>NC_090729.1:171393414-171478414 GCF_036898095.1 Palaemon carinicauda | reverse complement strand
GTTGAGAGTGTGGATGTGGGGTTTAGTTAGGTGGGGTCGAGTAAGGTTTAGTGTGGATGTGGTGTTGAGTTAGGTTCAGAGTGTGGATGTGGGGTCGAGTAAGGTGTAGTGTGGATGTGGGGTTAAGTTAGGTTCAGAGTGTGGATGTGGGGTCGATTTGAGTTCAGAGTGTGGATGTGTGGTTGATTTAGGTTCAGAGTGTGGATGTTGGGTCGAGTAAGGTTTAGTGTGGATGTGGGATATAGTTAGGTTCAGAGTGTGGATGTGAGGTCGAGTAAGGTTTAGTGTGGATGTTGGGTTTAATTAGGTTCAGAGTGTGGATGTGGGGTCGAGTAAGATTTAGTATGGATATGGGGTTGAGTTAGGTTCAGAGTGTGGATGTGGGGTCGAGTAAGATTTAGTATGGATATGGGGTTGAGTTAGGTTCAGAGTGTGGATGTGGGGTCGAGTAAGGTTTAGTGTGGATATGGGGTTGAGTTAGGTTTAGAGTGTGGATGTGGGGTCGAGTGAGGTTTAGTGTGGATGTCGAGTTGAGTTAGGTTCAGATTGTGGATGTGGGGTTTGGTTAGGTTCAGAGTGTGGTTGTGGGGTCGAGTAATGTTTAGTGTGGATGTGGGGTTGAGTTAGGCTCAGAGTGTGGATGTGGGGTCAAGTAAGGTTTAGTGTGGATGTGGGGTTGAGGTATGTTCAGAGTGTTGATGTGGGGTTGAGTTAGGTTAAGAGTGTGGATGTGGGGTTTAGTTAGGTGGGGTCGAGTAAGGTTTAGTGTGAATGTGGGGTTAAGTTAGGTTCAGAGTGTGGATGTGGGGTTGAGTAAGGTTTTATTTGTGGATGTGGGGTTGACTTAGGTTCTGAGTGTGGATGTGGGGCTGAGTTAGGTTCTGAGTGTGAATGTGGGGTTGAGTATGGTTTAGTGTGAATGTGTGGTTGAGTTACGTTCAGAGTGTGGATATGGGGTCGAGTAAAGTTTAGTGTGAATGTGGGGTTGAGTTAGGTTCAGAGTATGGATGTGTGGTCGAGTAAGGTTTACTGTGGATGTGGGGTTGAGTTAGGTTCAGAGTGTGGCTGTGGGGTCGAGTTAGGTTCAGAGTGTGGATATGGAGTCGAGTAAGGTTTAGTGTGGATGTGGGGTTGAGTTAGGTTCAGAGTGTGGATGTGGGGTTGAGTTAGGTTCAGAGTGTGGATGTGAGGTCGACTAAGGATTAGTTTGGATGTGAGGTTGAAGTAGGTTCAGAATGTGGATGTGGGGTTCAGTTGGGTTCAGAGTGTGGATGTGGGGTTGAGTTAGTTTCAGAGTGTGGATGTGGGGTCGAGTAAAGTTTAGTGTGGATGTGGGGTTGAGTTAGGTTCAGAGTGTGGATGTGAGGTCGAGTAAGGTTTAGTGTGGATGTGGGGTTGAGTTAGGTTCAATGTCTGGATGTGGGGTCGAGTAAGGTTTAGTGTGGATGTGGGGTTGAGTTAGGTTCAGAGTGTGGATGTGGGGTCGAGTAAGGTTTAGTGTGGATGTGGGGTTGAGTTAGGTTCAGAGTGTGGATATGGGGTAGAGTTGAGTTCAGAGTGTGGATGTGGGGTTGATTTAGGTTCAGAGTGTGGATGTGGGGTCGAGTAAGGTTTAGTGTGGATGTGGGGTTTAGTTAGGTTCAGAGTGTGGATGTGGGGTCGAGTAAGGTTTAGTGTGGATGTGGGGTTGATTTAGGTTCATAAGGTTTAGTATGGATATGGGGTTGAATTAGGTTCAAAGTGTGGATGTGTGGTCGATTAAGTTTTAGTGTAGATGTGGGGTTGAGTGAGGTTCAGAGTGTGGATATGGGGTCGTGTAAGGTTTAGTGTGGATTTGGGGTTGAGTCAGGTTCAGAGTGTGGATGTGGGGTCGCGTAAGGTTTATTGTGGATGTGGGGTTGAGTTTTGTTCAGTGTGGATGTGGGGTTGAGTTTTGTTCAGAGTGTGGGTGTGGAGTGGCATGTGGAATAGCTTGTGTTGAATTCTGTGCTTTAAGGGAACAATCATAATTTCACCTGAAATCTCAAGAAATGACAAGCTTTGGCATTCTTTTCCTCGGCTGCTCCTATTTTCCATGATACCTTCAAGTTACTAAAAACCTCCTAGATGAAACTTAGAGTAAACATGAGACTAAATTTTACTTTGTTAGTTTATGTCATTATCATTGGTGTGTGATATGTGGACGTCATCACGGCCTCCAATCCTGAAAATTTTTCCGTCTCTACCGCTTAATTTTGTCAGCATTTGCAGACAAATATGCAGACCATGATTAGTCGGCGGTCAGACGTTAACGTCCCCGATCGATCTTCATCGCTCATAAGACCATCTGTAAAGCCTTAGGCTACATTGTCCCTTATTCATTGGTGTTCAACACATCAATCATATAACAAAACAAATTATTCTTTATTTTTATAACACGAGATAAGAGAAATAATCTTTTACTAAAGATATCATTGACATTGTAAATAAGTATATGCATCAATTGTACATTTAAAAGGGTGTAAATAAATGAACTACTAATAAAGAGTGTGAAGGGAAATATTTCGGTGTAATGTTAGATTTTTGTCATAATCATTTCTATAGTAATGAGCAATTACATAATTCCATATATTCAGGACTGGTTTTCATAACACCGTAATTTGCAAGCGATACGACATTTCATAATTCGTGTAAGACCCCCATTAGTTAACAGATTTTAAAGGATTAATTAACAGGAAGTATTTCGTAACTGATATGTTCACCTTATCCTGGTGTAACTCTTATTTGAGTTTGTCTCGATTTTTATCTTTCATAAAGTTTATTCTGTGTTATCGTATGCCATGGGAGAAAGATTACAGAGATGGGAATATGGCATCTATACATACACTCAATAAGAAAGTGAGCAGTTAGGTCGTAATTGAGAGACAAGGTGAATGCAATAGAGAGCACAAGATGTTCACGAAAATTCCAACATAATAATTCATAGCCAGTTAAGTTTAAACAGGTTGTGTTAACAGAGAGGTGTAGAACGATATATATATATATATATATATATATATATATATATATATATATATATATATATATATATATATATGGATGTGTGGGTGGAGTGGGGGCGGTTAGAGTGTGGAGAGCTGAAAACCAACTTCTATTCAGCCACAAAAGAATCAGTTATTCCATCGATTTTCGCAGGTAACTTACAAAATACGTTATATGATGCAAAGCCAGAAATCTTTAGTATATTTCTTTGTTATAGGAATCAATGAGCGTTTTTTTGTCTGTGAGTCTGTGGGGTTGAGTTGGGTTTAGAGTGTGGATGTGGGGTTGAGTTTGGTTAAGAGTGTTGATGTGGGTTCGAGTAAGGCTTACTGTGGATGTGGGGTTGAGTTAGGTTCAAAGTGTTGACGTGGGGTCGAGTAAGGTTTAGTGTGGATGTGGGGTTGAGTTGGGTTTTGAGTGTGAATGTGGGGTCGAGTAAGGTTTAGTGTGGATGTGGGGTTGAGATAGGTTCGTATGTGGATGTTGGGTTGAGTTGGGTTCAGAGTGTGGATGTGGGGTTGAGTTAGGTTCAGAGTGTGGATGTGGGGTCGAGTTAGGTTGAGAGTGTGGATGTGGGGTTGAGCTAGGTTCAGAGTGTGGATGTGTGGTCGAGTAAGGTTTAGTATGGATGTGGGGTTGAGTTAGGTTCAGAGTGTGGATGTGGGGTCGAGTAAGGTTTAGTGTGGATGTGGGGTTGAGGTAGGTTCAGAGCGCTGATGTTGGGTTGAGATAGGTTCAGACTGTGGATGTGGGGTTGAGTTAGGTTCAGAGGGTGGATATGGGGTCGAGTAAGTTTTAGTGTGGATGTGGGGTTGAGTTAGGTTCAGAGTGTGGATGTGGGGTCGAGTAAGATTTAGTGTGGATATGGGGTTGAGTTAGGTTCAGAGAGTGGATGTAGCATTGAGTAAGGTTTAGTGTGGATGTGGGGTCGAGTAAGGTTTAGTGCAGATGTGGAGTTGAGTAAGGTTCAGAGTGTGGATGTGGGGTCGAGTAAGGTTTAGTGTGGATGTGGGGTTGAGTTAGGTTCAGAGTGTGGATATGGGGTCGAGTAAGGTTTAGTGTGGATGTGGGGTTGATGTATGTTCAGATTGTGGATGTGGGGTTGAATTAGGTTCAGAGTGAGGATGTGGGGTTGAGTAATGTTTAGTGTGGATGTGGGGCTGAGTTAGGTTGAGAGTGTGGATGTATGGTTGAGTAAGTTTAGTGTGGATGTGGGGTTGAGGTAGGTTCAGAGTGTGGATGTGGGGTTGAGTTAGGCTCAGAGTTTGAATATGGGGTCGAGTGAGGTTTAGTGTGGATGTAGGGTTGAGTCAGGTTCAGAGTGTGGATATGGGGTCGAGTAAGGATTAGTGTGGATGTAGGGTTGAGTCAGGTTCAGAGTGTGGATGTGGGGTCGATTAAGGTTTAGTGTGGATGTGGGGTTGAGTTAGGTTCAGAGTCTGGATGTGGGGTCGAGTGGGGTTCAGAGTGTGGAGGTGGGGTTGATTTAGGTTCAGAGTGTGGATGTGGGGTCGAGTAAGGTTTAGTGTGGATGTGGGGTTAAGTTAGGTTCAGAGTGTGGATATGGGGTCGAGTAGGGTTTAGTGTGGATGTGGGGTTGAGTTAGGTTCATAAGGTTTAGTATGGATATGGGGTTGAATTAGGTTCAAAGTGTGGATGTGGGGTCGATTAAGTTTTAGTGTGGATGTGGGGTTGAGTTAGGTTCAGAGTGTGGATATGGGGTCGATTGAGGTTTAGTGTGGATTTGGGGTTGAGTTAGGTTCAGAGTGTGGATGTGGGGTCGTGTAAGGTTTATTGTGGATGTGGGGTTGAGTTTGGTTCAGTGTGGATGTGGGGTTGAGTTGTGTTCAGAGTTTGGGTGTGGAGTGGCATGTGGAATAGCTTGTGTTGAATTCTGTGCTTTAAGGGAACAATCATAATTTCACCTGAAATATCAAGAAATGACAAGCTTTGGCATTCTTTTCCTCGGCTCCTACTGTTATCCATGATACCTTCAAGTTACTAAAAACCTCCAAGATGAAACTTAGAGTAACCATGAGACTAAATTTTACTTTGTTAGTTTATGTCATTATTGTTGGGTTGTGATATGTGGACCTCATCACGACATCCAATCCTGAAAATGTTTCCGTCTCTACCGCTTTATTTTGTTCAGCATTTGCAGACAAATATGCAGTCCATGATGAGTCGGCGGTCAGACGTTAGTGTCCTCGATCGATCTTCATCGCTCATAAGACCAGTTGTATAGCATTAGGCTACATTGTCCCTTATTCATTTGTGTTCAACCCATCAATCATATAACAAAGCAAATTATTCTTTATTTCTATAACACGTGATAAGAGAAATAATCTTTCAATAAAGAAATCATTGACATTGTAAATAAGTATATGCATCAATTGCACATTTGAAAGGGGGTAAATAAATGAACTACTAATAAAGAGTGTGAAGGGAATTATTTCGGTGTAATGTTAGATTTTTGTCATAATCATTTCTATAGTAATGAGCAATTACATAATTCCATATATTCAGGACTGGTTTCATAACACCGTAATTTGCAAACGATACGACATTTCATATTTCGTGTAAGACCCCCATTAGATAACAGATTTTAAAAGATTAATTAACAGGAGGTATTTCGTAACTGATATGTTCACCTTATCCTGGTGTAACTCTTATTTGAGTTTGTCTCGATTTTTATCTTTCATAAAGTTTATTCTGTGTTATCGTATGCCATGGGAGAAAGATTACAGAGATGGGATTATGGCATCTATACATACACTCAATAAGAAAGTGAGCTGTTAGGTCGTGATTGAGAGACAAGGTGAATGCAATAGAGAGCACAAGATATTCACGAAAATTCAAACATAATAATTCATAGACAGTTAGGTTTAAACAGGTTGTGTTAAAAGAGAGGTGTAGAACGATATATATATATATATATATATATATATATATATATATATATATATATATATACATATATATATATATATCTATATATATATATATATATATATATATATATATATATATATATATATATAGATATATATATATATATATATATATATATATATATATATATATATATATATATATATATATATATATATATATATATATACACATATATATATATATATATATATATATATATATATATATATATATATATATATATATATATATATATATATATATATATATATACTGTATATATATATATATATATATATATATATATATATATATATATATATATATATATATATATATATATATATATATATATATATATATATATATATATGGATGTGTGGGTGGAGTGGGGAGAGCTGAGAACCAAATTCTATTCAGCCACAAAAGAATCAGTTATTCCATCGATTTTCGCAGGTAACTTAACAAATACGTTATATGATGCAAAGCCAGAAATCTTTAGTATATTTCTTTGTTATAGGAATCAATGAGCCTTTTTTTGTCTGTGAGGCTGTGGGGTTGAGTTGGGTTCAGAGTGTGGATGTGGGGTTGAGTTTGGTTCAAAGTGTGGATGTGGGGTCGAGTAAGGTTTAGTGTGGATGTGGGGTTGAGTTAGGTTCAGAGTGTGGATATGGGGTCGAGTAAGGTTTAGTGTGGATGTGAGGTTGATTTAGGTTCAGAGTGGATGTGGGGTCGAGTAAGGTTTACTGTGGAATTGGGGTTGAGTTAGGTTAAGAGTGTTGATGTGGGTTCGAGTAAGGTTTAGTGTGGATGTGGGGTTGAGTTAGGTTCAGAATGTTGATGTGGGGTCGAGTAAGTTTTAGTGTGGATGTGGGGTTGAGTTAGGTTCAGAGTGTGGATATGGGGTCGAGTAAGGTTTAGTGTGGATATGGGTTTGAGATAGGTCCAGAGTGTGGATGTTGGGGTGAGTTGGGTTCAGATTGTGGATGTGGGGTTGAGTTAGGTTCAGAGTGTGGATGTGGGGTCGAGTTAGGTTGAGAGTGTGGATGTTGGGTTGAGTTGGGTTCAGAGTGTGGATGTGGGGTTGAGTTAGGTTGAGAGTGTGGATGTGTGGTCGAGTGAGGTTTAGTGTGGATGTGGGGTTGAGTTAGGTTCAGAGTGTGGATGTGGGGTCGAGTAAGGTTTAGTGTGGATGTGGGGTTGAGGTAGGTTCAGAGTGCTGATGTTGGGTTGAGATAGGTTTAGACTGTGGATGTGGGGTCGAGTTAGGTTGAGAGTGTGGATGTGGGGTTGAGCTAGGTTCAGAGTGTGGATGTGTGGTCGAGTGAGGTTTAGTTTGGATGTGGGGTTGAGTTAGGTTCAGAGTGTGGATGTGGGGTCGAGTAAGGTTTAGTGTGGATGTGGGGTTGAGGTAGGTTCAGAGTGCTGATGTTGGGTTGAGATAGGTTTAGACTGTGGATGTGGGGTCGAGTTAGGTTGAGAGTGTGGATGTGGGGTTGAGCTAGGTTCAGAGTGTGGATGTGTGGTCGAGTAAGGTTTAGTGTGGATGTGGGGTTGAGTTAGGTTCAGAGTGTGGATGTGGGGTCGAGTAAGATTTAGTGTGGATATGGGGTTGAGTTAGTTTCAGAGAGTGGATGTAGCATTCAGTAAGGTTTAGTGTGGATGTGGGGTCGAGTAAGGTTTAGTGCGGATGTGGAGTTGAGTTAGGTTCAGAGTGTGGATGTGGAGTTGAGTAAGGTTTAGTGCGGATTTGGGGTTGAGTTAGGTTCTGAGTGTGGATGTGGGGTCGAGTAAGGTTTAGTGTGGATGTGGGGTTGAGGTGTGTTCAGATTGTGGATGTGGGGTTGAATTAGGTTCAGAGTGAGGATATGGGGTCGAGTAATGTTTTGTGTGGATGTGGGGTTGAGTTAGGTTGAGAGTGTGGATGTGTGGTTGAGTAAGTTTAGTGTGGAGGTGGGGTTGAGGTAGGTTCAGAGTGTGGATGTGGGGTTGAGTTAGGCTCAGAGTTTGGATGTGGGGTGAAGTAAGGTGTGGGGTCGAGTGAGGTTTAGTGTGGATGTGGTGTTGAGTTAGGTTCAGAATGCATATCGGGTCGAGTAAGGTTTAGTGTGGATTTAGGGTTGAGTTAGGTTCAGAGTGTTGATGTGGGGTCGAGAAAGTTTTAGTGTGGATATGGGGTTGAGTTAGGTTCAGAGTGTAGATGTGGGTTAGAGTAAGGTTTAGTGTGAATGTGGGGCTGAGTTAGGTTCAGAGTGTGGATGTGGGGTCGAGTAAGGTTTAGTATGGATATGGGGTTGAGTTAGGTTCAGAGTGTGGATGTGGGGTTGAGTTGGGTTCAGAGTGTAAATGTTGGGTTGAGTTGGGTTCAGAGTGTGGATGTAGCATTGAGTAAGGTTTAATGTGGATGTGGGGTAGAGTTAGGTTCAGAGTGTGGATGTGGGGTTGAGTTATGTTCAGAGTGTGGATTTTGGGTTGATTAAGTTTTAGTGTGGATTTGGGGTTGAATTAGGTTCAGAGTGTGGATATGGGGTCGAGTAAGGTTTAGTGTGGATGTAGGGTTGAGTCAGGTTCAGAGTGTGGATGTGGGGTCGAGTAAGGTTTAGTGTGGATGTGGGGTTGAGTTAGGTTCAGAGTCTGGATGTGGGGTCGAGTTGGGTTCAGAGTGTGGAGGTAGGGCTGATTTAGGTTCAGAGTGTGGATGTGGTGTCGAGTAAGGTTTAGTGTGGATGTGGGGTTAAGTTAGGTTCAGAGTTTGGATATGGGGTCGAGTAAGGTTTAGTATGGATGTGGGGTTGAGTTAGGTTCATAAGGTTTAGTATGGATATGGGGTTGAATTAGGTTCAAAGTGTGGATGTGGGGTCGATTAAGTTTTAGTGTGGATGTGGGGTTGAGTTAGGTTCAGAGTGTGGATATGGGGTCGAGTGAGGTTTAGTGTGGATTTTGGGGTTGAGTTAGGTTCAGAGTGTGGATGTGGGGTCGCGTAAGGTTTATTGTGGATGTGGGGTTGAGTTTGGTTCAGTGTGGATGTGGGGTTGAGTTGTGTTCAGAGTTTGGGTGTGGAGTGGCATGTGGAATAGCTTGTGTTGAATTCTGTGCTTTAAGGGAACAATCATAATTTTACCTGAAATATCAAGAAATGACAAGCTTTGGCATTCTTTTCCTCGGCTGCTACTGTTATCCATGATATCTTCAAGTTACTAAAAACCTACAAGATGAAACTTAGAGTAAACATGAGACTAAATTTTACTTTGTTAGTTTATGTCATTATTGTTGGGTTGTGATATGTGGACCTCATCACGACATCCAATCCTGAAAATGTTTCCGTCTCTACCGCTTTATTTTGTTCAGCATTTGCAGACAAATATGCAGTCCATGATGAGTCGGCGGTCAGACGTTAGCGTCCTCGATCGATCTTCATCGCTCAAAAGACCAGCTGTATAGCATTAGGCTACATTGTCCCTTTTTCATTTGTGTTCAACCCATCAATCATATAACAAAGCAAATTATTCTTTATTTCTATAACACGTGATAAGAGAAATAATCTTTAAATAAAGAAATCATTGACATTGTAAATAAGTATATGCATCAATTGCACATTTGAAAGGGGGTAAATAAATGAACTACTAATATAGAGTGTGAAGGGAAATATTTCGGTGTAATGTTAGATTTTTGTCATAATCATTTCTATAGTAATGAACAAATACCTAATTCCATATATTCAGGACTGGTTTTCATAACACCGTAATTTGCAAACGATACGACATTTCATAATTTGTGTAAGACCCCCATTAGTTAACAGATTTTAAAAGATTAATTAACAGGAAGTATTTCGTAACTGATATGTTCACCTTATCCTGGTGTAACTCTTATTTGAGTTTGTCTCGATTTTTATCTTTCATAAAGTTTATTCTGTGTTATCGTAGGCTATGCCTTGGGAGAAAGATTACAGAGATGGGAATATGGCATCTATACATACACTCAATAAGAAAGTGAGCTGTTAGGTCGTGATTGAGAGACGAGGTGAATGCAATAGAGAGCACAAGATGTTCATGAAAATTCAAACATAATAATTCATGGCAGTTAGGTTTAAACAGGTTGTGTTAACAGAGAGGTGTAGAGCGATATATATATATATATATATATATATATATATATATATATATATATATATATATATATATATATATATATATATATATATATATGTGGATGTGTGGGTGGAGTGTGGAGAGCTGAAAACCAAATTCTATTCAGCCACAAAAGAATCAGTTATTCCATCGATTTTCGCAGGTAACTTACAAAATACGTTATATGATGCAAAGCCAGAAATCTTTAGTATATTTCTTTGTTATAGGAATCAATGAGCCTTTTTTTTGTCTGTGAGGCTGTGGGGTTGAGTTGGGTTCAGAGTGTGGATGTGGGGTTGAGTTGGGTTCAAAGTGTGGATGTGGGGTCGAGTAAGGTTTAGTGTGGATGTGGGGTTGAGTTAGGTTCAGAGTGTGGATGTGGGGTCGAGTAAGGTTTATTGTGGATGTGAGGTTGATTTAGGTTCAGAGTGGATGTGGGGTCGAGTAAGGTTTAGTTTGGATTTGGGGTTGAGTTAGGTTTAGAGTGTTGATGTGGGTTCGAGTAAGGTTTAGTGTGGATGTGGGGTTGAGTTAGGTTCAGAATGTTGATGTGGGGTCGAGTAAGTTTTAGTGTGGATGTGGGGTTGAGTTAGGTTCAGAGTGTGGATATGGGGTCGAGTAAGGTTTAGTGTGGATTTGTGGTTGAGATAGGTCCAGAGTGTGGATGTTGGGTTGAGTTGGGTTCAGAGTGTGGATGTGGGGTTGAGTTAGGTTTAGAGTGTGGATGTGGGGTCGAGTTGGGTTCAGAGTGTGGATGTGGGGTTGAGCTAGGTTCAGAGTGTGGATATGTGGTCGAGTAAGGTTTAGTGTGGATGTGGGGTTGAGTTAGGTTCAGATTGTGGATGTGGGGTCGAGTAAGGTTTAGTGCGGATGTGGGGTTGAGGTAGGTTCAGAGTGTGGATGTTGGGTTGAGATAGGTTTAGAGTGTGGATGTGGGGTTGAGTTAGGTTCAGAGGGTGGATGTGGGGTCGAGTAAGGTTTATTGTGGATGTGGGGTTGAGTTAGGTTTAGAGTGTGGATGTGGGGTTTAGTAAGATTTAGTGTGGATAAGGGGTTGAGTTAGGTTCAGAGTGTGGATGTAGCATTGAGTAAGGTTAAGTGTGGATGTGGGGTTGAGTTATGTTCAGAGTTTGGATGTGGGGTCGAGTAAGGTTTAGTGTGGATGTGGGGTTGAGTTAGGTTCAGAATGTGGATGTGGGGTCGAGTAATGTTTAGTGTGGATGTGGGGTTGAGTTAGGTTCAGAGTGTGGATATGGGGTCGAGTAAGGTTTAGTGTGGATGTGGGGTTGAGTTAGGTTCAGAGTGTGGATGTGGGGTCGAGTAAGGTTTAGTGTGGATGTGGGGTTGAGGTAGGTTCAGAGTGTGGATGTGGGGTTGAGTTAGGTTCAGAGTGTGGATATGGGGTCGAGTAAGGTGTAGGGTCGAGTAAGGTGTAGGGTCGAGTAAGGTGTAGGGTCGAATAAGGTTTAGTGTGGATGTGGGGTTGAGTTATGTTCAGAGTGGATATCGGGTCGAGTAAGGTTTAGTGTGGATTTGGGGTTAAGTTAGGTTCACTGTGTTGATGTGGGGTCGAGTAAGTTTTAGTGTGGATATGGGGTTGAGTTAGGTTCAGAGTGTAGAAGTGTGGTCGAGTATGGTTTAGTGTGAATGTGGGGTTGAGTTAGGTTCAGAGTGTGGATGTGGGGTCAAGTAAGGTTTACTGTGGATGTGGGGTTTAGTTAGGTTCAGAGTGTGGATGTGGGGTTGAGTTGGGTTCAGAGTGTGGATGTGGGGTTGAGTTAGTTTCAGAGTGTGCATGTGGGGTTGAGTAAGGTTTAGTGTGGATGTGGGGGTGAGTTAGGTTCAGAGTGTGGATGTGGGGTCGAGCAAGGTTTAGTATGGTTGTGTGGTTGAGGTAGGATCAAAGTGTGAATGTTGGGTTAAGTTGGGTTCAGAGTGTGGATGTAGCATTGAGTAAGGTTTAGTGTGGATGTGGGGTTGAGTTAGGTTCAGAGTGTGTATGTGGGGTCGAGTAATGTTTAGTGTGGATGTGGGGGTGCGTTAGGTTCAGAGTGTGGATGTGGGGTCGATTAAGTTTTAGTTTGGATTTGGGGTTGAGTTAGGTTCAGAGTGTGGATGTGGGGTCGAGTAAGGTTTAGTGTGGATGTGGGGTTGAGTTAGGTTCAGAGTGTGGATGTGGGGTCGAGTAAGGTTTACTGTGGATGTGGGGTAGAGTTAGGTTCAGAGTGTGGATGTGGGGTCGAGTTTGTTCAGAGTGTGGATGTGGGGTTAAATTAGGTTCAAAGTGTGGATGTGGGGCCGAGTAAGGTTTAGTGTGGATATTGGGTTAAGTTAGGTTCAGAGTGTGGATGTGGGGTCGAGTAAGGTTTAGTGTGGAGGTGGGGTTGAGTTAGGTTCCTAATTTTAATTATGGATATGGGGTTGAGTTAGGTTCAGAGTGTGGATGTGGGGTCGAGTAAGGTTTAATGTGGATATGGGGTTGAGTTAGGTTCAGAGTGTGGATGTGGGGTCGAGTAAGGTTTAATGTGGATGTTGGGTTGAGTTAGGTTCAAAATGTGGATGTGGGGTCGAGTAATGTTTAGTGTGGATGTGGGGTTAAGTTAGGTTCAGATTGTGGATGTGGGGTGGAGTAAGGTTTAGTGTGGATGTGGGGTTGAGTTAGGTTCAGAGTGTGGATGTGGGGTCGAGTAAGGTTTAGTATGGATGTGGGGTTGAGTTAGGTTCAGAGTGTGGATGTGGGGTCGAGTTGGGTTCAGAGTGTGGATGTGGGGTTATATTAGGTTCAAAGTGTGGATGTGGGGCCAAGTAAGGTTTAGTGTGGATGTGGGGTTAAGTTAGGTTCAGGGTGTGGATGTGGGGTCGAGTAAGGTTTAGTGTGGATGTGGGGTTGAGGTATGTTCAGATTGTGGATGTGGGGTTGAATTAGGTTCAGAGTGTGGATGTGGGGTCGAGTAATGTTTAGTGTGGATGTGGGGTTGAGTTAGGTTGAAAGTGTGGATGTGTGGTCTAGTAAGGTTAAGAGTGGATGTGGGGTTGAATTAGGTTCAGAGTGTGGATGTGGGGTCGAGTAAGGTTTAGTGTGAATATGGGGTTGAGTTAGGTTCAGAGTGTGGATGTGGTGTTGAGTTAGGTTCAGAGTATGGATGTGGGGTCGAGTAAGGTGTGGGGTCGAGTAAGGTTTAGTGTGGATGTTGGGTTTAGTTATGTTCAGAGTGGATATCGGGTCGAGTAAGGTTTATTTTGGATTTGGGGTTGAGTTAGGTTCAGAGTGTTGATGTGGGGTCGTGTAGGTTTTAGTGTGGATATGGGGTTGAGTTAGGTTCAGAGTGTAGATGTGGGGTCGAGTAAGGTTTAGTGTGAATGTGGGGTTGAGTTAGGTTCAGAGTGTGGATGTGGGGTCGAGTAAGGTTTAGTATGGATGTTGGGTTGAGTTAGGTTCATAGTGTGGATTTGGGGGTGAGTTAGGTTCAGAGTCTGGATTTGGGGTCGAGCAAGGTTTAGTATGGTTGTGTGGTTGAGGTAGGTTCAGAGTGTGAATGTTGGGTTGAGTTGGGTTCAGAGTGTGGATGTAGCATTGAGTAAGGTTTAGTGTGGATGTGGGGTTGAGTTAGGTTCAGAGTGTGTATGTGGGGTCAAGTAATGTTTAGTGTGGATGTGGGGTTGAGATAGGTTCAGAGTGTGGATGTGGGGTTGATTAAGTTTTAGTGTGGATTTGGGGTTGAGTTAGGTTCAGAGTGTGGATGTGGGGTTGAGTAAGGTTCAGAGTGTGGATGTGGGGTTGAGTTAGGTTCAGAGTGTGGATGTGGGGTCGAGTAAGGTTTAGTGTGGATGTGGGGTTGAGTTAGGTTCAGAGTGTGGATGTGGGGTCGAGTTGGGTTCAGAGTTTGGATGAGGGGTTGAATTAGGTTCAGAGTGTGGATGTGGGGTCGAGTAAGGTTTAGTGTGAATATGGGGTTGAGTTAGGTTTAGAGTGTGGATGTGGGGTCGAGTAAGGTTTAGTATGGATGTGGGGTTGAGTTAGGTTCAGAGTGTGGATGTGGGGTCAAGTTGGGTTCAGAGTGTGGATGTGGGGTTAAATTAGGTACAGAGTGTGGATGTGGGACCGAGTAAGGTTTAGTGTGGATGTGGGGTTAAGTTAGGTTCAGAGTGTGGATGTGGGGTCGAGTAAGGTTTAGTGTGGAGGTGGGGTTGAGTTAGGTTCATAAGGTTTATTATGGATATGGGGTTGAGTTAGGTTCAGAGTGTGGATGTGGGGTCGAGTAAGGTTTAGTGTGGATATTGGGTTGAGTTAGGTTCAGAGTGTGGATGTGGGGTCGAGTAAGGTTTAATGTGGATGTTGGGTTGAGTTAGGTTAAGAGTGTGGATGTTGGGTCAAGTTGGGTTCAGATTGTGGATGTGGGGTTGATTTAGGTTCAAAGTGTGGATGTGGGGTCGAGTAAGGTCTAGTGTGGATGTGGGGTTAAGGTAGGTTCAGAGTGTGGATGTGGGGTCGTGTAAGGTTTAGTGTGGATGTGGGGTTGAGTTAGGTTCAGAGTGTGGATGTGGGGTCGAGTAAGGTTAAGTGTGGATGTGGGGTTGAGGTATGTTCAGATTGTGGATGTGGGGTTGAATTGGGTTCAGAGTGTGGATGTGGGGTCGAGTAATGTTTAGTGTGGTTGTAGGGTTGAGTTAGGTTCAGAGTGTGGATGTGTGGTCGAGTAAGGTTTAGAGTGGATGTGGGGTTGAGGTAGGTTCAGAGTGTGGATGTGGGGTTGAGTTAGGTTCAGAGTTTGGATGTGGGGACGAGTAAGGTGTGGGGTCGAGTAAGGTTTAGTGTGGATGTTGGGTTTAGTTATGTTCAGAGTGCTGATGTGGGGTCGTGTAGGTTTTAGTGTGGATATGGGGTTGAGTTAGGTTCAGAGTGTAGATGTGGGGTCGAGTAAGGTTTAGTGTGAATGTGGGGATGAGTTAGGTTCGGAGTGTGGATGTGGGGTCGAGTAAGGTTTAGTATGGATGTTGGGTTGAGTTAGGTTCAGAGTGTGGAGGTGGGGGTAGGTTAGGTTCAGAGTCTGGATGTGGGGTCGAGCAAGGTTTAGTATGGTTGTGTGGTTGAGGTAGGTTCAGAGTGTGAATGTTGGGTTGAGTTGGGTTCAAAGTGTGGATGTAGCATTGAGTAAGGTTTAGTGTGGATGTGGGGTTGAGTTAGGTTCAGAGTGTGTATGTGGGGTCAAGTAATGTTTAGTGTGGATGTGGGGTTGAGTTAGGTTCAGAGTGTGGATGTGGGGTCGATTAAGTTTTAGTGTGGATTTGGGGTTGAGTTAGGTTCAGAGTGTGGATGTGGGGTCGAGTAAGGTTCTGAGTGTGGATATGGGGTTGAGTTAGGTTCAGAGTGTGGATGTGGGGTCTAGTAAGGTTTAGTGTGGATGTGGGGTTAAGTTAGGTTCAGAGTGTGGATATGGGGTCGAGTTGGGTTCAGAGTTTGGATGAGGGGTTGAATTAGGTTCAGAGTGTGGATGTGGGGTCGAGTAAGGTTTAGTGTGAATGTGGGGTTGAGTTAGGTTCAGAGTGTGGATGTGGGGTCGAGTAAGGTTTAGTATGGATGTGGGGTTGAGTTAGGTTCAGAGTGTGGATGTGGGGTTGAGTTGGGTTCAGAGTGTGAATGTTGGGTTAAGTAGGGTTCATAGTGTGGATGTAGCATTGAGTAAGGTTTAGTGTGGATGTGGGGTTGAGTTAGGTTCAGAGTGTGGATGTGGGGTTGATTTATGTTCAGAGTGTGGATATGGGGTTGATTAAGTTTTAGTGTGGATGTAGTTTTGAGTCAGGTTCAGAGTGTGGATGTGTGGTCGAGTAAGGTTTAGTGTGGATGGGGGGTTGAGTTAGGTTCAGAGTCTGGATGTGGGGTCGAGTTGGGTTCAGAGTGTGGAGGTGGGGCTGATTTAGGTTCAGAGTGTGGATATGGGGTCGAGTAAGGTTTAGTGTGGATGTGGGGTTAAGTTAGGTTCAGAGTGTGGATATGGGGTCGAGTAAGGTTTAGTGTGGAGGTGGGGCTGATTTAGGTTCAGAGTGTGGATATGGGGTCGAGTAAGGTTTAGTGTGGATGTGGGGTTAAGTTAGGTTCAGAGTTTGGATATGGGGTCGAGTAAGGTTTAGTGTGGATGTGGGGTTAAGTTAGGTTCAGAGTGTGGATATGGGGTCGAGTAAGGTTTAGTGTGGATGTGGGGTTAAGTTAGGTTCAGAGTTTGGATGTGGGGTCGAGAAAGTTTTAGTGTGGATATGGGGTTGAGTTAGGTTCAGAGTGTAGATGTGGGTTAGAGTAAGGTTTAGTGTGAATGTGGGGCTGAGTTAGGTTCAGAGTGTGGATGTGGGGTCGAGTAAGGTTTAGTATGGATATGGGGTTGAGTTAGGTTCAGAGTGTGGATGTGGGGTTGAGTTGGGTTCAGAGTGTAAATGTTGGGTTGAGTTGGGTTCAGAGTGTGGATGTAGCATTGAGTAAGGTTTAATGTGGATGTGGGGTAGAGTTAGGTTCAGAGTGTGGATGTGGGGTTGAGTTATGTTCAGAGTGTGGATTTGGGGTTGATTAAGTTTTAGTGTGGATTTGGGGTTGAATTAGGTTCAGAGTGTGGATATGGGGTCGAGTAAGGTTTAGTGTGGATGTAGGGTTGAGTCAGGTTCAGAGTGTGGATGTGGGGTCGAGTAAGGTTTAGTGTGGATGTGGGGTTGAGTTAGGTTCAGAGTGTGGATGTGGGGTCGAGTTGGGTTCAGAGTGTGGAGGTAGGGCTGATTTAGGTTCAGAGTGTGGATGTGGGGTCGAGTAAGGTTTAGTGTGGATGTGGGGTTAAGTTAGGTTCAGAGTTTGGATATGGGGTCGAGTAAGGTTTAGTATGGATGTGGGGTTGAGTTAGGTTCATAAGGTTTAGTATGGATATGGGGTTGAATTAGGTTCAAAGTGTGGATGTGGGGTCGATTAAGTTTTAGTGTGGATGTGGGGTTGAGTTAGGTTCAGAGTGTGGATATGGGGTCGAGTGAGGTTTAGTGTGGATTTTGGGGTTGAGTTAGGTTCAGAGTGTGGATGTGGGGTCGCGTAAGGTTTATTGTGGATGTGGGGTTGAGTTTGATTCAGTGTGGATGTGGGGTTGAGTTGTGTTCAGAGTTTGGGTGTGGAGTGGCATGTGGAATAGCTTGTGTTGAATTCTGTGCTTTAAGGGAACAATCATAATTTTACCTGAAATATCAAGAAATGACAAGCTTTGGCATTCTTTTCCTCGGCTGCTACTGTTATCCATGATATCTTCAAGTTACTAAAAACCTACAAGATGAAACTTAGAGTAAACATGAGACTAAATTTTACTTTGTTAGTTTATGTCATTATTGTTGGGTTGTGATATGTGGACCTCATCACGACATCCAATCCTGAAAATGTTTCCGTCTCTACCGCTTTATTTTGTTCAGCATTTGCAGACAAATATGCAGTCCATGATGAGTCGGCGGTCAGACGTTAGCGTCCTCGATCGATCTTCATCGCTCAAAAGACCAGCTGTATAGCATTAGGCTACATTGTCCCTTATTCATTTGTGTTCAACCCATCAATCATATAACAAAGCAAATTATTCTTTATTTCTATAACACGTGATAAGAGAAATAATCTTTAAATAAAGAAATCATTGACATTGTAAATAAGTATATGCATCAATTGCACATTTGAAAGGGGGTAAATAAATGAACTACTAATATAGAGTGTGAAGGGAAATATTTCGGTGTAATGTTAGATTTTTGTCATAATCATTTCTATAGTAATGAACAAATACCTAATTCCATATATTCAGGACTGGTTTTCATAACACCGTAATTTGCAAACGATACGACATTTCATAATTTGTGTAAGACCCCCATTAGTTAACAGATTTTAAAAGATTAATTAAAAGGAAGTATTTCGTAACTGATATGTTCACCTTATCCTGGTGTAACTCTTATTTGAGTTTGTCTCGATTTTTATCTTTCATAAAGTTTATTCTGTGTTATCGTAGGCTATGCCTTGGGAGAAAGATTACAGAGATGGGAATATGGCATCTATACATACACTCAATAAGAAAGTGAGCTGTTAGGTCGTGATTGAGAGACGAGGTGAATGCAATAGAGAGCACAAGATGTTCACAAAAATTCAAACATAATAATTCATGGCAGTTAGGTTTAAACAGGTTGTGTTAACAGAGAGGTGTAGAGCGATATATATATATATATATATATATATATATATATATATATATATATATATATATATATATATATATATATATATATATATATATATATATATATATATATATATATATGTGGATGTGTGGGTGGAGTGTGGAGAGCTGAAAACCAAATTCTATTCAGCCACAAAAGAATCAGTTATTCCATCGATTTTCGCAGGTAACTTACAAAATACGTTATATGATGCAAAGCCAGAAATCTTTAGTATATTTCTTTGTTATAGGAATCAATGAGCCTTTTTTTTGTCTGTGAGGCTGTGGGGTTGAGTTGGGTTCAGAGTGTGGATGTGGGGTTGAGTTGGGTTCAAAGTGTGGATGTGGGGTCGAGTAAGGTTTAGTGTGGATGTGGGGTTGAGTTAGGTTCAGAGTGTGGATGTGGGGTCGAGTAAGGTTTATTGTGGATGTGAGGTTGATTTAGGTTCAGAGTGGATGTGGGGTCGAGTAAGGTTTAGTTTGGATTTGGGGTTGAGTTAGGTTTAGAGTGTTGATGTGGGTTCGAGTAAGGTTTAGTGTGGATGTGGGGTTGAGTTAGGTTCAGAATGTTGATGTGGGGTCGAGTAAGTTTTAGTGTGGTTGTGGGGTTGAGTTAGGTTCAGAGTGTGGATATGGGGTCGAGTAAGGTTTAGTGTGGATTTGGGGTTGAGATAGGTCCAGAGTGTGGATGTTGGGTTGAGTTGGGTTCAGAGTGTGGATGTGGGGTTGAGTTAGGTTTAGAGTGTGGATGTGGGGTCGAGTTGGGTTCAGAGTGTGGATGTGGGGTTGAGCTAGGTTCAGAGTGTGGATATGTGGTCGAGTAAGGTTTAGTGTGGATGTGGGGTTGAGTTAGGTTCAGATTGTGGATGTGGGGTCGAGTAAGGTTTAGTGCGGATGTGGGGTTGAGGTAGGTTCAGAGTGTGGATGTTGGGTTGAGATAGGTTTAGAGTGTGGATGTGGGGTTGAGTTAGGTTCAGAGGGTGGATGTGGGGTCGAGTAAGGTTTATTGTGGATGTGGGGTTGAGTTGGGTTCAGAGTGTGGATGTGGGGTTGAGTTAGTTTCAGAGTGTGCATGTGGGGTTGAGTAAGGTTTAGTGTGGATGTGGGGGTGAGTTAGGTTCAGAGTGTGGATGTGGGGTCGAGCAAGGTTTAGTATGGTTGTGTGGTTGAGGTAGGATCAGAGTGTGAATGTTGGGTTAAGTTGGGTTCAGAGTGTGGATGTAGCATTGAGTGAGGTTTAGTGTGGATGTGGGGTTGAGTTAGGTTCAGAGTGTGTATGTGGGGTCGAGTAATGTTTAGTGTGGATGTGGGGGTGCGTTAGGTTCAGAGTGTGGATGTGGGGTCGATTAAGTTTTAGTGTGGATTTGGGGTTGAGTTAGGTTCAGAGTGTGGATGTGGGGTCGATTAAGGTTTAGTGTGGATGTGGGGTTGAGTTAGGTTCAGAGTGTGGATGTGGGGTCGAGTAAGGTTTACTGTGGATGTGGGGTTGAGTTAGGTTCAGAGTGTGGATGTGGGGTCGAGTTTGTTCAGAGTGTGGACGTGGGGTTAAATTAGGTTCAAAGTGTGGATGTGGGGCCGAGTAAGGTTTAGTGTGGATATTGGGTTAAGTTAGGTTCAGAGTGTGGATGTGGGGTCGAGTAAGGTTTAGTGTGGAGGTGGGGTTGAGTTAGGTTCCTAATTTTAATTATGGATATGGGGTTGAGTTAGGTTCAGAGTGTGGATGTGGGGTCGAGTAAGGTTTAATGTGGATATGGGGTTGAGTTAGGTTCAGAGTGTGGATGTGGGGTCGAGTAAGGTTTAATGTGGATGTTGGGTTGAGTTAGGTTCAAAATGTGGATGTGGGGTCGAGTAATGTTTAGTGTGGATGTGGGGTTAAGTTAGGTTCAGATTGTGGATGTGGGGTGGAGTAAGGTTTAGTGTGGATGTGGGGTTGAGTTAGGTTCAGAGTGTGGATGTGGGGTCGAGTAAGGTTTAGTATGGATGTGGGGTTGAGTTAGGTTCAGAGTGTGGATGTGGGGTCGAGTTGGGTTCAGAGTGTGGATGTGGGGTTATATTAGGTTCAAAGTGTGGATGTGGGGCCAAGTAAGGTTTAGTGTGGATGTGGGGTTAAGTTAGGTTCAGGGTGTGGATGTGGGGTCGAGTAAGGTTTAGTGTGGATGTGGGGTTGAGGTATGTTCAGATTGTGGATGTGGGGTTGAATTAGGTTCAGAGTGTGGATGTGGGGTCGAGTAATGTTTAGTGTGGTTGTGGGGTTGAGTTAGGTTGAAAGTGTGGATGTGTGGTGGAGTAAGGTTAAGAGTGGATGTGGGGTTGAATTAGGTTCAGAGTGTGGATGTGGGGTCGAGTAAGGTTTAGTGTGAATATGGGGTTGAGTTAGGTTCAGAGTGTGGATGTGGCGTTGAGTTAGGTTCAGAGTATGGATGTGGGGTCGAGTAAGGTGTGGGGTCGAGTAAGGTTTAGTGTGGATGTTGGGTTTAGTTATGTTCAGAGTGGATATCGGGTCGAGTAAGGTTTATTTTGGATTTGGGGTTGAGTTAGGTTCAGAGTGTTGATGTGGGGTCGTGTAGGTTTTAGTGTGGATATGGGGTTGAGTTAGGTTCAGAGTGTAGATGTGGGGTCGAGTAAGGTTTAGTGTGAATGTGGGGTTGAGTTAGGTTCAGAGTGTGGATGTGGGGTCGAGTAAGGTTTATTATGGATGTTGGGTTGAGTTAGGTTCATAGTGTGGATGTGGGGGTGAGTTAGGTTCAGAGTCTGGATTTGGGGTCGAGCAAGGTTTAGTATGGTTGTGTGGTTGAGGTAGGTTCAGAGTGTGAATGTTGGGTTGAGTTGGGTTCAGAGTGTGGATGTAGCATTGAGTAAGGTTTAGTGTGGATGTGGGGTTGAGTTAGGTTCAGAGTGTGTATGTGGGGTCAAGTAATGTTTAGTGTGGATGTGGGGTTGAGATAGGTTCAGAGTGTGGATGTGGGGTTGATTAAGTTTTAGTGTGGATTTGGGGTTGAGTTAGGTTCAGAGTGTGGATGTGGGGTTGAGTAAGGTTCAGAGTGTGGATGTGGGGTTGAGTTAGGTTCAGAGTGTGGATATGGGGTCGAGTAAGGTTTAGTGTGGATGTGGGGTTGAGTTAGGTTCAGAGTGTGGATGTGGGGTCGAGTTGGGTTCAGAGTTTGGATGAGGGGTTGAATTAGGTTCAGAGTGTGGATGTGGGGTCGAGTAAGGTTTAGTGTGAATATGGGGTTGAGTTAGGTTCAGAGTGTGGATGTGGGGTCGAGTAAGGTTTAGTATGGATGTGGGGTTGAGTTAGGTTCAGAGTGTGGATGTGGGGTCAAGTTGGGTTCAGAGTGTGGATGTGGGGTTAAATTAGGTTCAGAGTGTGGATGTGGGACCGAGTAAGGTTTAGTGTGGATGTGGGGTTAAGTTAGGTTCAGAGTGTGGATGTGGGGTCGAGTAAGGTTTAGTGTGGAGGTGGGGTTGAGTTAGGTTCATAAGGTTAATTATGGATATGGGGTTGAGTTAGGTTCAGAGTGTGGATGTGGGGTCGAGTAAGGTTTAGTGTGGATATTGGGTTGAGTTAGGTTCAGAGTGTGGATGTGGGGTCGAGTAAGGTTTAATGTGGATGTTGGGTTGAGTTAGGTTAAGAGTGTGGATGTTGGGTCAAGTTGGGTTCAGATTGTGGATGTGGGGTTGATTTAGGTTCAAAGTGTGGATGTGGGGTCGAGTAAGGTCTAGTGTGGATGTGGGGTTAAGGTAGGTTCAGAGTGTGGATGTGGGGTCGAGTAAGGTTTAGTATGGATGTGGGGTTGAGTTAGGTTCAGAGTGTGGATGTGGGGTCAAGTTGGGTTCAGAGTGTGGATGTGGGGTTAAATTAGGTTCAGAGTGTGGATGTGGGACCGAGTAAGGTTTAGTGTGGATGTGGGGTTAAGTTAGGTTCAGAGTGTGGATGTGGGGTCGAGTAAGGTTTAGTGTGGAGGTGGGGTTGAGTTAGGTTCATAAGGTTAATTATGGATATGGGGTTGAGTTAGGTTCAGAGTGTGGATGTGGGGTCGAGTAAGGTTTAGTGTGGATATTGGGTTGAGTTAGGTTCAGAGTGTGGATGTGGGGTCGAGTAAGGTTTAATGTGGATGTTGGGTTGAGTTAGGTTAAGAGTGTGGATGTTGGGTCAAGTTGGGTTCAGATTGTGGATGTGGGGTTGATTTAGGTTCAAAGTGTGGATGTGGGGTCGAGTAAGGTCTAGTGTGGATGTGGGGTTAAGTTAGGTTCAGAGTGTGGATGTGGGGTCGTGTAAGGTTTAGTGTGGATGTGGGGTTGAGTTAGGTTCAGAGTGTGGATGTGGGGTCGAGTAAGGTTAAGAGTGGATGTGGGGTTGAGGTATGTTCAGATTGTGGATGTGGGGTTGAATTAGGTTCAGAGTGTGGATGTGGGGTCGAGTAATGTTTAGTGTGGTTGTAGGGTTGAGTTAGGTTCAGAGTGTGGATGTGTGGTCGAGTAAGGTTTAGAGTGGATGTGGGGTTGAGGTAGGTTCAGAGTGTGGATGTGGGGTTGAGTTAGGTTCAGAGTTTGGATGTGGGGTCGAGTAAGGTGTGGGGTCGAGTAAGGTTTAGTGTGGATGTTGGGTTTAGTTATGTTCAGAGTGCTGATGTGGGGTCGTGTAGGTTTTAGTGTGGATATGGGGTTGAGTTAGGTTCAGAGTGTAGATGTGGGGTCGAGTAAGGTTTAGTGTGAATGTGGGGATGAGTTAGGTTCAGAGTGTGGATGTGGGGTCGAGTAAGGTTTAGTATGGATGTTGGGTTGAGTTAGGTTCAGAGTGTGGATGTGGGGGTAGGTTAGGTTCAGATTCTGGATGTGGGGTCGAGCAAGGTTTAGTATGGTTGTGTGGTTGAGGTAGGTTCAGAGTGTGAATGTTGGGTTGAGTTGGGTTCAGAGTGTGGATGTAGCATTGAGTAAGGTTTAGTGTGGATGTGGGGTTGAGTTAGGTTCAGAGTGTGTATGTGGGGTCAAGTAATGTTTAGTGTGGATGTGGGGTTGAGTTAGGTTCAGAGTGTGGATGTGGGGTCGATTAAGTTTTAGTGTGGATTTGGGGTTGAGTTAGGTTCAGAGTGTGGATGTGGGGTCGAGTAAGGTTATGAGTGTGGATATGGGGTTGAGTTAGGTTCAGAGTGTGGATGTGGGGTCTAGTAAGGTTTAGTGTGGATGTGGGGTTAAGTTAGGTTCAGAGTGTGGATGTGGGGTCGAGTTGGGTTCAGAGTTTGGATAAGGGGTTGAATTAGGTTCAGAGTGTGGATGTGGGGTCGAGTAAGGTTTAGTGTGAATGTGGGGTTGAGTTAGGTTCAGAGTGTGGATGTGGGGTCGAGTAAGGTTTAGTATGGATGTGGGGTTGAGTTAGGTTCAGAGTGTGGATGTGAGGTTGAGTTGGGTTCAGAGTGTGAATGTTGGGTTAAGTAGGGTTCATAGTGTGGATGTAGCATTGAGTAAGGTTTAGTGTGGATGTGGGGTTGAGTTAGGTTCAGAGTGTGGATGTGGGGTTGATTTATGTTCAGAGTGTGGATATGGGGTTGATTAAGTTTTAGTGTGGATGTAGTGTTGAGTCAGGTTCAGAGTGTGGATGTGTGGTCGAGTAAGGTTTAGTGTGGATGGGGGGTTGAGTTAGGTTCAGAGTCTGGATGTGGGGTCGAGTTGGGTTCAGAGTGTGGAGGTGGGGCTGATTTAGGTTCAGAGTGTGGATATGGGGTCGAGTAAGGTTTAGTGTGGATGTGGGGTTAAGTTAGGTTCAGAGTTTGGATATGGGGTCGAGTAAGGTTTAGTGTGGATGTGGGGTTGAGTTAGGTTCATAAGGTTTAGTATGGATTTGGGGTTGAATTAGGTTCAAAGTATGGATGTGGGGTCGATTAAGTTTTAGTGTGGATGTGGGGTTGAGTTAGGTTCAGAGTGTGGATATGGGGTCGAGTGAGGTTTAGTGTGGATTTGGGGTTGAGTTAGGTTCAGAGTGTGGATGTGGGGTCGCGTAAGGTTTATTGTGGATGTGGGGTTGAGTTTGGTTCAGTGTGGATGTGGGGTTGAGTTGTGTTCAGAGTTTGGGTGTGGAGTGGCATGAGGAATAGCTTGTGTTGAATTCTGTGCTTTAAGGGAACAATCATAATTTCACCTGAAATATCAAGAAATGACAAGCTTTGGCATTCTTTTCCTCGGCTGCTACTGTTATCCATGATACCTTCAAGTTACTAAAAACCTCCAAGATGAACTTTAGAGTAAACATGAGACTAAATTTTACTTTGTTGGTTTATGTCATTATTGTTGGGTTGTGATATGTGGACCTCATCACGACATCCAATCCTGAAAATATTTCCGTCTCTACTGCTTTATTTTGTTCAGCATTTGCAGACAAATATGCAGTCCATGATGAGTCGGCGGTCAGACGTTAGCGTCCTCGATCGATCTTCATCGCTCATAAGACCAGCTGTATAGCATTAGGCTACATTGTCCCTTATTCATTTGTGTTCAACCCATCAATCATATAACAAAGCAAATTATTCTTTATTTCTATAACACGTGATAAGAGAAATAATCTTTGAATAAAGAAATCATTGACATTGTAAATAAGTATATGCATCAATTGCACATTTGAAAGGGGGTAAATAAATGAACTACTAATAAAGAGTGTGAAGGGAAATATTTCGGTGTAATGTTAGATTTTTGTCATAATCATTTCTATAGTAATGAGCAATTACATAATTCCATATATTTAGGACTGGTTTTCATAACACTGTAATTTGCAAACAATACGACATTTCATAATTCGTGTAAGACCCCCATTAGTTAACAGATTTTAAAAGATTAATTAACAGGAAGTATTTCGTAACTGATATGTTCACATTATCCTGGTGTAACTCTTATTTGAGTTTGTCTCGATTTTTATCTTTCATAAAGTTTATTCTGTGTTATCGTATGCCATGGGAGAAAGATTACAGATATGGGAATATGGCATCTATACATACACTCAATAAGAATTTGAGCTGTTAGGTCGTTATTGAGAGACGAGGTGAATGCAATAAAGAGCACACGATGTTCACGAAAATTCAAACATAATAATTCATAGACAGTTAGGTTTAAACAGGTTGTGTTAACAGAAAGGTGTAGAGTGATATATATATATATATATATATATATATATATATATATATATATATATATATATATATATATATATATATATATATATATATATATATATATATATATATATATATATATATATATATATATATATATATCTATATATATATATATATATATATATATATATATATATATATATATATATATATATATATATATATATATATATATATATATATATATATATATATATATGGATGTGTGGGTGAAGTGTGGAGAGCTGAAAACCAAATTCTATTCAGCCACAAAAGAATCAGTTATTCCATCGATTTTCACAGGTAACTTACAAAATACGTTATATGATGCAAAGCCAGAAATCTTTAGTATATTTCTTTGTTATAGGAATCAATGAGCCTTTTTTGTCTGTGAGGCTGTGGGGTTGAGTTGGGTTCAGAGTGTGGATGTGGGGTTGAGTTTGGTTCAAAATGTGGATGTTGGGTCGAGTAAGGTTTAGCGTGGATGTGGGGTTGAGTTAGGTTCAGAGTGTGGATGGGGGGTCGAGTAAGGTTTAGTGTGGATGTGAGGTGATTTAGGTTCAGAGTGGATGTGGGGTCGAGTAAGGTTTAGTGTGGATTTGGGGTTGAGTTAGGTTAAGAGTGTTGATGTGGGTTTTAGTAAGGTTTAGTGTGGATGTGGGGTTGAGTTAGGTTCAGAATGTTGATGTGGGGTCGAGTAAGTTTAGTGTGGAAATGGGGTTGAGTTCGGTTCAGAGTGTGGATATGGGGTCGAGTAAGGTTTAGTGTGGATTTGGGGTTGAGAGAGGTCCAGAGTGTGGATGTTGGGTTGAGTTGGGTTCAGAGTGTGGATGTGGGGTTGAGTTAGGTTTAGAGTGTGGATGTGGGGTCGAGTTGGGTTCAGAGTGTGGATGTGGGGTTGAGCTAGGTTCAGAGTGTGGATGTGTGGTCGAGTAAGGTTTAGTGTAGATGTGGGGTTGAGTTAGGTTCAGATTGTGGATGTGGGGTCGAGTAATGTTTAATGCGGATGTGGGGTTGAGGTAGGTTCAGAGTGTGGATGTTGTGTTGAGATAGGTTTAGAGTGTGGATGTGGGGTTGAGTTAGGTTCAGTGGGTGGATGTGGGGTCGAGTAAGGTTTATTGTGGATGTGGGGTTGAGTTAGGTTTAGAGTGTTGATGTGGGGTCGAGTAAGAATTAGTGTGGATACGGGGTTGAGTTAGGTTCAGAGTGTGGATGTAGCATTGAGTGATGTTTAGTGTGGATGTGGGGTTGAGTTATGTTCAGAGTTTGGATGTGGGGTCGAGTAAGGTTTAGTGTGGATGTGGGGTTGAGTTAGGTTCAGAGTGTGGATGTGGGGTCGAGTAATGTTTAGTGTGGATGTGGGGTCGAGTTAGGTTCAGAGTGTGGATATGGGCTCGAGTAAGGTTTAGTGTGGATGTGGGGTTGAGTTAGGTTCAGAGTGTGGATATGGGGTCTAGTAAGGTTTAGTGTGGATGTGAATTGAGTTATGTTCAGATTGTGGATGTGGGGTTGAATTAGGTTCAGAGTGTGGATGTGGGGTCGAGTAATGTTTAGTGTGGATGTGGGGTTGAGTTAGGTTCATATTGTGGATGTGTGGTCGAGTAAGGTTTAATGTGGATGTGGGGTTGAGGTAGGTTCAGAGTGTGGATGTGGGGTTGAGTTAGGTTCAGAGTGTGGATATGGGGTCGAGTAAGGTGTAGGGTCGAGTAAGGTGTAGGGTCGAGTAAGGTGTAGGGTCGAGTAAGGTTTAGTGTGGAAGTGGGGTTGAGTTATGTTCAGAGTGGATATCGGGTCGAGTAAGGTTTAGTGTGGATTTGGGGTTAAGTTAGGTTCACTGTGTTGATGTGGGGTCGAGTAAGTTTTAGTGTGGATATGGGGTTGAGTTAGGTTCAGAGTGTAGATGTGGGGTCGAGTAAGGTTTAGTGTGAATGTGGGGTTGAGTTAGGTTCAGAGTGTGGATGTGCCTCACACTGAGGGACCTGGGGGAACCCAAACAAAAAATAAGGAAAAATAAGGTAAGGTGGGGTCAAGTAAGGTTTACTGTGGATGTGGGGTTTAGTTAGGTTCAGAGTGTGGATGTGGGGTTGAGTTGGATTCAGAGTGTGGATGTGGGGTTGAGTTAGTTTCAGAGTGTGCATGTGGGGTCGAGTAAGGTTTAGTGTGGATGTGGGGGTGAGTTGGGTTCAGAGTGTGGATGTGGGGTTGAGTTAGTTTCAGAGTGTGCATGTGGGGTCGAGTAAGGTTTAGTGTGGATGTGGGGTTGAGTTAGTTTCAGAGTGTGCATGTGGGGTCGAGTAAGGTTTAGTGTGGATGTGGGGGTGAGTTGGGTTCAGAGTGTGGATGCGGGGTTTAGTTAGTTTCAGAGTGTGCATGTGGGGTCGAGTAAGGTTTAGTGTGGATGTGGGGGTGAGTTAGGTTCAGAGTATGGATGTGGGGTTGATTAAGTTTTAGTGTGGATTTGGGGTTGAGTTAGGTTCAGAGTGTGGATGTGGGGTCAAGTAAGGTTTAGTGTGGATGTGGGGTTGAGTTAGGTTCGCAGTTTGGATATGGGGTCGAGTAAGGTTTACTGTGGATGTTGGATTGAGTTAGGTTCAAAGTGTGGATGTGGGGTCGAGTTGGGTTCAGAGTGTGGATGTGGGGTTAAATTAGGTTCAGAGTGTGGATGTGGGGCCGAGTAAGGTTTAGTGTGGATGTGGGGTTAAGTTAGGTTCAGAGTGTGGATGTGGGGTCGAGTAAGGTTTAGTGTGGAGGTGGGGTTGAGTTAGGTTCATAAGGTTAATTATGGATATGGGGTTGAGTTAGGTTCAGAGTGTGGATGTGGGGTCGAGTAAGGTTTAGTGTGGATATTGGGTTGAGTTAGGTTCAGAGTGTGGATGTTGGGTCGAGTAAGGTTTAATGTGGATGTGGGGTTGAGTTAGGTTCAGAGTGTGGATGTGGGGTCAAGTTGGGTTCAGACTGTGGATGTGGGGTTGATTTAGGTTCAAAGTGTGGATGTGGGGTCGAGTAAGGTTTAGTGTGGATGTGGGGTTAAGTTAGGTTCAGAGTGTGGATGTGGGGTCGAGTAAGGTTTAGTGTGGATGTGGGGTTGAGTTAGGTTCAGAGTGTGGATGTGGGGTCGAGTAAGGTTTAGTGTGGATGTGGGGTTGAGGTATGTTCAGATTGTGGATGTGGGGTTGAATTAGGTTCAGAGTGTGGATGTGGGGTCGAGTAATGTTTAGTGTGGTTGTGGGGTTGAGTTAGGTTCAGAGTGTGGATGTGTGGTCAAGTAAGGTTTAGAGTGGATGTGGGGTTGAGGTAGGTTCAGAGTGTGGATGTGGGGTTGAGTTAGGTTCAGAGTTTGGATGTGGGGTCGAGTAAGGTGTGGGGTCGAGTAAGGTTTAGTGTGGATGTTGGGTTTAGTTATGTTCAGAGTGGATATCGGGTCGAGTAAGGTTTAGTTTGGATTTGGGGTTGAGTTAGGTTCTGAGTGTTGATGTGGGGTCGTGTAGGTTTTAGTGTGGATATGGGGTTGAGTTAGGTTCAGAGTGTAGATGTGGGGTCGAGTAAGATTTAGTGTGAATGTGGGGTTGAGTTAGGTTCAGAGTGTGGATGTGGGGTCGAGTAAGGTTTAGTATGGATGTTGGGTTGAGTTAGGTTCAGAGTGTGGATGTGGGGGTGAGTTGGGTTCAGAGTCTGGATGTGGGGTCGAGCAAGGTTTAGTATGGTTGTGTGGTTGAGGTAGGTTCAGAGTGTGAATCTTGGGTTGAGTTGGGTTCAGAGTGTGGATGTAGCATTGAGTAAGGTTTAGTGTGGATGTGGGGTTGAGTTAGGTTCAGAGTGTGTATGTGGGGTCAAGTAATGTTTAGTTTGGATGTGGGGTTGAGTTAGGTTCAGAGTGTGGATGTGGGGTCAATTAAGTTTTAGTGTGGATTTGGGGTTGAGTTAGGTTCAGATAGTGGATGTGGGGTCGAGTAAGGTTTAGTGTGGATGTGGGGTTGAGTTAGGTTCAGAGTGTGGATGTGGGGTCGAGTAAGGTTTATTGTGGATGTGGGGTTGAGTTAGGTTCAGAGTGTGGATGTAGGGTCGAGTTGGGTTCAGAGTTTGGATGTGGGGTTGAATTAGGTTCAGAGTGTGGATGTGGGGTCGAGTAAGGTTTAGTGTGGATCTGGGGTTAAGTTAGGTTCAGAGTGTGGATGTGGGGTCGAGTAAGGTTTAGTGTGGATGTGGGGTTGAGTTAGGTTCATAAGGTTTATTATGGATATGGGGTTGAGTTAGGTTCAGAGTGTGGATGTGGGGTCGAGTAAGGTTTAGTGTAGATGTGGGGTTGAGTTAGGTTCAGATTGTGGATGTGGGGTCGAGTAATGTTTAGTGTGGATGTTGGGTTAAGTTAGGTTCAGAGTTTGGATGTGGGGTCAAGTTGGGTTCAGAGTGTGGATGTGGGGTTGATTTAGGTTTAAAGTGTGGATGTGGGGTCGAGTAAGGTTTAGTGTGGAAGTGGGGTTAAGTTAGGTTCAGAGTGTGGATGTGGGGTTGAGTAAGGTTTAGTGTGGATGTGAGGTTGAGTTAGGTTCAGAGTGTGGATGTGGGGTCGAGTAAGGTTTAGTGTGTATGTGGGGTTGAGGTATGTTCAGATTGTGGATGTCGGGTTGAATTAGCTTCAGAGTGTTGATGTGGGGTCGAGTAATGTTTAGTGTGGATGTGGGGTTGAGTTAGGTTCAGAGTGTGGATGTGTGGTCGATTAAGGTTTAGTGTGAATGTGGGGTTGAGGTAGGTTCAGAGTGTGGATGCGGGGTTGAGTTAGGTTCAGAGTGTGGATGTTGGGTCGAGTAAGGTGTGGGGTCGAGTAAGGTTTAGTGTGGATGTTGGGTTTAGTTATGTTCAGAGTGGATATCGGGTTGAGTAAGGTTTAGTGTGGATTTGGGGTTGAGTTAGGTTCAGAGTGTTGATGTGGGGTCGTTTAAGTTTTAGTGTGGATATGGGGTTGAGTTAGGTTCAGAGTGTAGATGTGGGGTCGAGTAAGGTTTAGTGTGAATGTGGGGTTGAGTTAGGTTCAGAGTGTGGATGTGGGGTCGAGTAAGGTTTAGTATGGATGTGGGGTTGAGTTATGTTCAGATTGTGGATGTGGGGTTGAGTTAGGTTCAGAGTGTGGATGTGGGGTTGAGTTAGGTTCAGAATGTGCATGTGGTGTCGAGTAAGGTTTAGTGTGGATGTGGGGTTGAGTTAGGTTCAGAGTGTGGATGTGTGGTCGAGCAAGTTTTAGTATGGTTTTGGGGTTGAGGTAGGTTCAAGTGTGAATGTTGGGTTGAGTTGGGTTCAGAGTGTGGATATAGCATTAAGTAAGGTTTAGTGTGGATTTGGGGTTGAGTTAGGTTCAGAGTGTGTATGTGGGGTCGAGTAATGTTTAGTGTGGATGTGGGGCTGAGTTAGGTTCAGAGTGTGGATGTGGGGTCAATTAAGTTTTAGTGTGGATTTGGGGTTGAGTTAGGTTTAGATTGTGGATATGGGGTCGAGTAAGGTTTAGTGTGGATGTGGGGTTGAGTTAGGTTCAGAGTGTGGATGTGGGGTCGAGTAAGGTTTTGTGTGGATGTGGGGTTGAGTTAGGTTCAGAGTGTGGATGTGGGGTCGAGTTGGGTTCAGAGTGTGGATGTGGGGTTGATTTAGGTTCAGAGTTTGGATATGGGGAAGTATAAGGTTTAGTGTTGATATGGGGTTAAGTTAGGTTCAGAGTGTGGATGTGGGGTCGAGTAAGGTTTAGTGTGGATGTGGGGTTGAGTTAGGTTCATAAGGTTTAGTATGGATATGGGGTTGAATTAGGGTCAAACTGTGGATGTGGGGTCGATTAAGATTTAGTGTGGATGTGTGGTTGAGTTAGGTTCAGAGTGTGGATATGGGGTCGAGAAAGGTTTAGTGTGGATTTGGGGTTGAATTAGGTTCAGAGTGTGGATGTGGGGTCACGTAAGGTTTATTGTGGATGTGGGGTTGAGTTTGGTTCAGTGTGGATGTGGGGTTGAGTTGTGTTCAGAGTGTGGGTGTGGAGTGGCATGTGGAATAGCTTGTGTTGAATTCTCTGCTTTAAGGGAACAATCATAATTTCACCTGAAATCTCAAGAAATGACATGCTTTGGCCTCCTTCTCCTCAGCTGCTCCTGTTTTCCATGATACCTTCAAGTTACTAGAAACCTCCTGAATGAAACTTAGAGTAAACATGAGACTAAATTTTACTTTGTTAGTTTATGTCATTATTATTGGTGTGTGATATGTGGACGTCATCGCGACCTCCAATCCTGAAAATTTTTCCGTCTCTACCGCTTTATTTTTGTCAGCATTTGCAGACAAATATGCAGTCCATGATTAGTCGGCGGTCAGACGTTAGCATCCCCGATCGATCTTCATCGCTCATAAGACCATCTGTAAAGCCTTAGGCTACATTGTCCCTTATTCATTAGTGTTCAACCCATCAATCATATAACAAAACAAATTGTTCTTTATTTCTATAACAAGAGATAAGAGAAATAATCTTTCAATAAAGAAATCATTGACATTGTAAATAAGTATATGCATCAATTGCATATTTGAAAGGGGGTAAATAAATGAACTACTAATAAAGAGTGTGAAGGGAAATATTTCGGTGTAATGTTAGATTTTTGTCATAATCATTTCTATAGTAATGAGCAATTACATAATTCCATATATTTAGGACTGGTTTTCATAACACTGTAATTTGCAAACAATACGACATTTCATAATTCGTGTAAGACCCCCATTAGTTAACAGATTTTAAAAGATTAATTAACAGGAAGTATTTCGTAACTGATATGTTCACATTATCCTGGTGTAACTCTTATTTGAGTTTGTCTCGATTTTTATCTTTCATAAAGTTTATTCTGTGGTATCGTATGCCATGGGAGAAAGATTACAAAGATGGGAATATGGCATCTATACATACACTCAATAAGAAAGTGAGCTGTTAGGTCGTAATCGAAAGACGAGGTGAATGCAATAGAGAGGACAAGATGTTCACGAAAATTCAAACATAATAATTCATAGACAGTTAAGTTTAAACAGGTTGTGTTAACAGAGAGGTGTAAAGATATATATATATATATATATATATATATATATATATATATATATATATATATATATATATATATATATATATATATATATATATATACACACATATATATATATATATATATATATATATATATATATATATATATATATATATATATGTATATATATATATATATATATATATATATATATATATATATATATATATATATATATATATATATATATATATATATATATATATATATATATATATATATATATATATATATATATATATATATATATGGATGTGTGAGTGGGGTGGGAGCGATTAGAGTGTGGAGAGCTGAAAACCAAATTCTATTCAGCCACAAAAGAATCAGTTATTCCATCGATTTTCGCAGGTAACTTACAAAATACGTTATATGATGCAAAGCCAGAAATCTTTAGTATATTTCTTTGTTGTAGGAATCAATGAGCCTTTTTTTGTCTGTGAGGCTGTGGGGTTGAGTTGGATTCAGAGTGTGGATGTGGGGTTCAGTTTGGTTCAAAGTGTGGATGTTGGGTCGAGTAAGGTTTAGTGTGGATGTGGGGTTGAGTTAGGTTCAGAGTGTGGATGTGGGGTCGAGTAAGGTTTAGTGTGGATGTGAGGTTGATTTAGGTTCAGAGTGGATGTGGGGTCGAGTAAGGTTTAGTGTGGATGTGTGGTTGAGTTAGTTTCAGAGTGTTGATGTGGGGTCGAGTAAGGTTTAGTGTGGATGTGGGGTTGAGTTAGGTTAAGAGTGTTGATGTGGGGTCGAGTAAGGTTTAGTGTGGATGTGGGGTTGAGTTAGGTTAAGAGTGTTGATGTGGGGTCGAGTAAGGTTTAGTGTGGATGTGGGGTTGAGTTTGGTTCAGAGTGTGGATGTGGGGTCAAGTATGGTTTAGTGTGGATGTGGGGTTGAGTTAGGTTCAGAGTTTGGATGTGGGGTCGAGTAAGGTTTATTGTGGATGTGGGGTTGAGTTAGGTTAAGAGTGTTTATGTGAGGTCGAGTAAGGTTTAGTGTGGATGTGGGATTGAGTTAGGTTCAGAGTGTGGATGTGGGGTCGAGTAAGGTTTAGTGTGGATGTGGGGTTGAGTTAGTTTCAGAGTGTTGATGTGGGGTCGAGTAAGGTTTAGTGTGGATGTGGGGTTGAGTTAGGTTAAGAGTGTTGATGTGGGGTCGAGTAAGGTTTAGTGTGGATGTGGGGTTGAGTTAGGTTCAGAGTTTGGATGTGGGGTCAAGTAAGGTTTAGTGTGGATGTGGGGTTGAGGTAGGTTCTGAGTGTGGATGTTGGGTTGAGTTGGGTTCAAAGTGTGGATATGGGGTTGAGTTAGGTTCAGAGTGTGGATGTGGGGTCGAGTTGGGTTCAGAGTGTGGATGTGGGGTTGAGTTAGGTTCAGAGTTTGGAGGTAGGGTCAAGTAAGGTTTAGTATGGATGTGGGGTTGAGTTAGGTTCAGAGTGTGGATGTGCGGTCGAGTAAGGTTTAGTGTGGATGTGGGGTTGAGGTAGGTTCAGAGTGTGGATGTTGGGTTGAGTTAGGTTCAGAGTGTGGATGTGGGATTGAGTTAGGTTCAGAGTGTGGTGGTGAGGTCGAGTAAGGTTTAGTGTGGATGTGGGGTTGAGTTAGGTTCAAAGTGTGGATGTGGTGTCGAGTAAGATTTAGTGTGGATATGGGGTTGAGTAGGGTTCCGAGTGTGGATGTAACATTGAGTAAGGTTTAGTGTGGATGTGGGGTTGAGTTAGGTTCAGAGTGTGGATGTGGCGTTGAGTAATGTTTAGTGTGGATGTGGGGTTGAGTTAGGTTCAGAGTGTGGATGTGGGGTCGAGTAAGGTTTAGAGTAGATGTGGGGTTGAGGTAGGTTCACAGTGTGGATGTGTGGTTGAGTTAGGTGCAGAGTGTGGATGTGGGGTTGAGAAAGGTGTGGGGTCGAGTAAAGTTTAGTGTGGATGTGGGGTTGAGTTATGTTCAGAGTGGATGTCAGGTCGAGTAAGGTTTAGTGTGGATTTAGGGTTGAGTTAGGTTCAGAGTGTTGATGTGGGGTCGAGTAAGGTTTAGTGTGGATGTGGTGTTGAGTTAGGTTCAGTGTTGATGTGGGGTCTAGTAAGGTTTAGTGTGGATGTGGGGATCAGTTAGGTTCAGAGTGTGGATGTGGGGTCGAGTAAGGTTTAGTGTCGATGTGGGGTTGTGTTTGGTTCATAAGGTTTATTATGGAAATTTGGTTGAGTTAGGTTCAGAGTGTGGATGTGGGGTCGAGTAAGGTTTAGTTTGGGTGTGGGGTTGAGTTAGGTTCAGAGTGTGGATGTGGGGTTGAGTTGGGTTCAGAGTGTGGATGTGGGGTTGAGTTAGGTTCAGAGTGTGCATGTGGTGATCGTGTAAGGTTTAGTGTGGATGTGGGGTTGAGTTAGGTTCAGAGTTTGGATGTGGGGTCGAGTAAGGTTTAGTATGGTTATTGGGTTGAGGTAGGTTCAGTGTGTGGATGTGGGGTCAAGTAATGTTTAGTGTGGATGTCGGGTTGAGTTAGGTTCAGAGTGTGGATGTGGGGTCGATTAAGTTTTAGTGTGGATGTGAGGTTGAGTTAGGTTCAGAGTGTGGATGTGGGGTCGAGTAAGATTTATTGTGGATGTGGGGTTGAGTTAGGTTCAGAGTGTGGATGTGGGGTCGCGTAAGGTTTATTGTGGATGTGGGGTTGAGTCTGGTTCTGTGTGGATGTGGGGTTGACTTGTGTTCAGAGTGTGGGTGTGGAGTGGCATGTGGAATAGCTCGTGTTGAATTCTGTGCTTTAAGGGAACAATCATAATTTCACCTTAAATATCAAGAAATGACAAGCTTTGGCATTCTTCTCCTCAGCTGCTCCTGTTTTCCATGATACCTTCAAGTTACTAAAAACCTCCTAAATAAATTTCCTTTGTTAGTTAATGTCTTTATTCTTGGGTTGTGATATGTGGACGTCATCACGACCTCCAATCCTGAAAATTTTTCCGTCTCTACCGCTTTATTTTTTTCATCATTTGCAGATGAATATGCAGTCCATTATTAGTCGGTGGTCAGACGTTAGCATCCGCGATCGATCTTCATCGCTCATAAGACCAGCTGTAAAGCATTAGGCTACATTGTCCCTTATTCATTGGTGTTCAACCCATCAATCATATAACAAAACAAATTATTCTTTATTTTTATAAAATGAGATAAGAGAAATAATCTTTCAATAAAGAAATCATTGACATTGTAAATAAGTATATGCATCAATTGCACATTTAAAAGGGGGTAAATAAATGAACTACTAATAAAGAGTGTGAAGGGAAATATTTCGGTGTAATGTTAGATTTTTGTCATAGTCATTTCTATAGTAATGAACAATTACATAATTCCATATATTCATGACTGGTTTTCATAACACCGTAATTTGCAAACGATACGACATTTTATAATTCGTATTAGACCCCCATTAGTTAACAGATTTTAAAAGATTAATTAACAGGAAGTATTTCGTAACTGATATGTTCACCTTATCCTGGTGTAACTCTTATTTGAGTTTGTCTCGATTTTTATCTTTCATAAAGTTTATTCTGTGTTATCGTATGCCATGGGAGAAAGATTACAGAGATGGGAATATGGCATCTATATATACACTCAATAAGAAAGTGAGCTGTTAGGTCGTAATTGAGAGACGAGGTGAATGCAATAGAGAGCACAAGATGTTCACGAAAATTCAAACATAATAATTCATAGACAGTTAGGTTTAAACAGGTTGTGTTATCAGAGAGGTGTAGAGCGATATATATATATATATATATATATATATATATATATATATATATATATATATATATATATATATATATATATATATATATATATATATATATATATATATATATATATATATATATATCTTTATATATATATATATATATATATATATATATATATATATATATATATATATATATATATATATATATATATATATAACGGATTTTGAGCGAAGCGAAAAATCTATTTTTGGGTGAGATGGCCATGTCGTCCTGATGGAAGTTCCTATAGGGTAGCTTCCTAGGGTATATTACAACTACGGCGATATTCCCAGAGAATTTACCTTAAGGTACCAGAATTCTAACTCCTGGAGCGAGTATCCCTCGTGAAAGGGATATCGCGACATATCAGAGGACGTATTCTAGACACGTCACATGGCAATCTACATCCTGGACAGAGATTTCGTCTCGTAGGAGGTGATTGACGAGATACGAATTCGGGAAAGAAAAAAGGGGAGCCGCTCCCAAGGCTTCCCTATCCCCCGATTCGTATGCGTGCCTGGCGCCAATCCTGGCGCCATCTGTATTCCTTGTAGCGTACACGAGGTGCTACAGATACTGTATGTAGGGAGGGGTCCTACAGCCCTTTCTTAGAAAGGCAAGGGCGGGTCCATCAGGACGACATGGCCATCTCACCCAAAAATAGATTTTTCGCTTCGCTCAAAATCCGTTTTTTGGGCTCAAGCCATGTCGTCCTGATGGAAGTGTACCAGAGCATTACTGTATCTGTGGATTCTCAGAACGTGCCGTACTCCCCGGAGGTAATTTTTTCCCGGTCGACTAGACCTAGAGACCTAAGATGTTACCGTTATACATCTTTTCAACTAACTATAAACTATGTTAGAGCTTCCTGCCCCCTACAGGGAAGAGTCCTACTAGACTCTGGAAAAGTCTCGAAGAGTACATATATCTATGTATGAATACCAGGCAAGCTAATATAGTGGTCTCGCCCTATATTAAGTAAAGCATAGTTTGTAAAGGACCACTGCGTCAATATGAAATATCGACCAGTTTTCCGCACAATACTTGTATTGGACAAAGGTTTTATATCCGCATAGGAGGAAAACCAATGCAACATAGCTTGCATAGAGGAACAATTCTATTAGAATTATCCCAGATAAGGTACATAGAATGAATGCTCAATTATACCAATAAATTGACACAGGTGAAGGAGACGCAAGGTTCTCAAGAACCAGATTATTGACATGCAATAAATAGACAGGTTAACCACAATTATATATATATATATATATATATATATATATATATATATATATATATATATATATATATATATATATATATATATATATATATATATATATATATATATATATATATATATATATATATATATATATATATATATATATATATATATATATATATATATATATATATATATATATAAGAAGAGGATAACCCAAAACTATAAGCATAAGTATGATAGTAAACAGAGCTTGTTTGTCTGAAAGAAAAAACATTAGATGCCACTTTTAAGATACCGAGGTATCAAAGTCATAAAAGCCTGTATTACAAATCAATGACATCAGCGTTAGAAACGCTCGGCACACATGTCTGCACTTATGCTAGGTTCACCTTCGGAAATGGAACAGTCTGGATGGGCAACACAGTGCCCTCACTTAGTTTGTAGTACAGTATGTAACTGCACACTCACCCTGGAATTAATCGTCCCAATTAAGACCAATGTTCCTCGCAGAGTTAAACAGTAGGGTTAACACCGCGACCCACTGCTACCACAGATCTCTTTTAGTTCCTCTACTTGCTTCGCATAGTGGCGAAAGAACACTCTGGAAGACTTCCAGCCAGTGTATGAACGGAGATGTTCAAAATCCATACAATTAAAGAAATTTAAGAATGAGGCAACTTTCCTCGGATCGTGACCTGCGGGTGTATTGTCAGGATCCGCTCTGCGAATAAAATATGTGATTTTCGCTCTGAGTTGATTCAGAGATAAATTTGAGCCTGATGTTTCTCCCCTTAATAGTTGACCACCCTTGAAGTCTGAAGTTCTATGAAGATAGACCTTTAGGCATTCTACTGGACATAGAGATGCATCTTCTTTCAGAGGGCAGATTCTCCAGGGACCCCACCTGTTGGTGAGTAACTCATTCTTGGCGAGAAACGTAGGATCCGGAAACAGGTTCAGTTCTTCCCCATCCAGGAACTGAACACGACCTGCCTCTCTCGAGAGGCTACAATCTCACTAACCCTGGCCCCGGACGCGAGTGCAAAATAGGAAAATAACTTTTTGTGTTAAATCCTTTAACGCACACTCTTCATTGCTCAACAGAGAAGCGAAATGAAGAACTTGTCTAAAGACCATGAAATGGGCTTTGGAGGTGCTGAAGGTCTGAGCCTAGCACAGGCTTTCGGGACTTTATTAAAGATCTCGTTACCTAGGTCGACCTGGAAGGCATATAAAATGGGTCTTGTCAAAGCAGACTTACACGCTGAAATCGTGTTCGCTGCCAACCCTTGACCATGGAGGTGGGGAAAAAAGATAAGCAGAAGTCTGTCAAGATCTCCTGCGGAATCTTCGCCTTGACAAAAGGCCACCCATTTTCTCCAAGAGGACTCATATTGCCTTCTAGTAGATTTGCACTTATATTCCTCAAGGAAGTCTATACTGGCTTTCGAAATCTCGAAACGCTTTCTCACCGCTAGGGAGAGAAAATCATGAGCTGCAGGGTCCGGGTTTTCTGTAATGAAGCGCAGACAGTTGACTTCTGGGCTCGCTGGGTCAGAACTGGATCTGGTAGTGGTACAAACTTCAGCTACAGTTCCAATGCCAGGAGGAACCACACGCTGTTCGGCCACTTGTGGGCCACTATTGCCGCTACCCTTTGAAGGATCTCAGTTTGTTGAGGACCCTCAACAGAAGGTTGTGAGGAGGGAACAGATAAATCTTGGACCATCTGTTCCAGTCGAGGGACATCGCGTCCACTGCTTCCGCTAAGGGGTCCTCGTACGGGGCACGTACAGGGGCAACTTCTTGTTGTCATTCGTCGCAAAGAGGTCTATCTGCAGTTCTGGGACTAATTCAGAATGAAGGAGAATAATCCTGCGTCTAAGGACCATTCCGACTCTATCGGTGTGAACCTGGATAGAGCGTCCGCTGTCATATTGCCGACTCCTTGAAGGTGAACTGCCGACAGGTACCACTTCTTCTTTTCCGCCAATCGGAAGACGGCCAACATCACCTGGTTGAGAGGTGGTGACCTCGATCCTTGTCGATTCAAGTATCTCACAACTACCTCGCTGTCAATCACCACCTTATGTGGATCGAATGACGCAGGGAGACTTTCTTTAAGGTAAGGAGCACTGCCCTAGCTTCTAGAAAGTTTTATGAGAAAGGTCTTGAATAGCCTGGACCAAGTCCCCTGGACTTTTTTCCGATGAGAGTGACCTCCCCATCCCTCCTTTGAGGCGTCTGAGTGAATCGTCACCGACGGGGGAGGTGGCTGAAGAAGAACCTGACTTCTTTAGATGTCTGGCTTGGGACCAAGGCCTGAGAAGAGTACTTAGCCGAAGCGGCTGGTCTTCTCAGATCTCTTCACGCGTTTGATGCATAACTTCTCCAAACTCCGATTGCATCCTTTAGCTGTGCTCTTAGCACTGGGTCTGTCACCGAAGCAAACTGGAGAGAGCGCAGTACTCTCTCCTGCTCGTGTCTTGATATCCTTTCGGAATCTTGAAGTCTCTTGACAGAACCCGCTATCTCCTTCCTTTTCTTCGCCGAGGTGGAGAAACGGTGTGACAAAAGGTCCCAGTGAATTCTCAGCCACTGGAACTTTTGAGATGGAGAAAGTCGAGACTTTTTCTGTTGATCTTGAAGCCTAGGTACTCTAGGAACTGGATCACTTGACTGGAAGCTTGCAAGCATTCTGTCTCGGATGCTGCCCACACCAACCAGTCGTCCAGGTAGGCTACTACCTGAATTCCCTTTAGGCGAAATTGTTTGAGAGCTACGCTCGCAAGCTTCGTAAAAATCCTTGGGGCTATGTTTAGCCCGAATGGCATGGCTCCGAAGGCGTATAGTCTTCGTTGTAGCCTGAACCCTAGGTAGGGGGAGAGTCGATGGCTAATAGGAATGTGCCAGTAGGCGTCTGACAAGTCTATAGAGACGGAATATGCCCTCCTGGGCAGTAAGGTCCTTATGTGTTGCAGTGTTAGCATTTTGAATTTGCAATTCACTATGAACTTGTTAAGTGGCGACAAGTCCAGAATGACTCTGAGCTTTTCCGAGTCTTTCTTGGGAACACAAAACAGCCTCCCTTAGAAATTGATGGGCTTCACCCTTTTTCTCCAACAGTTCTTGAACGTACTCCGAAGGCACGGGGGTGGAGTGCTGTACCAGCTCCCGCCCAGTCCATTCTTGAGTAGGCTGTGGGCCCAGGGATCGAAGGTCCACCGATCCCGAAATTTCAGAAGTCTCCCTCCTACCGGTATCACCTCGCTTGGACTGCCGTCCTGAGGTCTTGCCTTCCTGACCATGACCACCCCTGAATCCCCTTCCCCTTGAGGGGCGTCTAGACGAGCCTCTGGCTGCTCCTCTAGGCTTTGCTCGAAAGGAAGTAGACTGCCCTTCGAACGCTGGGGTGAATGCCGTGGACTGTGTCGACACGGCCTGGGGTACCCACTGAAAGGTGGTCGGGGTTTGTGCCACGATCTGGGGCACTGGGGGCAATGGCAATTGCAGTTGCTGTTGCTGTCTAAGAGGCTTGGCTGGCCGAGACGGTAGCCTAGTCCTCATAGTCTTCTTCTTTGGTTGAGAACCCTCATCCGGGGAAGACTTTCATTTGATAGCCAGGCCCCACTTCTGGAGAAGGTTTCTATTCTCCAAGGCGGCTTTATCAACAGCTTCTTTGACCAAGTCGGTAGGGAAAAAGGTCTTTTCCCCAAATGTTGGAGGAGATTAGTTTCTTTAGCTCGTGCCTCACTGTAGCCGAGGTAAACACGAACTCCCTACAAGCTCTCCTTGCCTTGACGAAGCCATAAAGGTCCTTCGTCACTGTAGCCAGATGAGGCTTGGCCACTACCATGAACATTTCATGGACCTTGGGGTCACTTGCCATCGTCTCGAGAGTAGTCTGAAGAGACATTGAGGCAGTCAGTCTTTCTTTTGTATCGAACTCACTTCGCAAAAGAAAGTCACACAGCTTAGGGGGGTCCTTGCCGAACTGACGTCCGGCAATATCAGCCTCCAGCTTTCCCACTGAGAACGTAAGATGGACGTTCTTCCAGTTTTCGTGGTCCATAGGCAGGGCCAGCGACAAGGGTTTACACTCCTCTAGGGAGGGGCAAGACTCGCTGGCCTCGATTGCTTTTAGAACAGCCAGAAACCTTTTCTGTAAAAAGGGGAAGGCTCTAGTAGGCGAGGACACAAAGGAAGGGAGCTTCCTATTCAATGCAGCTACCTTTGAGTTAGAGAAGCCCCTCTCTTTCATCGAGGATGAAAGTAGAGCTTGAGCCTTAGCATGGTCCATCACTATGACCTCCTTCGGCTCTGTCTCCTCCTTTGAAGCTGGTTCCTTCCTCAGCCGGACATAACAGTCCGGATATGATGCCTTGCTGGGCCAGAATTCCACCCTCCAGGGTAACTGAGCCCAGCTTATCCGAGATGACGATCTTTCCAGTTGTCATCGGCATGTGCTCAGCATACCTCCATGGGTTAGCATCTGAGCAAAAGGGAAGGTCTTTCACATTGAGCTTTTTCTGGGGCCCATGTGATTCTGCAAGGCACTGCATTCGCAGTTCCATTGCAGCCGCCTTCTCCTGATTCTCCTTCTGCATTTGTTGGATCATTCCAACAATAGAAGAGAGGGCCTGTCCCAGCTCTACTGGGAGACTGGCCGATGTAGAGGGGCTTGAACTTCATCCTGGGCTTCTGCCAGGAGGTCTTCCTCCTGACACCCGTCCACATCAGATATCCTGTCATCTAGCTGGGTGTCTTGCATCGCGACCGCGACTTCAGCATCCACCTGGATCTGAACTTAGGGGATCTCCTCTTGAGGCTGGGGAATCACTGCATCAGCTGATGCCTTAGGGAAAGGATACGCCCTCATCTTCTCACTTGGAAGATAATGGCCAGAAGTGTTCTTTTGGAAGCCCCTTACCCAGGTACGAAGCTTCTTCCTAGCTATTTAATTGTCTCATTAATCAGGTTAGTGCACACAGTACATACCTGAGGGTCCCAATACCGGAGATCATCCTTGGAGACAACGTATGCTGCGTGTCTCCTACAAAACTCATGTCCGCAGAGGTTCTTGCTGCTGACATTGCAGAAAGCACTTCCCCACTTCGGAGTGTCCTTCTGTAAAGAGAAGAAATTTCCATGAGTATCAAGTGAACTATGTATCACTGGATATGCATAGTATAGCATAACAATTCAGAAAGGAAAGACACACACTTGTGTTTCCCTCACAACCCATTGTTGCAGCCTTCCAGATAATAAAATCAAAAATGGTTTATCTCTTCTAGAGTAACCAATGCAAGGTTTCCAGAGGAAACATGTGGAGCTCACACCTAAGCAATGATTTTAAAATCCTGGATAATAGACAGGGAAGAACTCAGCTTCCTATCTGAGGGCAACAGCAAAGGGGTGTGCAAGAAAACACAATAGTGTTAGAAGATACAGTGCTGTACCAAAACCCTTACTATAGTTTTCTTCTTACTGTATATGCTATACAGAAGAATACTAGTACAGTATAGGGGGATGTGTGCCGGCCTGCCTTTGCCGGCCGGCACACACCACAACTAGCTTTAAAGTATACTACTTAACAGCTATAGGGTGGCAGCACTCTGGTTCAAATGCCTGTGCCGGTCGGCAGCAACTGCCGGCCGGTAACAGCCAGTGTTGGCCGGCAATGGCTGCCGGACAGCAACTACACAAGGTAGTACCCAGCTGCCGGCCACACTCTTGGTGACCGGCAGACAAGGACTGACATAAGCCGGCCGGCAAAGGTACAAGACCGATGCCAGCCGGCAGCAAAAGAACCAGAAGACTACACCTGCCCGGCTGCCGGCCTCATAGGCCGGCAGCCGGGACCGGTACAGCACTAGAAGAAAATAGAATGGATGCCGGGATAAGAGTGTACACAACCTCCAAGCCCGGCAACCGAAAGAGTGCATATAAGGAAGGGGAGAAACTAATTCAGGCTTCCTTGACCAATGCCGTCCGGCTCTGCCGGCAGGCATGGATGAGGGACCAAGAGAGGTCCGGGCAGCACTCGAAAACATAAGACCCTTGCCGGCCAGCAGCTCTGCCGGCCGGCAATGGGCTGAGTCAATTCCACATCCCAACCTATACTAGGTCCAGAAGTAGAACGACGTACAGTACAGTAAGACCCCTGCCGGCCAGCTCTGCCGGCCGGCAAGGTACAGTACAGTAATGGCTAGGCCATTACGGAGATAGAGGGGGAAGGGACAAGAGGGTCCTGCCAACCTTGTTTTAGTGACAGATCACCCGCAGCCAAGAAACGGATTTTGAGCGAAGCGCAAAATCTATTTTTGGGTAAGATAGCCATGTCGTCCTGATGGAAGTTCCTTAAAGGCAGCTTCCTAGGGTATATTACAACTACGGCGATATTCCCAGAGAATTTACCTTCAGGTACCCAGAATTCTAACTCCTGGAGCGAGTATCCCTAAAAAAGACCTTAGGGATATCGTAAATATCAGTGGACGTATTCTTGACACGCCTCATAGCAATCTATACCCCGAATAGAGTTAACACTTCGTAGGGGTCAAATGGCAAGAAAACGAAAACGATAAGAAAGGGGGAGCCGTTCGTAAGGCATCTCTCCTCCCCGTTTTGAAAGCGTGCCCTGCGCCACTCACGGCACCATCTGTATTCCTTGTAGCGATACACGAGGTGCTACAGATACTGTATGTAGGGAGGGGTCCTACAATCCTTTTCACTCTTTATTTTTTTTTTTTTTTTTTAGAAAAGGAACAGGGCGGGTCCATCAGGACGACATGGCTATCTTACCCAAAAATAGATTTTTCGCTTCGCTCAAAATCCGTTTTTTGGGCTCAAGCCATGTCGTCCTGATGGAAGTATACCAGAGCATTACTGTATCTGTGGATTCTCAATACGTGCCGTACTCCTCAAGAATGTTTCTTAGTCAACTCGACTGACAGACCTAAGATGTTACCGTTATACATCTTTTCACTAATCATAAGCCATGAAAGCGCTTCCTGCCCCCTACAGGGAGGGGTCCTACTAGACTCTAGAAACGAACGAAGAGTACATATACCTATGTATGAATCACTCGCCAGCCAGTACAATATAGTGGTCTCACTCTATATGAAGTAAAGCGAAGTCTTACGGGACTACAGTATCCAAAGGAAAAGTCCCGACCAGCACCCTGGTCGAAGTAAAATTAGACAAAAGGTTATATCTGCGTAGGATTAAACTTGCTGCTACCACCGTCCTCAGAAAGGGGTGGAGTCCTTTATGCTAAGGAAAGTATAAACCAGTGCAACAAGGCTTTGCATTAAGGAATAGGCTATTATAGATATCCCCGATTAATATACATAGGCTAAATGCTCAAAAAATAATATGAAATCAAAATAGGTGAAGGAGACGCAAGGTTCCCGAGAACAAGTTTATTGAGTAACAATAAATAGACATGGTCACCATAAATATGTACATATGCTAGGTGGATGACCAACAATTTACACAAGTACTGTAGTGCATGGATGAATGGTTATCTGAAAGAAAACATATATGTCACTTGCACATACCCCGGTATCAAACTTAACGTCCATGTTACTACTTTGCTGACAATAGCGTTAGCAAACGCTTGGCACACCTGTCTGTACTTGTGCTACCATCACCATAACGTTGGAACAGTCACTGTGGGCTCTCAGAGCCTTCACTACCAGTTATATCAACGCATATAACTAACCACTCACCCAAGAATCAAAGTCCCAAATGCTTCCGCTGTTCCTCGCAGAGTTAAACAGCAGGGTTAACGACGCAACCAACTGCTACCACAGACCTCTTTAGCTGCTCCACTTGCTTAGCATAGTGGCGAAAGAATACCCTGGAAGACTTCCAGCCAGTGTATGAACGAAGGTGTTCAAAATCCATAAAGTTAAAGAAGTTTAAGGATGAAGCAACTTTCCTCGGATCATGACCTGCGGGTGAACTGTCAGGATCCGCTCTGCGAATAAAATATGTAATTTTTGCCCTAAGCTGATTTGAAGATAAATTCGAGCCCGATGTTTCTCCTCTGAATAGTTGGCCCCCATGGAAGTCTGAAGTTCTACGAAGATAGACCTTTAGGCATTCTACGGGACATAGAGATGCATCTTCTTTCAGAGGGCAGATTCTCCAGGGACCCCACCTGTTGGTGGGCAAATCGTTCTTAGCGAGAAACGTAGGGTCCGGAAACAGGCCCTCTCGAGAGGGCCACAATCTCACTAACTCTGGCCCCAGAAGCAAGGGCAAAAAGGAAGATCACTTTTTGAGTCAGGTCCTTCAATGCACATTCCTCATTATCCAGTAATGAGGCAAAATGAAGGACTTTGTCTAACGACCACGAAAGAGGCTTTGGAGGAGCTGATGGTCTAAGCCTAGCACAGGCCTTCGGGATCTTATTAAACATCTCGTTAGCGAGGTCTACCTGGAAGGCATATAGAATGGGTCTAGTTAGAGCTGACTTACATGTAGAAATTGTGTTAGCCGCCAGCCCCTGTCCGTGGAGGTGAATGAAGAAGGATAGGCAGAACTCCGTAGAGATCTCGTGCGGGTTCTTATCTTTGACAAAGGCTACCCATTTCTTCCATGCAGATTCGTACTGCCTCCTAGTAGACTTACACTTGTATTCTTCCAGGAAGTCGATGCTATCTTTCGAGATTCCGAACCGTTTCTTCACCGCTAGGGAGAGAAAATCATGAGCTGCAGGGTTCGGGTTTTCTGTAATGAAGCGTAGACAGTCGACTTCTGGACTTGCTGGGACAGAACTGGGTCCGGGAGTGGTAGAAACTTCAGTCGTAGTTCCAGAGCTAGAGGGAACCATACACTGTTCGGCCACTTGTGGGCCACTATTGCTGCTACTCCCTTGAAGGATCTCAGTTTGTTGAGGACCCTCAACATCAGGTTGTGAGGGGGAAACAGGTAGATCCTGGACCATCTGTTCCAATCGAGGGACATCGCATCTACTGCTTCTGCCAAGGGGTCCACGTATGGGGACACATATTTCGGCTGCTTCTTGTTGTCCTTCGTCGCGACGAGGTCTATCTGCAGTTCTGGGACTTATCTCAAGATGAAGGAGAATGATCCTGCGTCTAGGGACCATTCTGACTTTATCGGTGTAACCCTGGATAGAGCGTCCGCGGTCACATTCCGGACTCCTTGAAGGTGAACTGCTGACAGGTGCCACTTCTTCTTCTCCGCCAGTCGGAATATGGCTAACATTACCTGGTTGAGAGGTGGGGATCTCGATCCCTGCCGATTCAGACATTTCACTACCACCTCGCTGTCCAGTACCAACCTTACATGGATCGAGTGACGTGGGGATACTTTCTTCAGGGTAAGAAGCACTGCCATAGCTTCTAGAAAGTTTATGTGAAAGGTCCCAAATAGCTTGGACCAGGTCCCTTGCACTTTTTTCCGATGGGAGTGACCCCCACCCTACCTTTGAGACGTCTGTGTGGATTGTCACTGACGGGGGGGATGGCTGAAGAGGTAGAGACCTCTTTAGACGACTGGCTTGAGACCACGGTCTGAGAAGAGAACGTAGTCGAAGTGGGACCGGTCTCTTCAAGTCCCTTCGCTCTTTCGATGCAAAGGTTCTTCATACTCCCGCTGCATCTTTTAGCTGTGCTCTTAGCACTGGGTCTGTTACTGATGCAAACTGAAGAGAGCCCAAAACCCTCTCTTGTTCGCGTCTTGATATCCTCTCGGAACCTAGAAGTCTCCTGACAGACCCCGCTATTTCCTTCCTCTTTGACATCGGGATGGAAAGACGGTGTGACACTAGATCCCAGTGAATTCCCAACCACTGGAACCTCTGAGCTGGAGAAAGACGAGACTTCTTTCTGTTGATCATGAAGCCTAGATATTCCAGGAACTGAATCACTTGGAGGGAAGCTTGCAAGCATTCTGCTCTGGATGCTGCCCACACCAACCAATCGTCCAGGTAGGCTACTACTTGGAACCCTTTTAGGCGTAACTGTTTGAGAGCTGCGCTCGCAAGCTTCGTAAAGATCCTTGGGGCTATGTTTAGCCCGAAGGGCATCGCCCTGAAAGCATAAAGTTTTTGTTGTAGCTTGAATCCTAGGTAGGGGGAGAGACGGCGACTTATTGGAACGTGCCAATATGCGTCTGACAAATCGATGGAGACGGTATATGCCCTCTTAGGCAGTAAGGCCCTTATGTGTTGTAACGTTAACATCTTGAACTTGTGGTTCACTATGAACTTGTTGAGTGGTGACAAGTCCAGAATGACTCTGAGTTTCCCCGAGTCTTTCTTGGGAACACAAAACAGCCTCCCTTGAAACTTGATGGACTTTACCCTCCTGATCACCTTTTTCTCCAACAGATCTTGGATGTACTCCTCCAAAACGGGGGTGGAGTGTTGGAAAAATTGAGGGCACTGGGGCGGAGTACTGTACTAACTCCAACCCAGTCCATTTTTGAGAAGGCTGTGGGCCCAGGGATCGAAGGTCCAGCGATCCCGGAAATACTGAAGTCTCCCACCTACCGGCGACACTTCACTTTGACTGCCCTGCAGTCTTGCCTCCCAGGCCGCGACCACCTCTGAATCCTCGTCCCCTAGAGGGGCGTCTTGATGACCCTCTAGCTGCCCCTCTGGGTCTTGCACGAAACGTGGTTGACTGTCCCTCGAACACGGGATTGAATGCCGGGGAAGCTGATGACATGGCTTGGGGTACCCATTGGAAGGTGGTCGGGGTCTGGGCTACCAGTTGTGGTACCGGAGGCAAAGCTGGCTGCTGCTGCTGTTGTCTTTGTGGTTTGAAGGACTTGGCTGGACGGGAGGAAAACCTTGATTTCTTCGCCTTTCCTTTCGGCTGAGGGCCCTCATCCGGAGAAGACTTCCTCTTAAGGGACAGGCCCCACTTCAGGAGAAGATTGCGGTTCTCAGTGGCTGCCTTGTCCACGACCTCTTTGACCACGTCCTTGGGAAAGAGATCTTTACCCCAGATGCTGGATGAAATTAGCCTCTTGGGTTCATGCCTCACTGTGGCCGAGGCGAACACAAACTCCCTACAGGCCCTCCTTGCTTTGACAAAGCAATAGAGGTCCTTGGTTACTGTGGCCAGATTAATTTTGGCCATTACCATGAACATCTCTGGCATCTTGGGGTCGCTAGCCATCGTCTCCATGTTGGTCTGGAGAGACATCGAGGCTGCCAGGCGCTCCTTTGTGTCCAATTCCCTCCGAAGAAGGAATTCCGACAACTTGGGAAGGTTTTCGCCGAACTGCTGACCTGCAATGTCGGCGTCCAACTTCCCAACCGAGAAAGTGAGGTGCACCTCCTTCCAGTCCTTATTGTCCAGCGGCAATGCCAACGACAGAGGTTTACATTCCTCCAAAGACGGACACGGCTTGCCAGCTTCAACCGCCTTCATGACGGCTGCAAACCCCTTTTGCATAAAGGGGAAGGCCCTAGCCGGGGAGGATACAAAGGAGGGGTGCTTCTTACTCAAAGCGGCAACTTTTGAGTTTGAGAACCCCCTCTCCTTCAAAGCAGCTGTTAAAGTGGCTTGAGCCTAGGAGTGATCCAGGATAATCACCTCCTTTGGTTCAGTCTTCTCCTTCGAGGCCGGCTCCTTCTTCAAACGGACATAACAGTCCGGGTAGGCCCCTCTACTGGGCCAGAATTCCACCTCCTCAAGGGGAACTGAGCCCAGTTTCTCCGCCATGACGATCTTCCCAATCGTCATCGGCATGTGATCGGCATATCTCCACGGGTTGGCATCCGAGCACAGAGGAAGGTCCTTAACGTTGAGCTTCTTTGGAGGTCGACGTGATGCTGTGATCTTCTGCATCTGGAGCTCCAAAGTAGCGGCCTTCTGATTATTCTCCCTCTGCATCTGTTGGATCATACCAACGATGGAAGAGAGAGCCTGTCCTAGCTCTGCTGGAAGAGCGGACGAGGTAGAGGGGATAGGTTCAGAGACCTGAACCGGCACGTCTGACGATACGGGAACCTCTTCCTCCACGGCAATAGGATCTCGATCCTCCTCCTCGCCCTCTGCGAGGAGATCCTGCTCCGCACGATCGGACAAGTCAGACATCTTGTCGTCCAACTGGATGTCCTGCATGGCATCAGCGACATCCTCCTCCACTGGAATCTGGACCAGAGGGATCTCCGGCCGAGGCTGGGGAACAACAGCATCAGGGGAAGCCTTGGGAAAAAGGTATGCCCTCATCTTCTCGTAAGGAAGATAAGGTCCAGTGGTGTTTTTCTGAAAACCCCTTACCCATAAGCGAAGCCTCTCCCTCGCTGCATCTCTTGACTCCGCCGACCTAGGGGATTCAAAAGCCTCTGATAGCAGGTTAGTACATACAGCACATACCTGCGGATCCCAGTAACGATGGTCATCATTGGAGGCTGCACAAGCCGCGTGCCTCCTACACGAGACATGTCCGCAAAAGTTCTTACTGCGGACATTACAGAAGACACTATCACACTTCGGATGCTCCTCCTGTAAAAGAAGAAAAATTTCCATGAATATCAAGTGAATTTCAATTCACATGTAACAAATGAGTATTCAACAAGAATAAGGGAAAGACACATACTTGTGAAACCCACACAAACACCTGTGGAAGCCCACCACCCAAAGTCACATAGTTAGTCTTTACTAGAATAACCAGAGAACGTATTTCCAAAGGAAATTATGTGTAGCTCACACCCAAGGTAAAATATTACCATTCCGGCCAGGGATAAAAGAATTATCTTTTATCCTTGTAAGGCGACACCAAGTGATTGCACCAGTAACACAAGTAAGATAGAAAAGACAGTGTTGTAACCTACTACATCATGAACTCCCTTGGTTGAATATACCACCAAGAGAGGACTGATACAGTACCTGAGGGTGGTGTGCCGGCCGGCTATTGCCGGTCAGCACCCCCCCCCCGCCGTTTTTCGAAAGGTAGATCTCAAGTACACAACATCAGATCACCCTTATTGGGGAGAACTCCAGATCCCATGCCTGAACCGGCCGGCAGTGGTTGCCGGTCCGCAGCCACCCGGTTTGCACTGCGTTGCCGGCCATCATTCTTAGTGGCCGGCTGACTGGGCAGTGTCGCAGGCCGGCCGGCAGCAGTAAACAAACCCTGCCGGCTGGCCTCCACACCAGGCAGCGCTCGGCTGCCGGCCCCACTTGTAGTGGCCGGCAGATGAGCAAGAGACCGGCCGGCAAAGGTATATAACCATCGCCGACCGACAGCAAGAGAACTGGAGAACACCCCTCCCCACCGACGGCCGGCCTGTAGGCCGGCAGACGGCAAGGACAACACATACGAAGACAACAGAATGAGTGCCGGGTTAAGAGACTATGAGTCTCTGAGCCCGGCACCCGAAAGAGTGCCGAAAGGAAGGGGAGACACTAAGTCAAGCTTCCTAACCGTTGCTTACTGAATCTACAGACGGCAGCGATGGAGGGACCAAGAAAGGACCGGGCAGCACTCGAAGGAATGGTCTCTGCCGGTCGGCACACTCTGCCGGCCGACAGGAGACCACGTCAGTTCCTCATCCTAACCTAGGCTAGGTAAGGATGCGGACGACTGACACAAGGAAACGGAAAATAGAAGGGAAGGACAGAGGGTCCTATCCAACCTTGCCTTGGTTAAGGGTCATTCCCAACTAAGACAGTTCATCTCAGTCAGAGAAAGACCCGAGAGGGAGGCCGGCACTACTGGCTGCCTCCCTAAAACCACGGCAAGGAAGGAATTGCTATTCCAGAAAAGGGAACATATCCCGAGACCGGAACGGCAAGAGGACAGTCTGATGGGTCACCAAGTGAAGGGATCACTACTGGAACCCAACAAGGTGGACCAAGGGGATAAACCCTTAATGCCCGAGTCAATCAGCAAGGGAGACTCTGCCCCATGCCAGACGAACCCGGGCTCAGACTAAACACTGTTGTACTGTCCCCCTCTGAACCAATTCAGATGGAACGGGAAGGTACAGTACTACTCCAGCATAGATATATTTGAAAATTAATTCAAACAAACCACTAGAGTTAAGCCTAGGGCTTAAACAGAGGGAAAGGGTTTGCCCCTTCCCCGAAGAGAAGGGAACAAACGGGGATACAGATAATATTATAATGACCTAAGACAACCTAGCCTAGGCACTAAGAGAATCGATTACCTAATTCACCGAAACTCCCACCAATACTATCTTGGAAAGTACTCGAAAATGGCTAATATGTATAACGTTGCCTAACGCTTAAAACAATAAAATCACACTTGGCAGACTAATTATCATGCAGGAAGTACATAGGCCAACCGCTAGCCTACGAAGACTAGTGTTGGCAGCCTAGGCAAAACTTCGCCAGGCACACTACTAACGCATCATAACAGAATTCCTAAATAAGCTAAGTAGCTAATATTTAAGCGCAAAGGGGCTGGGAACGTCGCTCTTGCTAACAAATAATTCCTATTCTAGCGAGCGACAGCATCCATGATGCCTCCAGCAGGCAACAGCTCTTGTATCAAAGATAACTCTTTTAAATACTTTAATTTTAACCAAGAGCCTACATTTATACATAAAGGAAATAATACTCAACTTATCCGAGGCAGAAGAAGTTGGAGAAAGCATTATCACAGGAGAAATTCCAAGATTTGGTAGAAAACAGGGAACGAAACACCGAGTCGTAGAGCTACGCAAAAAGGAATACAGATGGCGCCGTGAGCGGCGCAGGGCACGCTTTCGAAACGGGGAGGAGAGATGCCTTACGAACGGCTCCCCCTTTCTTATCGTTTTCGTTTTCTTGCCATTTGACCCCTACGAAGTGTTAACTCTATTCGGGGTATAGATTGCTATGAGGCGTGTCAAGAATACGTCCACTGATATTTACAATATCCCTAAGGTCTTTTTTAGGGATACTCGCTCCAGGAGTTAGAATTCTGGGTACCTGAAGGTAAATTCTCTGGGAATATCGCCGTAGTTGTAATATACCCTAGGAAGCTGCCTTTAAGGAACTTCCATCAGGACGACATGGCTTGAGCCCAAAAAACTTATCTTAGCCTAAGGGAGATCTAAGGGGAAAGGCCAGCAATACTTGCCAGCTTCCAGAGCACCAAAGCAAGGAAGGCGTTGCTACTCCCAAGGGAAGAACTTATCCTCCCCCGAGAACAGCAACAGGACTAGTCTGGTAGATCACAAAAGAAGGAATCATAACTACAGAAACCTTCGGTAGTGACCTAAGGGAGCTAAGCTCCCTTTGTATGTGTTAGGTCAGAGAGGGGGACTCTGCCCCAAGCCAGACAACACAGACTCAGACTAAAAACTCTGTTGTTCTGTCCCTCTTGAACCATAACTACAGGAACAGGAAGGTACAGTAACACCCTAGTATAGTTTTATCGAAAATAAATTCGGAAAAAACCACTTAGGGATAAGCCCAAGGCTTAAACAGAGGGAAAGGGATTGCATACCTTCTCCGAAGAAAAGAAAGCAACCGGGGAGTATGATAAAGTATACTAAGGCTCCATAAGCAATTAGCCTAGGCACCAAGAGAATCGATTACCTAATTCACCGAAACTCACACGTATACAATCTTGGAAATATTCCACACAGTCTAAATTGTATAAAATATAGCCTAAAGCTTCAATAAAATTTTAATTACACTCGGAAAAACCAAAATCATGCATGAAGTACTAGGACCAAACGACTAGGCTACATGGCCTAGCGTAGGCCAGAATGGCGAATACTTCGCCAAATAATACTAAGCACGAAAGGAAATCCTATGTAAAGCTAAATAGCTAAAATTTATTAAAGTAAAACAACCAGGAATGTCGCTCTGACTAACTAATTTATACCTAGCGAGCGACAGTGTCCAGGACACCTCTGGTAGGCTACGGCTCTTGTATCAAAGATTAATCCTATTAATCACTCAAAATTTTACCAAGAGCCTACATTTATACATAACAAACACTATACTACACTTATCAGAGACCAACGAAGACGGAAAAGCCATGAAAAGCCGAATAAATCCAAGATTTGCGAGAAAAACAGGAAAAAACACCGAGTTGTTAAGCTACGCAAAAAGGAATACAGATGGCGCCAGGATTGGCGCCAGGCACGCATACGAATTGGGGGATAGGGAAGCCTTGGGAGCGGCTCCCCTTTTTCTTTCCCGAATTCGTATCTCGTCAATCACCTCCTACGAGACGAAATCTCTGTCCAGGATGTATATTGCCATGTGACGTGTCTAGAATACGTCCTCTGATATGTCGCGATATCCCTTTCACGAGGGATACTCGCTCCAGGAGTTAGAATTCTGGTACCTTAAGGTAAATTCTCTGGAAATATCGCCGTAGTTGTAATATACCCTAGGAAGCTACCCTATAGGAACTTCCATCAGGACGACATGGCTTGAGCCAAAAAATATATATATATTTGTGTGTGTGTGTGTGTGTGTGTAAATACTGTTGTAGTGTACGAGCGTGTGTGAAACATGAGTGGTATGTGACGGCGCCGAGTAAGGGTGTGAACTCAAAGGCAGATTGGAAACAACTGAGTTATATTATTGTGTAACACTCTCCTTATATACAAAACCGCAAGGCAACAGGACATGACAAGTTCACAAGGCAGACAATATCACAGAGGAAAAACCAGACATGAATTTTCATGTTCGTTTTAGTGCGAGGGAAGAGCGAAGATACAAGCATAATATATACAAAAGGAGTTATGTACAATTGTGTGAAGCACGGTTGGTACATGGCTTCCCCCCCTAAAAATGACATACTGTACATGTTAAATAGGGCGCCCTGATCTAGAGAGGCGAACTGTAGGCGGGTCATCTGGCAGAAGATAAGCAGGTTTTAGACGATCAATGGATCTTTGCCCCGAATGTTTAGGAGGAATGCTTTCGAACTGCGTCGGATCACAAGGAAAGGGCCCGTGTAAGGGGGCGTTAGTGGTGGCTTGCTGGTGTCGTTGCGCAGGAAGACGTGCGTTGCAGAGTGCAAGTCCGTTGGTATGTGATGCTTTGCTGGGGGCTTGTAAGTCTGGCGGCACGGAGTAAATATTCCCACGACGTGACGTATGCGCTGGAGATCGTCGGAGGAGGTTGTAGAAGGAAAAAATTCGGCAGGGACGACCAACGGGTTACCATACACCATTTCGGCTGCTGAGACGTCGAGGGCGTCTTTAGGAGAGGTCCTTAGTCCCAGGAGGACCCAGGGAAGCTGAGTAAACCAGTTGCAATCCTTGCAGCGGGACATCAAAGCTGCTTTGAGGGTGCGATGAAAACGTTCAACCATTCCATTGGCAGCGGGGTTGTAGGCCGTTCTCTGATGTAGGGTGATGCCCAGGAGATTCGCTAATGACGTCCATAATTGAGAGGTGAAAGTGGTTCCCCTGTCAGATGTAATATGCTAAGGGATACCGAATCTTGAAATCCATCCAGAGAGTAAGGCAGATGTACATGAGGCGGACGTTGCAGTTTCCATGGGAATGGCTTCAGGCCAACAAGTGGAGCGGTCGATGACGGTAAACAGGTAACGATGTCCTTATGATGTGGGTAGGGGGCCTACAACGTCGACATGAATATGTGCGTAACGTCGCTGAGGTTGAGGAAAGGTGCCCACTCCTGAATCCGTGTGTCGATGTACTTTGGAAGTTTGGCAAGAAGTACAGGCACGGACCCAATCCTTCGCATTCTTAGAAATGCCGTGCCAAATGAACTTTGCCTTCAGCAGCTGTGCAGTAGAACGGCACGGGGGATGTGAAAGGCCGTGGATGAGATCAAACACCTGTCGGCGCATGGAAGCAGGAATCCAAGGTCGCGGTCTACCATTACTTACGTCAGAGAGGAGGGTGGTGTTGGAGTCTTCGAGGGGAAAATCCTCTCAACGGAGGGACGTGCAGGATGTCCTACAAGCTTGATACTCTGGATCCTGTCGTTGGGCTTCAGCCAGGGCGTTGTAATCCAATCCCAGTTGAACGGCAGCCAACGTGTTTCTTGACAGGGCATCGGCAACGGGATTCATTTTCCCAGGGACGTATTGGAGGGTGCAATTGTATTCAGCCACGGCGGAGAGATGTCGGCGTTGATGGGCGGACCAGGCGTCAGACTGTCGAGTGAAGGCGTGCACCAGAGGCATGTGGTCTGTGCGAATGACGAAGGGCGTACCTTCTAAGAAATGGCGAAAGTGACGGACAGCCAAGTGCACCGCCAGCAATTCTCGATCGAAGGTAGATTAACCCGATTCTGCCTTGGACAGTTTTCTGCTGAAAAAGGCCAATGGGCAGGGCGAGCCTTTGACCACCTGCTCGAGTACTGCACCAATAGCGACGTCGCTGGCATCGGTAGAGAGAAGGAGAGGGGCGTGTGGGATAGGAAAAGTGAGAGCCGCAGCAGTTGATAGGGCCTTCTCTGCATTGCAGAAGGCTGCTTCTTGAAGGGGACCCCACTTTAGGTCCTTTGGCTTGCCCTTGAGGGAGGCGTAGAGGGGAGTAAGAGTGGCGGCAATGGCTGGCAGAAAACGGTGATAATAGTTGATCATGCTCAAGAATTCCTGCAGAGCTTTGACGGTCGAGGGCGCGGGAAAATTCTGAACGGCTGCTACCTTCTCAGGGAGGGGATGGATTCCTTCAGGAGTGATACGGTGCCCTAAGAACGACACTTCGTTGGCGCCAAAGGTACACTTGTCGTACCGGACTACAAGGCCGTTTTGTTGCAGGCGGTCGAGCACGATGCGCAGGTGATGGAGGTGTTCCTCTTTTGAGGAGGAGAACACAAGTATGTCGTCCACATAACATACACAAAAAGGGAGGTCCCCTAATATGCCATCCATGAGACGTTGAAACGTTGCCCCAGCATTACGAAGGCCAAAACAGGAGTAATTGAAGGTGTATGTGCCAAACGGAGTGGTGATGGCGGTCTTGGGGATGTCTTCTGGGTTCTTAGGCACCTGATAATACCCCTTCAAGAGGTAGAGCGTAGGGAAAACTTGCTTTGTGCAGGTAGGAGGTTACATCGGCAATGTTTGGGAGGGGGTAGTGATCCGGTTCTTTTTGCATGTTCAGGCGCCTCTAATCCCCGCACGGATGGAGGGAGCCGTCTTTCTTCAGAACGATGTGTAAGGGTGACGACCATGGCCTGGAGGCCTTTTGGCAAAGGCCCATTTTCTCCATTTTGGCGAACGTCTGTTTGGCGGCTGCCAATTGTTCCGGTGCCAGACGTCTGAATTTTGCGAAGATTGGGGGTCTCGTCGTCTTGATATGGTGATAAATACCGTGCTTGGCAGGAACCGTGGGCGTTTGGCGAAGTTCTGGACGGAAAACTTCCGGGTACGACGTGAGGAGGTGGGCGTAGGCATCCGTGGGTGCGCTGATGTGGAGAGCGAGGTTAGAGGGGGCGGGTTGATGAGGTGTCGACAAGTACGAGTCTGGGTGACATCGACCAGAAAGTGGAAATGAGAGAGGAAATCCGCACCGAGGATTGGCATTGTGACGTCAGCAATGAGAAACTTCCAATTGAATTTACCGTTTCCGAACGATAATGTGAGGTTCTCGTAACCGTAGGTGGGTATCGCAGATCTGTTGGCAGCTACCAAGCGGACGTCGGTAGATGTAGACATACTACGTTGTGCCTTGAAGAGTTTCCTTGGCAAAAGAGAACGACGAGCACCCGTGTCTACCAAAAATCGCACGCCCGTTCCTTCATCCTGTAAAAAGAGATGATTAGAAACATGGGAGGCCACCGCCACAAGCGATGACCTACTGGCACGTTTTTTGGCCATTGACAATCTTTGGCACATTTCTTCGCGGTTGCCCCGAATCTGAAGTGGTAGTGGCAAAACTGAGGCGGATGGGAGGTAGTAAGTGGCTGTAGAAGTCGTTCGTTGGGGCGCTAGCGATTGGTGGGTGGTGGGCGGCCGTGTCGCCGCTTCGGCACGTCACGGGGTAGGTGTGTATGTCCTACGGCATTCATGTCAGCTTCGGTTGACGTTGAATAGGCATCCTCGTCGTCAGGGGTGGAGGCGTTGATGGAGGTCTTGAAGTGGCTGTCCATAAGGGCGTCGGCTTTGGTCATCAAGTCCTTTATGGGTAAACTATTGACATCGGGTATGGCAGCGCGTACAGGTTCAGGTAAACGGCGTATCCAAAGGGCACGGAGTAGGTTCACCTCACGAGGGGAGCCGTCTGCAGCAGGTTGAAGGCGAGCGATACTGGTCATTTCCCTAAGGGCAAGCGAAGCCCTTTGGTCCCCCAACGGTTGTTGCGAGAGCTGAAAAAGCTTTGCTATACGGGCGGCTGGCGACGGCAAGTACTGCTGCAGAAGGTATGATTTGAGGGCGTCATACGCTATTGGGGTGTTTCCTTGTTCACAAAGCCTGTCGGATATTTCTGGGAAGGTGTCCTCGGGTATCGCCATGAGAACATAATCAGCTTTGGTGGTTGAGCGAGTCAAGCCCCTGATACGAAAGTGGACTTCAGCGCGTTGAAACCAAGCAAATGCCTCTCCGGTGGCGAACGGTGAAAGTTTCAATGGGGCGGCCGCGGCGCCAACTGATGTAGTCTCCGTCATAGTACCAACGATGGAGGGGCGAGGGAGGTGGGGGTGGAAGGCAGTGGGAGCGAGTCGACTTCCGGGGTCACCAATGTGGCGGCGCCGAGTAAGGGTGTGAACTCAAAGGCAGATTGGAAACGACTGAGTTATATTATTGTGGAACACTCTCCTTATATACAAAACCTCAAGGCAACAGGACATGACAAGTTCATAAGGCAGACAATATCACAGAGGAAAAACCAGACATGAATTTTCATGTTCGTTTTAGTGCGAGGGAAGAGCGAAGATACAAGCATAATATATACAAAAGGAATTATGTACAATTTTGTGAAACACGGTTGGTACAGGTGCAACAGCGTTTACGTGTGAGGAATATGGGAAAGCTTCTCTCTCTCTCTCTCTCTCTCTCTCTCTCTCTCTCTCTCTCTCTCTCTCTCTCTCACACACACACACATATACATACACACATACACATACACACACACATACACACACACACACACACACACACATATATATATATATATATATATATATATATATATATATATATATATGTATATATATATATATATATATATATATATATATATATATATATATATATATATATATATATATATATATATATATATATATATATATATATATATATATCTATCTATATATATATATATATATATATATATATATATATATATATATATATATATATATATATATATATATATATATATATATATATATAAATATATATATATATATATATATATATATATATATATATATATATATATATATATATAAATATTGATAAAATTTATATACATCACAGTAAAGTAGAATTGGATCATATTTAAAAGCAAAAGCCCTTCATACTGATAAAGAAAAGAATTTCAATAACTCACATTTCTCTTTCAATAAAATTAATTACTGGTGAAATATGTAGAAAACTGTTAGAAAATCCATATAAAAATATTTTTTTTCCATCTAAGAATCATGATGGAATATATAGATATAGATATATAGTGAAGTTTATTGCCTATGTATCATGATTACAAATATGGGTACACTCTGCAGGCAAAGTAATTCATTTGTATATGGGAAAATGTAGCGGTACTTCAAAAGTCAAACCATTAGGTTATTTGTTTTTAGTTATTACTTCCTTTTTATTCATATTTCATCTTTACATTTACATACTCAAGTACAGGCACGGACCCAATCCTTCGCATCCTTAGAAATGCCGTGCCAAATGAACTTTGCCTTCAGCAGCTGTGCAGTAGAACGGCACGGGGGATGTGAAAGGCCGTGGATGAGATCAAACACCTGTCGGCGCATGGAAGCAGGAATCCAAGGTCGCGGTCTACCATTACTTACGTCAGAGAGGAGGGTGGTGTTGGAGTCTTCGGGGGGAAAATCCTCCCAACGGAGGGACGTGCAGGATGTCCTACAAGCTTGATACTCTGGATCCTGTCGTTGGGCTTCAGCCAGGGCGTTATAATCCAATCCCAGTTGAACGGCAGCCAACGTGTTTCTTGACAGGGCATCGGCAACGGGATTCATTTTCCCAGGGACGTATTGGAGGGTGCAATTGTATTCAGCCACGGCGGAGAGATGTCGGCATTGACGGGCGGACCAGGTTTCAGACTGTCGAGTGAAGGCGTGCACCAGAGGCATGTGGTCTGTGCGAATGACGAAGGGCGTACCTTCTAAGAAATGGCGAAAGTGACGGACAGCCAAGTGCACCGCCAGCAATTCTCGATCGAAGGTAGATTAACCCGATTCTGCCTTGGACAGTTTTCTGCTGAAAAAGGCCAATGGGCAGGGCGAGCCTTTGACCACCTGCTCGAGTACTGCACCAATAGCGACGCCGCTGGCATCGGTAGAGAGAAGGAGAGGGGCGTGTGGGATAGGAAAAGTGAGAGCCGCAGCAGTTGATAGGGCCTTCTCTGCATTGCAGAAGGCTGCTTCTTGAAGGGGACCCCACTTTAGGTCCTTTGGCTTGCCCTTGAGGGAGGCGTAGAGGGGAGTAAGAGTGGCGGCAATGGCTGGCAGAAAACGGTGATAATAGTTGATCATGCTCATGAATTCCTGCAGAGCTTTGACGGTCGAGGGCGCGGGAAAATTCTGAACGGCTGCTACCTTCTCAGGGAGGGGATGGATTCCTTCAGGAGTGATACGGTGCCCTAAGAACGACACTTCGTTGGCGCCAAAGGTACACTTGTCGTACCGGACTACAAGGCCGTTTTGTTGCAGGCGGTCGAGCACGATGCGCAGGTGATGGAGGTGTTCCTCTTTTGAGGAGGAGAACACAAGTATGTCGTCCACATAACATACACAAAAAGGGAGGTCCCCTAATATGCCATCCATGAGACGTTGAAACGTTGCCCCAGCATTACGAAGGCCAAAACAGGAGTAATTGAAGGTGTATGTGCCAAACGGAGTGGTGATGGCGGTCTTGGGGATGTCTTCTGGGTTCTTAGGCACATGATAATACCCCTTCAAGAGGTAGAGCGTAGAGAAAACTTGCTTTGTGCAGGTAGGAGGTTACATCGGCAATGTTTGGGAGGGGGTAGTGATCCGGTTCTGTTTGCATGTTCAGGCGCCTGTAATCCCCGCACGGATGGAGGGAGCCGTCTTTCTTCAGAACGATGTGTAAGGGTGACGACCATGTCCTGGAGGCCTTTTGGCAAAGGCCCATTTTCTCCATTTTGGCGAACGTCTGTTTGGCGGCTGCCAATTGTTCCGGTGCCAGACGTCTGAATTTTGCGAAGATTGGGGGTCTCGTCGTCTTGATATGGTGATAAATACCGTGCTTGGCAGGAACCGTGGGCGTTTGGCGAAGTTCTGGACGCAAAACTTCCGGGTACGACGTGAGGAGGTGGGCGTAGGCATCCGTGGGTGCGCTGATGTGGAGAGCGAGGTTAGAGGGGGCGGGTTGAAGAGGTGTCGACAAGTACGAGTCTGGGTGACATCGACCAGAAAGTGGAAATGAGAGAGGAAATCCGCACCGAGGATTGGCATTGTGACGTCAGCAATGAGAAACTTCCAATTGAATTTACCGTTTCCGAACGATAATGTGAGGTTCTCGTAACCGTAGGTGGGTATCGCAGATCTGTTGGCAGCTACCAAGCGGACGTCGGTAGACGTAGACAGACTACGTTGTGCCTTGAAGAGTTTCCTTGGCAAAAGAGAACGACAAGCACCCGTGTCTACCAAAAATCCCACGCCCGTTCCTTCATCCTGTAAAAAGAAATGATTAGAAACATGGGAGGCCACCGCCACAAGCGATGGCCTACTTACACGTTTTTTGGCCATTGACAATCTTTGGCACATTTCTTCGCGGTTGCCCCGAATCTGAAGTGGTAGTAGCAAAACTGCGGCGGATGGGAGGTAGTAAGTGGCTGTAGAAGTCGTTCGTTGGGGCGCTAGCGATTGGTGGGTGGTGGGCGGCCGTGTCGCCGCTTCGGCACGTCACGGGGTAGGCGTGTATGTCCTACGGCATTCATGTCAGCTTCGGTTGACGTTGAATAGGCATCCTCGTCGTCAGGGGTGGAGGCGTTGATGGAGGTCTTGAAGTGGCTGTCCATAAGGGCGTTGGCTTTGGTCATCAAGTCCTTTATGAGTAAACTATTGACATCGGGTATGGCAGCGCGTACAGGTTCAGGTAAACGGCGTATCCAAAGGGCACGGAGTAGGTTCACCTCACGAGGGGAGCCGTCTGCGGCAGGTTGAAGGCGAGCGATACTGGTCATTTCCCTAAGGGCAAGCGAAGCCCTTTGGTCCCCCAACGGTTGTTGCGAGAGCTGAAAAAGCTTTGCTATACGGGCGGCTGGCGACGGCAAGTACTGCTGCAGAAGGTATGATTTGAGGGCGTCATACGCTATTGGGGTGTTTCCTTGTTCACAAAGCCAGTCGGATATTTCTGGGAAGGTGTCCTCGGGTATCGCCATGAGAACATAATCCGCTTAGGTGGTTGAGCGAGTCACGCCCCTGATACGAAAGTGGACTTCAGCGCGTTGAAACCAAGCAAATGCCTCTCCGGTGGCGAACGGTGAAAGTTTCAATGGGGCGGCCGCGGCGCCAACTGATGTAGTCTCCGTCATAGTACCAACGATGGAGGGGCGAGGGAGGTGGGGGTGGAAGGCAGTAGGAGCGAGTCGACTTCCGGGGTCACCAATGTGGCGGCGCCGAGTAAGGGTGTGAACTCAAAGGCAGATTGGAAACGACTGAGTTATATTATTGTGGAACACTCTCCTTATATATAAAACCTCAAGGCAACAGGACATGACAAGTTCACAAGACAGATAATATCACAGAGGAAAAACCAGACATGAATTTTCATGTTCGTTTTAGTGCGAGGGAAGAGCGAAGATACAAGCATAATATATACAAAAGGAATTACGTACAATTTTGTGAAACACGGTTGGTACAGGTACAACAGCGTTTACGTGTGAGGAATATGGGAAAGCTTCTCTCTCTCTCTCTCTCTCTCTCTCTCTCTCTCTCTCTCTCTCTCTCTCTCTCTCTCACATACACACATATACATACACACATACACATACACACACACATACACACACACACACACACACACACATATATATATATATATATATATATATATATATATATATATATATATATATATATATATATATATATAAATATTGATAAAATTTATATACATCACAGTAAAGTAGAATTGGATCATATTTAAAAGCAAAAGCCCTTCATACTGATAAAGAAAAGAATTTCAATAACTCACATTTCTCTTTCAATAAAATTAATTACTGGTGAAATATGTAGAAAACTGTTAGAAAATCCATATATAAATATTTTTTTTCCATCTAAGAATCATGATGGAATATATAGATATAGATACATAGTGAAGTTTATTGCCTATGTATCATGATTACAAATATGGGTACACTCTGCAGGCAAAGTAATTCATTTGTATATGGGAAAATGTAGCGGTACTTCAAAAGTCAAACCATTAGGTTATTTGTTTTTAGTTATTACTTCCTTTTTATTCATATTTCATCTTTACATTTACATACTCAAGAAACTGGAATAGAAGGCGATGGGAAGCATTTAAACATAAGTATTCTCTACTTCTTTCTTCCAATTCACAGTGAATCTTTCATATACTAAAAATATGACACACTATCTTATTTACAATTTCTATCCATTTATTCTTTACTTTTACCATATCATTCAAGAATTATTATGATTGAAATTCGAGTTTTTCTTTTGCCCTTGTATACATTTTAGATATTTTATAGTACAGACGTGTTTGTAAAGAGCATTGATTTTTTCATAAGCCAAGTATTTCGAATATAAAATCCTATGTACAGAATCGTGTAAAGGCAAGCACCGTATGTTTAAGGATTGACGTATTTATTCTATCTGGGAGCATATATACATTAACCTTTGCATTATATGAAAACATAAATCTATTAGTTATGCAAGTAAACACATGCATGTGTATGTATTTGTAGCTAATGTGGACATTTTATGCAATGTGACATGCCTTGAGATTTCCCTACTTCATTATTTTGTGATTAGTATATTTTCATCTTTATAAAGACTATATATATATATATATATATATATATATATATATATATATATATATATATATATATATATATATATATGTGTGTATACACATACACACACATATATATATATATATATATATATATATATATATATATATATATATATATATATATATATATAATATATATATATATGTATATATATATATAAATATATATATATATATATATATATATATATATATATATATATATATATATATATATATATATATATATATATATATATATATATATATATATGTTTGATGTCGGCTACCCCCCAAAATTGGGGGAAGTGCCTTGGTATATATATATATATATATATATATATATATATATATATATATATATATATATATATATATATATATATATATATATATATATATATATATATATATGTATATATAACGGATTTTGAGCGAAGCGAAAAATCTATTTTTGGGTGGGATGGCCATGTCGTCCTGATGGAAGTTCCTATAGGGTAGCTTCCTAGGGTATATTACAACTACGGCGATATTCCCAGAGAATTTACCTTAAGGTACCAGAATTCTAACTCCTGGAGCGAGTATCCCTCGTGAAAGGGATATCGCGACATATCAGAGGACGTATTCTAGACACGTCACATGGCAATCTACGACCTGAACAGAGATTTCGTCTCGTAGGAGGGAGATTGACGAGATACGAATTCGGGAAAGAAAAAGGGGAGCCGCTCCCAAGGCTTCCCTATCCCCCGATTCGTATGCGTGCCTGTCGCCAATCCTGGCGCCATCTGTATTCCTTGTAGCGTACACGAGGTGCTACAGATACTGTATGTAGGGAGGGGTCCTACAGCCCTTTCTTAGAAAGGCAAGGGCGGGTCCATCAGGACGACATGGCCATCTCACCCAAAAATAGATTTTTCGCTTCGCTCAAAATCCGTTTTTTGGGCTCAAGCCATGTCGTCCTGATGGAAGTGTACCAGAGCATTACTGTATCTGTGGATTCTCAGAACGTGCCGTACTCCCCGGAGGTAATTTTTTTTCCCGGTCGACTAGACCTAGAGACCTAAGATGTTACCGTTATACATCTTTTCAACTAACTATAAACTATGTTAGAGCTTCCTGCCCCCTACAGGGAAGAGTCCTACTAGACTCTGGAAAAGTCTCGAAGAGTACATATATCTATGTACGAATACCAGGCAAGCTAATATAGTGGTCTCGCCCTATATTAAGTAAAGCATAGTTTGTAAAGGACCACTGCGTCAATATGAAATATCGACCAGTTTTCCGCACAATACTTGTATTGGACAAACGTTTTATATCCGCATAGGAGGAAAACCAATGCAACATAGCTTGCATAAAGGAACAATTCTATTAGAATTATCCTAGATAAGGTACATAGAATGAATGCTCAATTATACCAGTAAATTGACACAGGTGAAGGAGACGCAAGGTTCTCAAGAACCAGATTATTGACAGGCAATAAATAGACAGGTTAACCACAATTATATATATATATATATATATATATATATATATATATATATATATATATATATATATATATATATATATATATATATATATATATATATATATATATATATATATATATATATATATATATATATATATATATATATATATATATATATATATATATATATATATATAAGAAGAGGATAACCCAAAACTTTAAGCATAAGTATGATAGTAAACAGGGCTTGTTTGTCTGAAAGAAAAACATTAGATGCCACTTTTAAGATACCGAGGTATCAAAGTCATAAAAGCCTGTATTACAAATCAATGACATTAGCGTTAGAAACGCTCGGCACACATGTCTGCACTTATGCTAGGTTCACCTTCGGAAATGGAACAGTCTGGATGGGCAACACAGTGCCCTCACTTAGTTTGTAGTACAGTATGTAACTACACACTCACCCTGGAATTAATCGTCCCAATTAAGACCACTGTTCCTCGCAGAGTTAAACAGTAGGGTTAACACCGCGACCCACTGCTACCACAGATCTCTTTTAGTTCCTCTACTTGCTTCGCATAGTGGCGAAAGAACACTCTGGAAGACTTCCAGCCAGTGTATGAACGGAGATGTTCAAAATCCATGCAATTGAAGAAATTTAAGAATGAGGCAACTTTCCTCGGATCGTGACCTGCGGGTGTATTGTCAGGATCCGCTCTGCGAATAAAATATGTGATTTTCGCTCTGAGTTGATTCAGAGATAAATTTGAGCCTGATGTTTCTCCCCTGAATAGTTGACCACCCTTGAAGTCTGAAGTTCTATGAAGATAGACCTTTAGGCATTCTACTGGACATAGAGATGCATCTTCTTTCAGAGGGCAGATTCTCCAGGGACCCCACCTGTTGGTGGGTAACTCATTCTTGGCGAGAAACGTAGGATCCGGAAACAGGTTCAGTTCTTCCCCATCCAGGAACTGAACACGACCTGCCTCTCTCGAGAGGCTACAATCTCACTAACCCTGGCCCCGGACGCGAGTGCAAATTAGGAAAATAACTTTTTGTGTCAAATCCTTTAACGCACATTCTTCATTGCTCAACAGAGAAGCGAAATGAAGAACTTGTCTAAAGACCATGAAATGGGCTTTGGAGGTGCTGAAGGTCTGAGCCTAGCACAGGCTTTCGGGACTTTATTGAAGATCTCGTTACCTAGGTCGACCTGGAAGGCATATAGAATGGGTCTTGTCAAAGCAGACTTACACGCTGAAATCGTGTTCGCTGCCAACCCTTGACCATGGAGGTGGGGAAAAAAGATAAGCAGAAGTCTGTCAAGATCTCCTGCGCAATCTTCGCCTTGACAAAAGGCCACCCATTTTCTCCAAGATGACTCATATTGCCTTCTAGTAGATTTGCATTTATATTCCTCAATGAAGTCTATACTGGCTTTCGAAATCCCGAAACGCTTTCTCACCGCTAGGGAGAGAAAATCATGAACTGCAGGGTCCTGGTTTTCTGTAATGAAGCGCAGACAGTTGACTTCTGGACTCGCTGGGTCAGAACTGGATCTGGTAGTGGTACAAACTTCAGCTACAGTTCCAATGCCAGGAGGAACCACACGCTGTTCGGCCACTTGTGGGCCACTATTGCCGCTACCCTTTGAAGGATCTCAGTTTGTTGAGGACCCTCAACAGAAGGTTGTGAGGAGGGAGCAGATAAATCTTGGACCATCTGTTCCAGTCGAGGGACATCGCGTCCACTGCTTCCGCTAAGGGGTCCTCGTACGGGGCACGTACAGGGGCAACTTCTTGTTGTCTTTCGTCGCAAAGAGGTCTATCTGCAGTTCTGGGACTGATTCAGAATGAAGGAGAATGATCCTGCGTCTAAGGACCATTCCGACTCTATCGGTGTGAACCTGGATAGAGCGTCCGCTGTCACATTGCGGACTCCTTGAAGGTGAACTGCCGACAGGTACCACTTCTTCTTTTCCGCCAATCGGAAGACGGCCAACATCACCTGGTTGAGAGGTGGTGACCTCGATCCTTGTCGATTCAAGTATCTTACAACTACCTCGCTGTCTATTACCACTTTATGTGGAACGAATGACGCGGGGAGACTTTCTTTAAGGTAAGGAGCACTGCCCTAGCTTCTAGAAAGTTTTATGAGAAAGGTCTTGAATAGCCTGGACCAAGTCCCCTGGACTTTTTTCCGATGAGAGTGACCTCCCCATCCCTCCTTTGAGGCGTCTGAGTGAATCGTCACCGACGGGGGAGGTGGCTGAAGAAGAACCTGACTTCTTTAGATGTCTGGCTTGGGACCAAGGCCTGAGAAGAGTACTTAGCCGAAGCGGCTGGTCTTCTCAGATCTCTTCACGCGTTTGATGCATAACTTCTCCAAACTCCGATTGCATCCTTTAGCTGTGCTCTTAGCACTGGGTCTGTCACCGAAGCAAACTGGAGAGAGCGCAGTACTCTCTCCTGCTCGTGTCTTGATATCCTTTCAGAATCTTGAAGTCTCTTGACAGAACCCGCTATCTCCTTCTTTTTCTTCGCTGTGGTGGAGAAACGGTGTGACAAAAGGTCCCAGTGGATCTTAGCCACTGGAACTTTTGAGATGGAGAAAGTCGAGACTTTTTCTGTTGATCTTGAAGCCTAGGTACTCTAGGAACTGGATCACTGACTGGAAGCTTGCAAGCATTCTGCCTCGGATGCTGCCCACACCAACCAGTCGTCCAGGTAGGCTACTACCTGAATTCCCTTTAGGCGAAATTGTTTGAGAGCTACGCTCGCAAGCTTCGTAAAAATCCTTGGGGCTATGTTTAGCCCGAATGGCATGGCTCCGAAGGCGTATAGTCTTCGCTGTAGCCTGAACCCTAGGTAGGGGGAGAGTCGATGGCTAATTGGAATGTGCCAGTAGGCATCTGACAAGTCTATAGAGACGGAATATGCCCTCTTGGGCAGTAAGGTCCTTATGTGTTGCAGTGTTAGCATTTTGAATTTGCAATTCACTATGAACTTGTTAAGTGGCGACAAGTCCAGAATGACTCTGAGCTTTTCCGAGTCTTTCTTGGGAACACAAAACAGCCTCCCTTAGAAATTGATAGGCTTCACCCTTTTTCTCCAACCGTTCTTGAACGTACTCCTCCATAACGGGGGTGGAGTGTTGGAAAAACCGAAGGTACGGGGGTGGAGTGCTGTACCAGCTCCCGCCCAATCCATTCTTGAGTAGGCTGTGGGCCCAGGGATCGAAGGTCCACCGATCCCGAAATTTCAGTAGTCTCCCTCCTACCGGTATCACCTCACTTGGACTGCCGTCCTGAGGTCTTGCCTTCCTGACCACGACCACCCCTGAATCCCCTTCCCCTTGAGGGGCGTCTAGACGAGCCTCTGGCTGCTCCTCTAGGCTTTGCTCGGAAGGAAGTAGACTGCCCTTCGAACGCTGGGGTGAATGCCGTGGACTGTGTCGACACGGCCTGGGGTACCCACTGAAAGGTGGTCGGGGTTTGTGCCACGATCTGGGGCACTGGGGGCAATGGCAATTGCAGTTGCTGTTGCTGTCTAAGAGGCTTGGCTGGCCGAGACGGTAGCCTAGTCCTCATAGTCTTCCTCTTTGGTTGAGGACCCTCATCCGGGGAAGACTTTCTTTTGATAGCCAGGTCCCACTTCTGGAGAAGGTTTCTATTCTCCAAGGTGGCTTTATCAAAAACTTCTTTGACCAAGTCGGTAGGGAAAAAGGTCTTTTCCCCAAATGTTGGAAGAGATTAGTTTCTTTAGCTCGTGCCTCACTGTAGCCGAGGTAAACACGAACTCCCTACAAGCTCTCCTTGCCTTGACGAAGCCATAAAGGTCCTTCGTCACTGTGGCCAGATGAGGCTTGGCCACTACCATGAACATTTCATGGACCTTGGGGTCACTTGCCATCGTCTCGAGAGTAGTCTGAAGAGACATTGAGGCAGTCAGTCTTTCTTTTGTATCGAACTCACTTCGCAAAAGAAAGTCAGACAGCTTAGGGAGGTCCTTGCCGAACTGACGTCCGGCAATATCAGCCTCCAATTTTCCCACTTAGAACGTAAGATGGACGTCCTTCCAATCTTTGTGGTCCATAGGCAGGGCCAGCGACAAGGGTTTACACTCCTCTAGGGAGGGGCAAGACTTGCCGGCCTCGATTGCTTTTAGTACAGCCAGAAACCCTTTCTGTAAAAGGGGGAAGGCTCTAGTAGGCGAGGACACAAAGGAAGGGAGCTTCCTATTCAATGCAGCTACCTTTGAGTTAGAGAAGCCCCTCTCTTTCATCGAAGATGAAAGTAGAGCTTGAGCCTTAGCATGGTCATCACTATGACCTCCTTCGGCTCTGCCTCCTCCTTTGAAGCTGGTTCCTTCCTCAGCCGGACATAACAGTCCGGATATGGTGCCTTGCTGGGCCAGAATTCCACCCTCCAGGGGAACTGAGCCCAGCATATCCGAGATGACGATCTTTCCAGTCGTCATCGACATGTGCTCAGCATACCTCCATGGGTTAGCATCCGAGCACAAAGGAAGGTCTTTCACATTGAGCTTTTCTGGGGCCCATGTGATTCTGCAAGGCACTGCATTCGCAGTTCCATTGCAGCCGCTTTCTCCTGATTCTCCTTCTGCATTTGTTGGATCATTCCAACAATAGAAGAGAGGGCCTGTCCCAGCTCTACTGGGAGACCGGCCGATGTAGAGGGGCTTGAACTTCATCCTGGGCTTCTGCAAGGAGGTCTTCCTCCTGACACCCGTCCACATCAGATATCCTGTCATTTAGCTGGATGTCTTGCATCGCGACCGCGACTTCAGCATCCACCTGGATCTGAACTTAGGGGATCTCCTCTTGAGGCTGGGGAATCACTGCATCAGCTGATGCCTTAGGGAAAAGATACGCCCTCATCTTCTCACTTGGAAGATAAGGGCCAGAAGTGTACTTTTGGAAGCCCCTTACCCAGGTACGAAGCTTCTTCCTAGCTATTTAAATGTCTCATTAATCAGGTTAGTGCACACAGTACATACCTGAGGGTCCCAATACCGGAGATCATCCTTGGAGACAGCGTATGCTGCGTGTCTCCTACAAAACTCATGTCCGCAGAGGTTCTTGCTGCTGACATTGCAGAAAGCACTTCCCCACTTCGGGGTGTCCTTCTGTAAAGAGAAGAAATTTCCATGAGTATCAAGTGAACTATGTATCACTGGATATGCATAGTATAGCATAACAATTCAGAAATTAAAGACACACACTTGTTTTTCCCTCACAACCCATTGCTGCAGCCTTCCAGATAATAAAATCAAAATGGTTTATCTCTACTAGAGTAACCAATGCAAAGTTTCCAGAGGAAACAGGTGGAGCTCACACCTAGGCAATGATTTTAAAATCCGGGATAATAGACAGGGAAGAACTCTGCTTCTTGTCTGAAGGCAACAGCAAAGGGCCGTGCAAGAAAACACAATAGTGTTAGAAGATACAGTGCTGTACCTAAACTTTTACTATAGTTTTCTTCTTACTGTATATGCTATACCGAAGAATACTAGTACAGTATAGGAGGATGTGTGCCGGCCTGCCTTTGCCGGCCGGCACACACCACAATTAGCTTTAAAGTATACTACTTAACAGCTATAGGGCGGCAGCCCTCTGGTTCAAATGCCTGTGCCGGCGGCAGCAGCTGCCGGCGGCAGCAGCTGCCGGCCAGCAACAGCCAGTGTTGGCCGGCAATGATTGCCGGCCAGCAACTACACAAGGTAGTACCCAGCTGCCGGCCACACTCTTGGTGACCGGCAGACAAGGACTGACATAAGCCGGCCGGCAAAGGTACAAGACCGATGCCAGCCGGCAGCAAAAGAACCAGAAGACTACACCTGCCCGGCTGCCGGCCTCATAGGCCGGCAGCCGGCCTCATAGGCCGGCAGCCGGGACAGGTACAGCACTAGAAGAAAATAGAATGGATGCCGGGATAAGAGTGTACACAACCCCCCGAGCCCGGCAACCGAAAGAGTGCATATAAGGAAGGGGAGAAACTTAATTCAGGCTTCCTTGACCAATGCCGTCCGGCTCTGCCGGCAGGCATGGATGAGGGACCAAGAGAGGTCCGGGCAGCACTCGAAAACATAAGACCCTTGCCGTCCAGCATCTCTGCCGGCCGGCAATGGGCTTAGTCAATTCCACATCCCAACCTATACTAGGTCCAGAAGTAGAATGACGTACAGTACAGTAAAACCCCTGCCGGCCAGCTCTGCCGGCCGGCAAGGTACAGTACAGTAATGGCTAGGCCATTACGGAGATAGAGGGGGAAGGGACAAGTGGGTCCTGCCAACCTTGCTTTAGTGACAGATCACCCGCAGCCAAGAACTTTGTCTTAGCCTAAGGGAGATCTAAGGGAAAGGGCCAGCACAGTAGTATAATACTTGCCAGCTTCCAGAGCACCAAAGCAAGGAAGGCGTTGCTACTCCCAAGGGAAGATTTTATCCTCCCCGAGAACAGCAACAGGACTTAGTCTGGTCGATCACAAAAGAAGGAATCATAACTTACAGAAACCTTCTATAGTGACCTAAGGGAGCTAAGCTCCCTTTGTAAGTGTTAGGTCAGCGAGGGAGACTCTGCCCCAAGCCAGACAACACGGACTCAGACTAAAAACTCTGTTGTTCTGTCCCTCTTTGAACCAGACTTTGCTGGAACAGGAAGGTACAGTAACACCCTAGTATTGTTTTATCGAAAATAAATTCGGAAAAAACCACTTAGGGATAAGCCCAAGGCTTAAACAGAGGGAAAGGGATTGCATACCTTCTCCGAAGAAAAGAAAGCAACCGGGGAGTATAATAAAGTATACTAAGGCTCCATAAGCAATTAGCCTAGGCACCAAGAGAATCGATTACCTAATTCACCGAAACTCTCACGTATACAATCTTGGAAATATTCCACACAGTCTAAAATGTATAAAATATAGCCTAAAGCTTCAATAAAATTTTAATTACACTCGGAAAAATCAAAATCATGCATTAAGTACTAGGACCAAACGACTAGGCTACATGGCCTAGCGTAGGCCAGAATGGCGAATACTTCGCCAAATAATACTAAGCACGAAAGGAAATCCTATGTAAAGCTAAATAGCTAAAATTTATTAAGCAAAACAACCAGGAATGTCACTCTGACTAACTAATTTATACCTAGCGAGTGACAGTGTCCAGGACACCTCTGGTAGGCTACGGCTCTTGTATCAAAGATTAATCCCATTAATCACTCAAAATTTTACCAAGAGCCTACATTTATACATAACAGTCACTATACTCAACTTATCCGAGGTCAACGAAGACAAAGAAGCCATGAAAAGCTGAATAAATCCAAGATTTGCTAGAAAAACAGGAAAAAACACCGAGTTGTTAAGCTACGCAAAAAGGAATACAGATGGCGCCAGGATTGGCGCCAGGCACGCATACGAATCGGGGGATAGGGAAGCCTTGGGAGCGGCTCCCCTTTTTCTTTCCCGAATTCGTATCTCGTCAATCTCCCTCCTACGAGACGAAATCTCTGTTCAGGTCGTAGATTGCCATGTGACGTGTCTAGAATACGTCCTCTGATATGTCGCGATATCCCTTTCACGAGGGATACTCGCTCCAGGAGTTAGAATTCTGGTACCTTAAGGTAAATTCTCTGGGAATATCGCCGTAGTTGTAATATACCCTAGGAAGCTACCCTATAGGAACTTCCATCAGGACGACATGGCTTGAGCCCAAAAATATATATATATATATATATGTGTGTGTGTGTGTGTGTGTGTGTGTGTGTGTTTATAGATAACATAATGATTGAAAATTCCGGATATAAAAATTATGCTAGATTCAGATTTTATTTTAAATGATTTTAAAGGCAATATCAAAACAAAGTAGAAGAACTTGGGACTTGCACTGACATGTTCACGAAACATTTGGGCTGGAAAAAATGACAAAAATATAAGTATGTCCATCAACTGACTAATAATCCATTTTAATGATTTTCCAAAGTGATTAAGGATGCATGCAATATACCTATGACTCAGAGTCTTTAGTAAAGTCACATTCCAATGTGATCAATTACATTATTTTCCTTGTGAGTGCTTGGGCGTGTACAGGGGGATTGGCAAGCCGGAGTATGCGCTGTATTTGTCTAATGTGTGGAGATGTGGTAGTTTCATGAATAAAGTTTTAGAAGTCAGATATTGGGGAAGTAAAAATCATCATATAACTTAAAATATCAAGAAAAGAAGCTCTGGAACTTTTTTCATTGTCATATATTCCCTGACATATTTAACTCACTTTAAGTTTCAAATGCAAAAAATATATTGATTCCCTATGCTCGAGCCAATTCCTTTTCCTTCCTTCTTTAATCTTCTTTCAATATCCGTTCCTGTCGATTGTTTTTTATGTTTGTTTGGTCGTCAACAGAAAATTTGTTATTTTCATTAACAAATTACGGGTAAAAAGAAAATTCTTAGAATTAGTTTTGGTAATCAAATTTCAATGCTATTCATTTCTATATCTTAGAAAATATGGAGCAAATAATTCCAAATAATAATTTTCCGTTACTGATGAATGGTTTATGGAACACTCATAAATGTAACATACTTTACATATTTTTGAAATATTATACGTGAAAATTCCTAAGATGCCTTTTTTTTTTACAAGAATTTAAAGAAAAACCAGAAAATATCTTTTGTAGTACTGAAATTCTTTGGTTCCTACTCTACAACGCCATTTGCTCTAATATATCTGGGGGTAAAATTCAGTTATTAGTGATTACCTTGTTTCGTTCATATATTTTTTTTTTTTTTTGATTTGTATGAGAGTGAGACATCAGATATAGATAATGACACCAACATTCGTGAGATTCTTAGGACGATGAAATCTCCGTTTATTCTTCCAATTTCATTTTTATTTAAAATTCAATCTTTTGAAAGCAAAATTATGAAGTAAATTCTGATGAAATAATGAACTATAACTAGTGATTGATGGCTGGGCTAAACTACTATCATAGCTATTTAAAGGTTTAAAGGTCACTCATGAATGGCAGAGGCAAGGGAAAAGTGACAATGTCCTAGAGACTGGCCATATACTGTGTACATATGATCAGGATCTAAGACACTCTCCATTTACTGCTGATGACTCAGCAGAGACCTAGTGGCTCTCTGTAAACCCACATCCTCAGCTGAAAAGGGTGGTAACGTGGCACACACTATAAGAAACTACAGAGCCTGAAGGAGGTCTTGAACACCAATCCAGCAGAATGCTAGGCAGAGAGGTTGCCAATAGGTTACCACATTTACTGTCACCTCTGCTACTTCAATTACTATCAGTGATTCACACTTACGGGAAGCCTCTAAAGTGAAGGCAATATGTCGCTTACTTCAAGATAATTAGGAATGTATTTATTTGTCTTGTAAAATTAGGAATATTACATAATCAAACCTCTTAGTATATGGACGAAAAAGGAATACTGAATATGAGTATTTTTTTTTCTTTTTTCTTATTTTTTCGTAATATTTGAATGATCCTCCACGGGAAGAAAGATTTAAGGTGCGTTTACACGGTCGGACACTGTCCGTCGAACACCGACTGTTACCAATTAATAATGGGAAGCAGAAAGAAGAGCTGGTGACGTCAATAATAAGTACCAAGAGGGTGTAATTTCAGGGCCCATGTTCGAACTCTCTGGAGGAACACGATGGACGGAGTCATACTTATTTACCAGATGAAATTTAGCTGTTGGTTAATTAGGTTTCACTTGCCCTGTAAACATGGCTATCTATAATTCTGTTACGGAAAAAAAGCTGCCTTTGGGATCCGATAAAAGAGAGGCAGAGTTGTTAATCGAATTACAATCGAATGACCAATGATTATAAAACTAAAGCAGAGGTTTCTAGACAGAAATAAACGTATAGCAGTTATTTATGAAATAAAGCCAGAACGTCAGATAAGTTGATAATCTGTTAGTGGTTTAGAGGTCAAAGGGGAAAATCAGGTTCAATGCAAGAGAGAGAGAGAGAGAGAGAGAGAGAGAGAGAGAGAGAGAGAGAGAGAGAGAGAGAGAGAGAGAGAGAGAGAGAGAGAGAGAGAGGGCTACGGTAATTGGAGAAATGAAAAAAAAAATTCGATCTAGTACAAGCGACATTTGCACCCCCAACTAATGGCGATGATACAAAAGGACAGAATCTGTTTCAATTTTGAACGTCCAAGTTTGTCCTAAGCCTGAAGAAGTGTTTGATCAAGAGGGAAGTAAATAACCCTCTGCGTGTGAGCGTGTATATATATATATATATATATATATATATATATATATATATATATATATATATATATATATATGTATATATATATATATATATATATATATATATATATATATATATATATATATATATATATATATATATATATATATATTTAATGTGTGCATGTGTATAGATGTATATGTATATATATATTCTCTAGACGTGTTTCTGGAGAAATGCTCCCTATTATACATGTGTCCTTATAAAAGGTTTCATCTTCTCAGATAAAACGATCTGTATATATTTTAGTTTCTGAAGTGTAATTCATAACCAATTTGAGGTTCCTTTAAAATGGTTGAATGGCTTCTCTTATCACTTCGTCTATGCAACCAGTCCTTCCTTGCACATTCCACTGTCCTCAACAAATGGCAGGAATAATTATGATGCATAGTGCCATTTATCTGGTTGTATTTTATTGTGTATCATGCATTGCATTTGAACCGGACACCAACTACTTGTTTCTCAAGCACAAAATATCATTATCATTATCATTATTTGCTAAGCTACAACCCTAGTTGGAAAAGCAGGATGCCACAATCCCAAGGGCTCCAACAAGGAAAATAGCCTAGTGAGGAAAGGAAATAAGGAAACTTCAAGAGAAATAATTAACAATCAAAATGAAGTATTTTAAGAATAGTAACAACATTAACATAAATCTTTCAAATATAAATAATAAAAACTTTAAGAATCAAGAGGAAGAGAAATAAGATGGAATAGTGAGCCTCACTGTACCCTCAAGCAAGAGAACTCTACCCCAAGGCAATGAAAGACAAAAAAACCCGTGTATCGCCAGCGGACATCAGCTTTGAATATTGTCTGTCGGTCTTTGCCTAGTGAACGGAGCACAAACTATTTAGATTTCATATGGTACCACTGTTTTTTACCATATCAACTTCCCTCGTTTCAACGCTTATGACGTCATAATCCTTGCTTTATAATATGGCAACAGTGTTTGTCCGACAGACACTGTTCGTCCGTGTGAACGCAGCTTACACACTCACCCATTCCTTGAAATAAATAGGAAATAAACTACTCCTATTTTGCTGAAAAATTTCATCTTTTGAAAATCTTTTATCTACTTTTCATAGATTATTATTATTATTATTATTATTATTATTATTATTATTATTATTATTATTATTATTATTATTATTATTATTATTATTATTATTATTATTGTTGTTGTTGTTGCTGTTGTTGTTGTAATGTGATCTTGAAAAATTTTATAGAAATCAAGGACCTCAAAAAGTAGAACACCCCCATGTGTAAAATATAGAATTATAAACTAGAAATAAATCAGTAATCGGAGACATACCGATAAGTTTAATAAATAACAAAATATGTCAGGGAAAACTAAAGCAATATATTGGTGTGTCTTATCTTGAAAGGTTTTATCGTCTTGTTATCTTTTACGTTGTGGTTATGTTTTCGTCTTTACTTTTTCCAATCATCTCTCTGTTTATTTTTTACCTTGCGGTATATCGTTCTCTGTCCCGTCTTGATTCCTCCCCTCTTCTCCTTGTCTCTTTTTATTTTTTTCTTCGTTATTTTGTGCATCTTTTCCTTTTCCAATATGTCCTCTCTACCATTATCTAGAATTTCTTCTCCACTCGTCTGCTATTCTTTGTTTCTTTTATTTACGAGATCACCTTTCCTTTATTCTTCTCTATTCAGTTCCAACCCTTTTCCTTTCTTCCACTGCCGCTTACAGTTTCAATCTTTTCTGCTCGGCTTCAATATTTCTAATGATAATTTTAGATTTAAAGGTCACTCATGAATAGCACAAGGAAGGGACAGAAATATTGCCCAAGTAGGGGAATATCCTGGAGACTGACCATCTAATTCCTAAGCCTGCTTTCCATCAAGCTAGGACTAAGGAGAGCAAGAAAATGGCTGCTGATGACTCAGCAATTAGACCCATAGGCTCTCCAAACCCCACATCAGTAGCTTACAAGGAGGATGAAGCTGTAGACAACACAAGAAACTATCGAGCTTTAGCTGGTCTTAAGCACCCGTTTCAAATAGGCTATCATAACCTTTGATATTAATTTACTCTAGAAGGTGCTATGATACCTTATCATTCTTTAGAATACGGGTTTATATGAGTTGTTTTCCCATACCATAACCCTCTTCTTTGTTATTTTAGAAATTCATTTAGGTAAAATGGTAGCGGATTTTAACTAACTTATTACCTCAAATGCATCGTTCCTTTTTTTATAGGATGACTATGTTCACAGTATACCTTACACATTTTTAGAAAAAAAAATCATTTTGATGTACAATATGTATAGTAAGTATCCAGGTATCTGTCAATGTTTTCATACGCATGCATAGTTATATTTAAGTCATTCCACAATGTCTATTGAAGTTTCTGGCATCAAATAAACTATCATATTATGAAGGTAAACAAATGCAATTACTACCAGTTAGTAAGAAAGACAGACAATTTTACTTATGAAACCTTTAAATAAATCTTTATACTGAAAACCATGAAAATCAAATATCAAGTAAGGGAACTAGACTAATTTCGAAACGCCCTGTCAAATGGAGCTTCCTTCAATATAGAATCTATTCGTTAATTGCATGAAATTTTCCAGTTGACAGAGACAGAATCATGATAATCATCCCAACACTGCAAAGATGACTTTTCCTTCAGTAATGGGGTTAATTTGATTTACCGTTACCTTTGCAATGCACTCAGTAAGCAACACACCTACAAATAAAGAAGGCTATCCTATCTACGTTCTCTTTAGCAATGCAACCGTCATCAGAGGATGGGGTGGCCTATAGGATTTGTTCCTGCCTGGCGTTCTGCTAGACGGGAGATCGAGCCACGCTTAATTTAAACTCTATAGTTTCTTGTAATGTCTGCAGCCTTACCTTTTTGTGAGCTAGGGATAGGGTGTTTGTGGGCGCTTATAAGTCTACCTGCTGAGTTATCAGCAGCCATTGCCTGGTCCTCCTTGGTCCTAGCTTGGTGGAAGGGAGGCTTGGATGCTGATTAAATGGATATTTGGTCATTTTCTAGGGCAGTGTCCTGCTAACTCGGGCAATGTCATTATCGCTTGCCTCTGCCGTTGATGAGTTACGTTTAAACTTTGAAACTACGTTTTCTTCAGCACTGCAAGCGTCATTGACAATAACCGTTGATTGTAAACATGCAATTGTCATCCTTATGTGATCCTTTGGGTGCCTATAAATACCTGTGCTGTCTCTAAGTAAACTTAGTTGTTTAGGATCTGTCCTTCTATCAATACCTATTTTGCTCCCATCACATCGTTAGAAATATGTATGTCGATGTGTATATTATATTTCTCGTAGACAGGGATGATTGAGTATGTGTATATTAGAGCGGTCCGTAAAAAATAATGCTGAACAATTGATCTATTCTCTTTATTCAGGTCACATAAATCAAGATATATGATCTCCATAAATACATATGTTTGGTAGAGCAATGATTTACCTATGGTGACATTGCAATAAATTTGCCTTATTTTATATCCAACGGAATATCAATTCTTTGTTTCCTTTACTTACGTTTAATGTATTATTATTCATACAATTAATTCCTTTGATGTTTCGACTCGTTTGTTTTTGGATCTTCATGAAAGGGTTCATGCATTATCAAATGACGAATGAAGTACCTCGTAATTATCCTGTACCATCATGTACAACAGGTGGTTTGTATTTCTCTTAATTAGCTAAACAGCTAAGCAGAGAGAGAGAGAGAGAGAGAGAGAGAGAGAGAGAGAGAGAGAGAGAGAGAGAGAGAGAGAGAGAGAGAGAGAGAGCGTTTGCAGATTCAGATAACGGTATTTTGATGATCTATAAAGAAAGTGAATCCCTTGAAATTGGTAAACCCGTTTACACATTCTTTCGTCTTTCATTCTTTTCACATTACCAGGCTATATACTCGTATAATTAGTGTAATCTGGTTTTACATCGTTTGAAAAATTCTGATCGTTTTCGTTGTTTAAATAAGCATTCTGACTAGTACAGTGGTAACGTATTCGCCTAACATTCGCATTCCAGCAAATCAATCCCAGCCCGGGAGCGTGAATTTATGTTGTTTACAGGGGAGGCCACTGCTGTGGTTGGGCGCCACAATGGGGAGAAATAGAAGATGCTAACATCAGTAAGGAAAAGGCGAAGCAAAATCCGTAATTATGGAAATTTATGTTCCAAGATAAGAGATGCCTCCTCTCCTGTCCCTCCTTTACAGGTGTATCCTCCACGAACAGTTCAAGTAACCAACAACCAAAACTACCGGAACATCGAGTTGGATGGTGACCATCGCAACTTACCGCTCAGAAGATCTCATATAATTATGGAAAGGACAAGGTACCAACAACATGAAACTGTTTTACAATTGGTTTTAATCTGTTTTTAACTGTATGGCTATGTATCTGAACTGTCTGTATATATGAATTTTTCCTTAAATCAGTACCTGACTTGTATTTTTAGAAACATTTTAGTGACCTAGTCCGCAGATGATGGTCGATAGCTCTAATAAAAGTTCTTTGTATAATCTACAAAAATACACCTAGTGTTTATGCTCGTCTTACATCATTGTGGAACCTTATTAATATAACAAAGAAGTACGGCATTGCACTTATTTACATCATATATATATATATATATATATATATATATATATATATATATATATATATATATATATATATATATATATATATATGCATATATAAATTCAAATCCTTTTTATCTTTCCAATTATGTGGAACCTGGCTCCACTTATTAAATCAAGGAAGCATTCAAAATAAAGTGCATTTTTATTCCATACACACATACATATATATTTAAATATATGTATGTATGTATTTAAAGTTAAAAGGCACTTTTATTTTCGATGCTTCCTGGATTTAATAACAGGAGCGAAATTCCACATAACTGAAATATCAAAACCAGATTGAAATGACCCAAGTTGATATAAACAAATAAATATAGTAACTAAATTGCTATTACGTATTATAGTACAAATAAAAACGGGAGGTTGGTCTAATTATGTTTACATTTTGTAGAAGATAATAATTAAGGAGAATATGTGGCTCATGAAAGCCTTTTAATCAGTGAACGTGGTTAATCTTAGTGACGTTTAGTTTAGGAAACAGGACAAGGCTCTTGAAACCAAATCTTGTTTCCTTGAAATTTGGGTTCGAAGAATAAAAAGATATGTGTGAGAGAGAGAGAGAGAGAGAGAGAGAGAGAGAGAGAGAGAGAGAGAGAGAGAGAGAGAGAGAGTTTATATTATCTTATTTATTATCACATCCCATGAAATCTAAGGTGGCAGAAGATAAACGAATGCAATGTTAATGAAAATTCTCATATTGAAGAATCTATGTTGTTGCTTCCATGACCCGAGTAGCAAAGGGAAAAATAACACGTTATTGCCTTCAGTTAGTGAAGCGATACGCTCCTCAATTTGATAACATACCATAAAACAAAAGAATGAGAATATATATTTATATGAATAATAGGTGAACAGAAATAATATTACGAGTAATAAAGCCGTTTTTATTTGGTTGTACAGAAATATTACTCATCCTAAGTAGAGGGAGATTCCGCAGTTTATGAGCAATTCACAGCAGGAGTGAAGTGTCTTTGTAAGAACCATCGTAACTTCATCATACGTTATGGAAATGGCTCTATATACTAAGTGGAGTAATGTGAAGGGCCAACCCTTTCGCAGTGAATAAAGTAAAAGTGTTTCCCTAAGGAGTGATTGCACATTAAGAACGATCAGATATAAGTATTTTGTTTATTTTGTTGAGATACAGAACTTTTGTTTATTTTTATATATTTTTTTAATATGTAAGTTTATTCATTTATAGAAGGGGTGGGGAAGGTAGATGGTTTTCCATGAATTACAAGTGGCCGTAGCGCTAGCGGGGACCTTAGTAGTTCATGGCGGTCACACATCCAAATCCCTACCGGACTCAAAGTTGCTGAACACATAGTTACCTTCTAAAAGTAAGTGTTTCCCTCATGGGAATTAAACGTACATTCAGTTACCTATTTTGAACATTTTAAAGTGTTTGGATTTTCACTCCCATTTAATAAGATGATTCTCTTTGATTATTTCCTTTTTGGATTCCAAGGCCTTCGCAAGAAGTCATATTTAAAACCATTATGAAATAGGTATCATCCTTCAGTTGGATCACTCAAGTCATGCCTCCTGCCAATCCAACTACATTGTGGATTCCTTGCAGCGTCTGCATAACCCACGAAAACAGGCTTAGGTTCAACAACTCCGACATTAAAAAGCTTTTTAAGAGAAATTTAAGCCCATATTCCACAGGTGCATACCACATACATATACATATACATACATATATATATATATATATATATATATATATATATATATATATATATATATATATATATATATATATCTATATATATATATATATATGTATATATATATATATATATATATATATATATATATATATATATATACATATATATATATATATATATATATATATATATATATATATATATATAGAGAGAGAGAGAGAGAGAGAGAGAGAGAGAGAGAGAGAGAGAGAGAGAGAGAGAGAGAGAGAGAGAGAGATAGTGTATATGTGTATACAGTAAATTCATATTTAAATATGATAAGGTAAATAAATATACAAACCCATATATATATATATATATATATATATATATATATATATATATATATATATATATATATATATATATATATATGGATGAATATCAACACAACATCGTGTTCAAATAGAAATAAATTTCTACCTCATACTTGGGATCGAACGGTGGCCCCTGCTAATGAAAGGCCAGGTCGAAACCAAACATGACACGAGAGGCCATAAAAGAAATCGGAACCTAACGGCTAATCAGCTGTTTTAGGATTTACCTGGCGAGACATCAGTCTCTTACCAGCGAGTTTTACCCGACTTCCCGGCCCACCACGTGACACAATTGGTAGTAATTCATTCAAATTACCCCTAATGAGTCAATATGGATAAATATCAACACAACATCGTGTTCAAATAGAAATAAATTTCTACCTTATACTTGGGATCCAACGCTGGCCCCTTCTAATGAAAGGCCAGGTGGAAATCAACCATGCCTAATGGCTAATCAGCTGTTCTAGGATTTACCTGGTAAGAGACTGATGTCTGGCCAGGTAAATCCTTGGCGTGGAATGATCGGTTCTACTCTGGTTCACAGTTTTCGGCTAGTGCGAAGCACAAGGTTAAGACAGTGCATTGGCTCTCTACTTGGTCTCTGTATATTTTTTTAGAAGGGAATTGCAAGCACCAACATTCCCCCAAAGTTTTTGCATAAAGGTAACAAATAACATAGTTCCTACCAGTGTTACCCCAAGGCACACTGGAAACTGGAGATGTTCAACTTATTGAAAGAGGGTGATCATTTTGATCTGACACAGATCCTCTACATAGAGGAATCTGCGGACGTTGAGTCGGGAGGGATGATTATTAGTGTATATACTGAACAGCAGTGGTGCAAGGACTGAACCCTGAGGTAGGTCATTAAACAGCTTAAACTCATGGTCCCCCGTGTGGGATCAATCTGCTGCCATGAAAATGGTAGGCGAATGCATTACCACAATACTAGCCCGGACGCTAGTAACAGTCTAGTTTCTGTTACAATGGATGAGAAACCCAAGTTCTAAATGTGGGTGAAAGAATAACCCACGATTGGTTTTATTTTCAATTTATACTATTATCATTATTATAATTATTACTATCCGAGCTACAACTGGTGAGAGTTGCAGCTCAACGTATATATATATATATATATATATATATATATATATATATATATATATATGTATATATATATATATATATATATATATATATATATATATATATGTATATATATACATATATATATATATATATATGTATATTTATACATATATATATATATATATATATATATATATATATATATATATATATATATATATATATATATATATATATATATATATATATATATATAAGATAATGAGTAATATATTAATGAATAAACATAAAAAAAATATATACACATAGAAATTAAAATATTTTTGCTATACTCATTGAGAGTAAACCCATCTCAGAGAAGCAATAATGTTGTTTTTCCTCTCCGAGATATGTGTATGCCTAATGCACCGGAATATAAGAGGCTTAAATGCACATCAGAGACTCCTAGGAAACGTAAACAACAAGGACTTTTCTGTTATATGATATTGATCAAATTCACCTGGAAGGTTCATTGATTTGCAATAGGTTTCTTTCATTATAAGAGGCGTTCATTTGGCCATGATGCTTTTTGTGAGATCCGTTTGTTTCAATATGTCCTAAAGCCTTTCTTCAATCAAGTCACAGATCGTAATCAATTTTTGATAATTTTAGGTTGAAAGGATAAGTATTAAAAAGTTTAGAACCTATGGGAAATAAGACCTGTCACTAGAAGACGCTCTACTAAGCAGTGGGGTCGTTTTTATGTTGATTTGTTCTCCGAACCTGGTCAAATAGCGATAATTAGCATCTGTTTTTGGTCCTGCTAATTAAAGCTTAATTGCTTTGTAAAGAAAAAAAAGAACACAAATTATAGTTCTTTAAATATTGCTAATTAAGCTTTGATAATGAAGACAAAATTACCATTATCTCTATATAAATATACAATTACATTTTTTTAAATCTAATCCTTTAATAATAAGACTAAGCATGAAAAAAAAATAATGTCCAACTACTAAGAGTCAACTTTGAAGGAAATAGCAGGTGTTGAGAGAGAGAGAGAGAGAGAGAGAGAGAGAGAGAGAGAGAGAGAGAGAGAGAGAGAGAGAGACAGACAGATTGTAATATTTACTGATATTAAACTTCTTTGGTCATAACAGACTCATGCAGGCCTCTTGACAATGAAAGCTAAACTATACGATAACTTGAGGAGAGGTCTGAGAATTCGGGAGGAAAAATTTTTGATTTAAAAGCCATAAGAAATTGCTTTCGGAGCAAGAAAAAAATGTTAGCGGTTTCTTCTTTTCCTTCTTTTTCTCGTCTAGAAAGGGATCGGAGTTGTGTTATCTTCAGTTTTTAGAAAATTTAAAGTTTTATAGTTTCGAAAACTTTCAAAGTTTTAAAGATTTAAAGTTAAATTAAGATTGAAATTGACGTTTTTAATACTCTAGGGTGTCACACTTCTCACCCATAGATTTGTTTGTTTGCTTGTGTACCACTCTTCCCTAAAGATATACTTCTAATAATCTCACCTCCTTGACCTGTAGTATTATCATGCAGAGAAGCATACATTTCAAACATTCAAATCTTTATTGAGTATTGTCCGAAGCCACATGCAGGATTCTCATTATACAAAAACTGTAAATGGATTGATTGTCAGTTTCTCACAAAGGTTATCATTTCTCAGTTTACAGATATCATCACCTCAAGATAATAAACTTCAAATAGTTTTTGAAGTAAACCTTCCTGCACTCAGAAAAAAAATGTTTTTAAGTTTAACTGATATTATCCTATGAAACGCGAAAAAACATTCCTCTTAATGAAGCTGTTGTTGTCAT
>NC_090729.1:171360914-171373414 GCF_036898095.1 Palaemon carinicauda | reverse complement strand
TATTTATGGAGATTATAAATATTGATTTATGTGACCTGAATAAAGAAAATAGGTTAATTTTTCAGATAATCAATCATCCTGGTCTACGAGAAATAAAATATACACATCGACATAAATATATGTAGCGATGTGATGGGAGCTTGATAGGTATTGATAGAAGGACAGATTCTAAACAATCAAGTTTATTTAGAGACAACACAGGTATTTATAGGCACCCAAGGGATCACATAAAGATGACAATTGCATGTTTACAATCAACGGTTATTGTCAATGACGTTTGCAGTGCTGAAGAAAACGTATTTTTAAAGTTTAAAGGTTACTCAAGAAAAGCAGAGGCAAGGGAAAATAACATTGCCCTAGTTAACAGGACAATGCCCTAGAGAATGACCGTATATCCATATAATCAGCTCTCAAGCCTCCCCTCCATCCAAGCCAGGAACAAGGAGGACCAGCCAATGGCTGCTGATAACTCAGCAGGTCAACCTATAGGCTCCCACAAACACCCCATCCCTAGCTCACAAGATGGTAAGGCTGCAGACATTACAAGAAACTATAGAGCTCAAGCCTGACTCAATATCCCGTTCAGCAGAACGCTAGGCAGGAACAAATCCTATAGGTCACACCAACCTCTGATGACGGTTGCATTGCTAAAGAGAACGTAGATAAGCTACCATTCTTTATTTGTAGGTGTGGGGCTTACTGCATGTGCATTGCAATGATATAATGCTATTAACACTCTAATTTTGAGCTGGGATGTAAAGAATTTTTTGATTAATTTCTTTAATAAAAATTCTCTCGCAGTGAATTATAGTTCCTAACATTGGAACTACTTAAATTCTTCTTTAATATAGAACCAATCAATCAAGGTCTTCTCTTTATAATGGGACTATTCACAACTAAAGAAAAATTCTATTATCAGTAATGAAAGATATTCCCTTGAAATCTATTTACTTTATAATGAATTTGATTTTCAGAATCTTCTATTTTGGTAGAAATACTTACTCACAGCTTAAAACTTATTTGTATTTGTTATTTTTATGATTGTTATTACTTAATGTATATGAATTCTGATAAAATGAACCGCAAATATAATTCCATGATTCAAAATTGTTACTTATATCAGGAACCAAAACACATAACATAAATATTTTCATATATGCGGTATATATATATATATATATATATATATATATATATATATATATATATATATATATATATATATATATATATATATATATATATACACAGTATATATTCTGAGATACTACCACTAGAGAGTTATGGCATACTTTGATTGGCCAGAGAGTACATTAGATCCTTCTCTCTGGTTACGGTTAATTTTCCATTTGCTTACACATACACTGAATATTCTGGCCTATTCTTTATATATTCTCGTCTGTCCTCATAAACCTGACAACAATTAGATTGCCAAACAATTCTTCATCACCCAAGGGGTTACTGTACTGTAATTGTTCAATGGCCACTTTCCTCTTGCTAAGGGTAGAAGACACTCTTTAGCTATGGTAAGCAGCTCTTCTAGGAGAAGAACACTCCAAAATCAGACCATTGTTGTGTAGTCTTGGGTAGTGCCGTAGCCTTTGTACCATGGTCTTCCACTGTCTTGGGTTAGAGTTCACTTGCTTAAGGGGTATACTCGGGCATACTATTCTATCTAATTTTTCTTCCTCTTGTTTTGTTAAAGTTTATATAGTGTATATAGGAGATATTTATTTTAATGATGTTACTTTTCTTGAAATATTTGATTTTTCTGTTTTTCCTTTCCTCACTGGGCTATTTTCCCTGTTGGAGCCCCTGGGTTTATAGCATCCTGCTTTCCCAACTAGAACTGTAGCTTAGCAAGTAATAATAATAATAATAATAATAATAATATATATATATATATATATATATATATATATATATATATATATATATATATAGATATATATATAATATATATATATATATATATATATATACATATATGTATATGTATATATATATATATATATATATATATATATATATATATATATATATATATATATATATATATATATATATATATATAAATACAGTATATATATATATATATATATATATATATATATATATATATATATATATATATATATATATATATATACATATATATATATATATATATATATATATATATATATATATATATGTATATATATATATATATATATATATATATATATATATATATATATATACGATGTTTGTATATATGTATATATATATATATATATATATATATATATATATATATATATATATATATATATATATATATATATCACATCACCAGCAGCCGTAATCCTTCCAATGCAGAACAAAGATCTCACACATTTTCTTCCCCGCGTGTCTGTTTATGGTTTTTCTGTGCCAGTTTATACCCACAAATGTTCTTAGTTCTTCAATCCAACGTCTTCTTTTCCTTACCCCACTTCATTTTCAACCTCTAGGGACCCATCCTGTTATTCTTAATGTCCGTCTATTGTGTGTGATTCTCTTTATATATACATATATATATATATATATATATATATATATATATATATATATATATATATATATATATATATATATATATATATATATATATATATATATATATATATTTATGTTAAGTTTTGTACATTTGAACGTGTTTTTCATATTTCAAATAAGCCATATATATTAATACAATAAAGTCTGAATCCTCTTAACGACCTCGGGATCAGAGCCCCAGGCTAAATCAATCAAAGACTATAGTATCTGACTGGCTAGATTTCGAACCTTGGTCCAAGATACTTGAATGCCGTTGACCATTCCACTTCGGGGCTGAGTGGTATGGTCAATGGCATACAAGGATCCTTGACTAGGGTTCGAGACCCGGGCGGTCAGATACTATAGTCTTTTGACTGATTTTGCCTGGGGCTCTGATCCTGAAGTCGTTAAGAAAATCCAGACTTAAATATATTAACATATATGGCATATCTGATATATATATATATATATATATATATATATATATATATATATATATATATATATATATATATATATATATATATATATATATATATATACATACATATATATATATATATATATATATATATATATATATATATATATATATATATATATATATATATATATATATATATATATATATATATATATATATATATTCAGGAAAAGAAAGCATTAAAGGGCCTGAAATGAGGCAAAACAGCAGGAGAAGATGGCCTAACAATTGATTTAATAATAAATGGAGGAGATTTCATAGTATTAGAACTGGCTGAATTATACCAAATGTCTGCAAGAATTCTTTGTAGCCACAGCTTGGAAAATCTTTATCATTATACTAATTCACAAAAAGGGAGACATAAAAAAACCAGAACATTTGCTGTTCAAGAAGTTTCCTTACTGTAATATACAAAATATTCACAAATATATTAGGACCAATAGAAATACAGCTAGACTTTAATCATCCATGAGAGCAGGCAGCCTTTAGAAGTGGGTATTCAACAACTGACCATATCCATGTAATTAACAAGCTAATGGAAAAATCAATAGAATATAGCAAACCACTATGTATGACATTTATAGACTATGAGTAAGGTTTTGATTCTGTCAAAACCTCAGCAGTGATGAGAACCGTTCAAAAACAAGGAATAGAAGAATCTTATATTGGAACACTTGAAGATATCTATACAAGAAGTACAGAAATCCTAAAACTACATAGAAATAATGAGAAAATTCCGATTGAGAAAGGAGTTACACAAGGAAAACCCATCCCGCCTAAATTATTCACAGCATGCCTAGAAGAAGTTTTTAAGAATTTAGATTGGGAAAATATAAGAATTAATATTAATGGGGAATGCCTTAAGAACTTACGATTTGCAGAGTTCATAGTTGTCTTTATTGAATCATGGGAGGATTTACAAAGGAGGATAGAAGTTTTGGATAGAGAAAGCAGAAATGTAGGACTGAAAATGCAAATGAGTAAAACTAAGGTAATGTTCAATGAAAAGGCAGAGAGACAACAAATAAAAGTTACGGAGGAGCCTTTAGAGATTGATAATGGATATACTTACTTAGGACAGACACTAAATGATTCCTTAGGACATGAGGCTGAAATTAATAGAAGGATAACTATGGGATGGAGAGCATTTAATAAACAAAATTATATTTTGAAAACGTAAAATGCCACTTTTTCTAAGAAGAAAAGTAATTTAATACGATGGTCCTACCAGTATTACCTTTGGTATCAGAAACTTGGAGCCTCAGTAAAGCGTTAGAACATACAACTCATAGAGCTATGGATAAAAACTATGATAGGAATATCACTAGAAGACAGAAAAAAGGAGCAACATAGACACGAGAGCTAACTGAAGTATAAGATATTTTAACAACTTGTAAAAAAAAAAGAAATGGAGGTGGGCAGGATATGTAATGATAATGACTGATTATAGATGGACATCAAGAATAACAGAATGGGTCCCTAGAAATTGTAAAAAGATTAGGGGAAGGAAGAGACGACGATGGTTCGACGAACGAAGAAAGATTGCGATTGTGGAGTGGCACTGAAACACCATAAACAGACCCAAGTGGAAGGACATGCCTGAGGCCTTTATACTGCAGGGGACCAGTAAAGGCTGATGGTATATAATTATATATATACAGTATATATATATATATATATATATATATATATATATATATATATATATATATATATATATATATATATATATATATATATATGTATATATGTATATATATATATATATATATATATATATATATATATATATATAAATATATATATATAAGCCATATATTGTACACCTAATATCTAGATTCTCTCTCCCTCGGGATCAGAGACCCAAGGGAAAATCAACTCAAACATAATATTTAATTTACGTACATATATATATGTGTGTATATATATATATATATATATATATATATATATATATATATATATATATATATATATATATATATATATATATATATTTACATACATATATATATATATATATATATATATATATATATATATATATATATATATATATATGCACGTGTATATATATATATATATATATATATATATATATATATATATATATATATATATATACTATATATATATATATATATATATATATATATATATATATATATATATATATATATATATATATATATATATATATATGTATATATATATATATATATATATATATATATATATATATATATATATATATATATATATATATATATATATATATATATATATATATTTTTGGGCTCAAGCCATGTCGTCCTGATGGAAGTTCCTATAGGGTAGCTTCCTAGGGTATATTACAACTACGGCGATATTCCCAGAGAATTTACCTTAAGGTATCAGAATTCTAACTCCTGGAACGAGTATCCCTCATGAAAGGGATATCGCGACATATCAGAGGACGTATTCTTGACACGCCACATGGCAATCTGCATCCCGAACAGAGATTCGTCTCGCAGGGGGCAGTTGGCAAGAAACGAATTCGTGAAAGAAAAAGGGGGAGCTGCTCCCAAGGCTCCCTATCTCCCGATTCGTAAGCGTGCCTGGCGCCAATCCTGGCGCCATCTGTATTCCTTTTTGCGTAGCTTAACAACTCAGTGTTTTTTCCTGTGTTTCTCGCAAATCTTGGATTTATTCTGCTTTTCATGGCTTCTCCGTCTTCGCCGGCCACTGATAAGTTGAGTACCATGTCTTTTATGTATAAATGTAGGCTCTTGGTAAATTTTTGAGTGATTAATAGGATTAATCTTTGTTACAAGAGCCGTAGCCTACCGGAGGCGTCATGGACGCTGTCGCTCGCTAGGTATAAGTTTAGTTAGTCAGAGCGACATTCCCGGTTTTTTTGCTTTAATAAATTTTAGCTATTTAGCATTACATAGGATTTCCTTTCGTGCCTAGTATTATTTTGGCGAAGTTTTCGCCATTCTGGCCTACGCTAGGCCATGTAGCCTAGTCGTTTGGTCCTATACTTAATGCATGATTTTGGGTTTTCCGAGTGTATTAAAATTTTATTGAAGCTTTAGGCTATGTTTTATACATTTAAGATTGTGTGGAATATTTCCAAGATAGTATACGAGTGAGTTTCGGTGATTTAGGTAATCGATTCTCTTGGTGCCTAGGCTAAGTTGCTTATGGAGCCTTAGTATACTTTCTCATACTCCCCGGTTGCTTTCTTTACTTCGGAGAAGGTCTGCAATCCCTTTCCCTCTGTTTAAGCCTTGGGCTTATCCCTAAGTGGTTTTTTCCGAATTTATTTTCGATAAAACTATACTGGGGTGTTACTGTACCTTCCTGTTCCAGTAAGTCTGGTTCAAAGAGGGACAGAACAACAGAGTTTTTTAGTCTGAGTCTGTGTTTGTCTGGCAAGGGGTAGAGTCTCCCTCGCTGGCCTGACACAGACAAAGGTGGCTTAGCCTCCTTAGGTCACTACCGAAGGTTTCTGTGGATATGATTCCTTCTTTTGTGATCTACCAGACTAGTCCTTGTTGCTGTTCTCGGGAGAGGATAAGTTTCTTTCCCTGGGAGTAGCAACACCTTCCTTGCTTTGGTGCTCTGGGAGCTGGCAAGTATTGCTGGCCTTCCCCCTTGGATCTCCCTTAGGCTAAGATAAGTTTCTTGGCTGCGGGTGATCCGTCACTAAAGCAAGGTTGGTAGGACCCTCTTTGTCCCTTCCCCCTCTATCTCCGTAATGGCCTAGTTATTACAGTACTGTACGTCGTTCTACATCTGGACCTAGTATAGGTTAGGATGTGGAATTGACTCAGCCCCTTGCCGGCTCTGCAAGATCTTATATTTTGAGTGCTGCCCGGACCTCCCTTGGTCCCTCATCCATGCTTGCCTGTAGAGCCAGACGGCATTGGTCAGGAAGCCTGAATTAGATTCTCCCCTTCCTTATATGCACTCTTTCGGATTGCCGGACTTGGAGGTAGTGTACACTCTTATCCCGGCATCCATTCTATTTTTCTTCTAGTGCTGTACCCGACAGCCGGGCAGGTGTAGTCCTCTGGTTCTTTTGCTGCCAGCTGGCATCGGTCCTGTACCTTTGCCGGCCGGCTAATGTCAGCCCTTGCCTGCCGGTCACCAAGAGTGTGGCCGGCAGCTGGGTACTACCTTGTGTAGTTGCCGGCCGGCAGCCATTGCCGGCCGACATTGGCTGTTGCCGGCCGGCAGTTGCTGCCGGCCGGCACATGCATTTGAACCAGAGTTCTGCCGCCTTATAGCTGTTAAGTAGTATACCTTAAAGCTAGTTATGGTGTGTGCCGGCCGGCACGTATCCTCCTATACTGTACTAGTATTCTTCAGTATAACATATACAGTAAGAAGAAAACTATGGTATGGGTTTTAGTACAGCACTGTGTGTTCTAACACTTTTGTGTTTCCCTGCACAGTCCTTTGCTGTTGCCCTACAGATAGGAAAGTGAGTTCTTTCCTGTCTATCATCCAGGATTTTAAAATCATTGCTTAGGTGTGAGCTTCACCTGTTTCCTCTGGAAACCTTGCATTGGTTACTCTAGAAGAGATTAACCATTTGATTTTATTATCTGGAAGGCTGCAACAATGGGTTGTGAGGGAAACACAAGTGTGTGTCTTTCCTTTATGAATTGTTATGCTATACTATGCATATCCAGTGATACATAGTTCACTTGATACTCATGGAAATTTCTTCTCTTTACAGGGGGACCCTCCGAAGTGCGGAAATGTTTTCTGCAACGTCCGCAGCAAGAACCTCTGCGGACATGAGTTTTGTAGGAGACACGCAGCATGCGCTGTCTCCAAGGATGATCTCCAGTATTGGGACCCTCAGGTATGTATTGTGTGCACTAACCTGATTACTGAGGCTTTTGATTCCCCTATGACGGCGGAATCAAGGGATATAGCAAGGGAGAAGCTTCGTACCTGGGTAAGGGGCTTCCAAAAGAACACCTCTGGCCCTTATCTTCCAAGTGAGAAGATGAGGGCGTATCTTTTCCCTAAGGCATCAGCTGATGCAGTGATTCCCCAGCCTCAAGAGGAGATCCCCCAAGGTCAGATCCAGGTGGATGCTGAAGTCGCGGTCGCGATGCAAGACATCCAGTTAGATGACAGGATGTCTGACGTGGACGAGCGTTTGGAAGAAGACCCCCTGGCAGAAGGCCAGAATGAAGTTGAAGCCCCGGACGTCGTAGAGGAAGAGGTCGACGAGGTGTCGGCTACTCCGGTTCAGATTCCGGAGCCTATTCCCTCAACATCGTCCGGTCTCCCAGTAGAGCTGGGACAGGCCCTCTCTTCGATTGTTGGAATGATCCAACAAATGCAGAAGGAGAATCAGGAGAAGGCGGCTGCTATGGAACTGCGGATGCAGTGCCTTGCAGAATCACATGGGCCCCAGAAAAGGCTCAATGTGAAAGACCTTCCCTTGTGCTCAGATGCTAACCCATGGAGGTATGCTGAGTACATGCCAATGACGACTGGAAAGATCGTCATCTCGGATAAGCTAGGCTCAGTTCCCCTAGAGGAGGTGGAATTCTGGCTCAGCAAGGCATCATATCCGGACTGTTATGTCCTGCTGAGGAAGGAACCAGCTTCAAAGGAGGAGACAGAGCCGAAGGAGGTCATAGTGATGGACCATACTAAGGCTCAAGCTCTGCTTTCATCCTCGTTGAAAGAGAGGGGCTTCTCTAACTCATAAGTAGCTGCATTGAGCAAGAAGCTCCCTTCCTTTGTGTCCTCTCCTGCTAGAGCCTTCCCCTTTTTACAGAAAGGGTTTGCGGCTGTACTAAAAGCAGTCGAGGCCGACAAGCCTTGCCCCTCCCTGAAGGAGTGTAAACCCTTGTCGCTGGCCCTACCTATGGACCACAAAGACTGGAAGGACGTCCATCTTACGTTTTCTGTTGGGAAGTTGGAGGCTGATATCGCCGGACGTCAGTTCGGCGAGGACCTCCCTAAGCTGTCTGACTTTCTCTTGCAGAGAGAGTTCGAGACAAAAGAAAGACTGGCTGCCTCAATGTCTCTTCAGACTACTCTTGAGACGATGGCAAATGACCCCAAGGTCCATGAAATGTTCATGGTGGTGGCCAAGACTCATGTGGCCACAGTGACAAAGGACCTTTATGGCTTCGTCAAGGCGAGGAGAGCTTGTAGGGAGTTCGTGTTCACCTCGGCTACGGTGAGGCACGAGCCGAGGAAACTAATCTCCTCCAACATTTGGGGCAAAGACCTTTTCCCTACCGATTTGGTCAAAGAAGTAGTTGATAAGGCCGCCTTGGATAATAGAAACCTTCTCCAGAAGTGGGGCCTGGCTATCAAAAGAAAGTCTTCCCCGGATGAAGGTCCTCAACCAAAGAGGAAGACTATGAGGACTAGGCTACCGTCTCGGCCAGCCAAGCCTTTTAGACAGAAACAGCAACTGCAATTGTCATTGCCTCCAGTGCCCCAGATAGTGGCACAAACCCCGACCACTTTTCAGTGGGTACCCCAGGCCGTGTCGACACAGTCCACGGCATTCACCCCATCGTTCGAAGGGCAGTCTACTTCCTTTCGAGCAAAGCCTAGAGGGGCAGCCAGAGGCTCGTCTGGGCGCCCCTCAAGGGGAAGGGGATTCAGGGGTGGTCGTGGTCAGGGAGGCAAGACCTCGGGACGGCAGTCAAAGTGGGATGATACCGGTAGGAGGGAGACTTCTGAAATTTCGGGATCGGTGGACCTTCGATCCCTGGGCCCACAGCCTACTCAAGATTGGACTGGGCTGGAGCTGGTACAGCACTCCACCCCCGGGCCTTCGGGTTTTCCAACACTCCACCCCCGTTCTGGAGGAGTACGTTCAAGAACTGTTGGAGAAAAATGTGATTCGAAAGGTGAAGTCCATCAAATTCCAAAGGAGGCTGTTTTGTGTTCCCAAGAAAGACTCGGAAAAGCTCAGAGTTATTCTGGACTTGTCGCCTTTCAACAAGTTCATAGTGTATTACAAATTCAAGATGCTAACACTGCAACACATAAGGACCTTACTGCCCAAGAAGGCATATTCCGTCTCTATAGACTTGTCAGACGCCTATTGGCACATTCCAATCAACCGTCGACTCTCCCCCTACCTAGGGTTCAGGCTACAACGATGACTATACGCCTTCAGAGCCATGCCATTCGGGCTAAACATAGCCCCAAGGATTTTTACGAAGCTTGCGAGCGGAGCTCTCAAACAATTACGCCTAAAGGGAATTCAGGTAGTAGCCTACCTGGACGACTGGTTGGTGTGGGCAGCATCCGAGACAGAATGCTTCCAAGCTTCCAGTCAAGTGTTCTAGTTCCTACAGTACCTAGGTTTCAAGATCAACAGATAAAAGTCTCGACTTTCTCCATCTCAAAAGTTCCAGTGGCTGGGAATCCACTGGGACCTTTTGTCACACCGTTTCTCCATCCCGGAGAAGAAAAGGAAGGAGATAGCGGGTTCTGTCAAGAGACTTCTAGATTCCGAAAGGATATCAAGACGCGAATAGAGAGGGTACTGAGCTCTCTCCAGTTTGCTTCGGTGACAGACCCAGTGCTAAGAGCACAGCTAAAGGATGCAACCGGAGTTTGGAGAAGTTTTGCATCAATCGTGCGAAGAGATCTGAGAAGACCAGTTCCGCTTCGGCTACGTACTCTTCTCAGGCCTTGGTCCCAAGCCAGACTTCTAAAGAAGTCTGTTCTTCTTCAGCCACCTCCCCCGTCGGTGACGATTCACTCAGACGCCTCGAAGGAGGGATGGGGAGGTCACTCTCATCGGAAAAAAGTCCAGGGGACTTGGTCCAAGCTATTCAAGACCTTTCACATGAACTTTCTAGAAGCTATGGCAGTGCTCCTTACCTTAAAGAAAGTTTCCCCGCGTCACTCGATCCACATAAGGTTGGTGATGGACAGCGAGGTAGTTGTGAGATGCTTGAATCAACAAGGATCGAGGTCACCACCTCTCAACCTGGTGATGTTGGCCATCTTCCGATTGGCAGAAAAGAAGAAGTGGTACCTGTCGGCAGTTCACCTTCAAGGAGTCCGCAATGTGACAGTTGACGCTCTATCCAGGTTCACACCGATAGAGTTGGAATGGTCCTTAGACGCAGGATCATTCTCCTTCATTCTGAATCAAGTCCCAGAACTGCAGATAGACCTCTTTGCGACGAAAGACAACAAGAAGTTGCCCCTGTACGTGTCCCCGTACGAGGACCCCTTAGCGGAAGCAGTGGACGTGATGTCCCTCAACTGGAACAGAGGGTCCAGGATTTATCTGTTCCCTCCTCACAACCTTTTGTTGAGGGTCCTCAACAAACTGAGATCCTTCAAGGGGGTAGCGGCAATAGTAGCCCACAAGTGGCCGAACAGCGTGTGGTTCCCCTGGCACTACAGCTGAAGTTTGTATCGCTACCAGATCCAGTTCTGACCCAGCGAGTCCAGAAGTCGACTGTCTGCGCTTCATTACAGAAAACCCGGACCTTGCAGCTCATGATTTTCTCTCCCTAGCGGTGAGAAAGCGTTTCGGGATTTCGAAAGCCAGCATAGACTTCCTAGAGGAATATAAGTGCAAATCTACTAGAAGGCAATATGAGTCATCTTGGAGAAAATGGGTGGCCTTTGTCAAGGCAAAGAATCCGCAGGAGATCTCGACAGACTTCTGCTTATCTTTCTTCATCCACCTCCATGGTCAAGGATTGGCAGCTAACACGATTTCAGCGTGTAAGTCTGCTTTGACAAGACCCATTCTATATGCCTTCCAGGTCGACATAGGTAACGAGTTCTTTAATAAAGTTCCGAAAGCCTGCGCTAGGCTCAGACCTTCAGCACCTCCAAAGGCAATTTCATGGTCTTTAGACAAAGTTCTTCATTTCTCTTCTCTGTTGTGCAATGAAGAATGTGCGTTAAAGGATTTGACACAAAAAGTTATTTTCCTATTTGCACTCGCGTCCAGGGCCAGGGTTAGTGAGATTGTAGCCCTCTCGAGAGAGGCAGGTCGTGTTCAGTTCCTGGATGGGGGAGAACTGAACCTGTTTCCGGATCCTACGTTTCTCGCCAAGAATGAGTTACCCACCAACAGGTGGGGTCCCTGGAGAATCTGCCCTCTGAAAGAAGATGCATCTCTATGTCCAGTAGAATGCCTAAAGGTCTATCTTCATAGAACTTCAGACTTCAAGGGTGGTCAACTATTCAGGGGAGAAACATCAGGCTCAAATTTATCTCTGAATCAACTCAGAGCGAAAATCACATATTTTATTCGCAGAGCGGATCCTGACAGTACACCCGCAGGTCACGATCCGAGGAAAGTTGCCTCATCCTTAAATTTCTTTAATTGTATGGATTTTGAACATCTCCGTTCATACACTGGCTGGAAGTCTTCCAGAGTGTTCTTTCGCCACTATGCGAAGCAAGTAGAGGAACTAAAGAGATCTGTGGTAGCAGTGGGTCG
>NC_090729.1:171343414-171355914 GCF_036898095.1 Palaemon carinicauda | reverse complement strand
TCAATGTTATTGGGAACTCTCTTACGTGGTAGAGCTTTGAAAATTTATTGTAGCTTGTCCAGCGATATTGTCAATATTTTTTTTCACTTAAGAAAGCTCTGCTTAAAGCTTTTCACATAGATTCTAATGTATATCTAAGGAAGTTTAGAAATTCTATTATTGATAATGACTAAAGTTTTGTACATTTCAATTGTAAATTGGGACAATATTTTGATAAGTGGTTGGAACTAGCAAATGTAGAGATAAATTATGAATCTGTTAAGAGATTTTATGATTTTTGATCAAATGTTATCTAGTTGTTTTCATGATCTTCGTTCTTTTATGCTAGAACAGTCATTTCAGAATTCATGTCAACTTGCTGAGAGTGCAGATAGATATCTAGTTGCTCCTGGTATGAAGAAATGCCGTAAGAGTAATGATAAAATTAACTCTAAACCTCACGCTAAACATTTTGCTGATATTTCAAATTCTACTAAAGTTTCGAATTCGGTAACTAAATCTGATTCTAATGTTAAATGTCATCATTGCGGTGAAGTTGGTCATATACGTCCTAATTGCTCTTTGTACAAATTGAATAAGATATCTGATAAAGTAGTGCCTATAATAGGTGTAGTATATGGCCGTGAAGAAAATTTGCATAATTGTGTAACTGATACCGATGGAAAGATTTTTGATCAGTCAGTTGAGATGGTTTTTGATACTGGATGCAATGCCGTGGTTGTTAGAGATACATTAGTACCTTTAAATTACCCTCGGGACAGAAAAGTGAAAGTTTGACTATCTTGGTAGACCTTTGTACCTAAATACAGTGCATACAATTGTTGAGTCTAAATTCTTTTCTGGTAAAGTTAAAGCTATTGTTGCCCCCTTACATTGCGCAGATGTCATTATTTGTCTTATACCTGGACTTGAACATAATGTTGATGCAGGCTTAAGTTTAATTCACGGTGATGAGTTTGTTTCTGATCGTAACATTAACGTTAATGTTGTAACGAGAGCAAAAGCTAAGAGTAAAGTGAAGGAACGTCCTATGTCTAGTAATCTTGAATCTTTGGATAAGGTATATGGTCTTAATTCTGATGAATTTAGTAAGTATCAAAATGAATGTCCTTCACTCGGTAGTATCCGTAAGTTGCTTGATAACGAAGAAAGTGTAACCTTAAAATGTCGGACAGTAAAGTACGTAAATATTAGAGATTTAATATATGGTAAGTGCATTGAAAGTAGTAAACCTGAAGATGTGGGAAAATTACAGTTGTGCCAGTTCAGTACCGTAATATAATCATGAAGTTAGCACATGAATCTTTGTTGGCGGGACACTTTTCATCTCGTAAGACTATAGATAAGATCTTGCAGAAATTCTATTGGCCGAGGGCAAGCTTAGATATACACAGATTTTTTAAATCTAGTTTTTGTCAAAAGTTCAGCATTAAACCAAAGAAAGTACCTTTAGTGCCAATGCCCATTGTGAATGAACCTTTTTCACGTATTGCTATTGACCTAATTGGTCCTATCACTCCTTCTACTAAGAAAGGTCATAAGTATATTCTTATGGTGATAGATATGGCCACTAGATATCCGGAAGCATTTGTTTTACGCAATATTGATACAGTTTCTGTAGCTGACGCATTAATGGAGATATTTTGTAGAGTTGGTATACCCAAAGAAATCCTTAGTGATCGTGGCACTCAATTCAAGTCTGATCTTATGTCTGAAATTAATAGATTATGTATCAAAGCCATTTACACCAGTCCTTATCATGCATCTTGTAACGGAATAGTTGAACGTATGAATGGAACTTTAAAAAATATGCTCAAGAAAATTTGTATTGATAATCCGAATGAATGGGATAAATATATTAATGTTGCCTTATTTGCATATCGTGAAATTCTAAATGATAGTTTAAGTTCAGTTCTTTCGAATTGCTGTACGGTCGAAATGTAAGAGGTCCATTATATATCTTGCATTAATTGGTATCTAATAATAGTATTGATGGAGAATTAACTACTAGTTATCAATACATAATTAATCTTGGAGATAAATTGCAGAGCATGGCTGAAGTTGCAGTAAATAATGCCAAGGTTAGTGCCAAGAAATATTAAGAGTATTTTGATAAAAAAAAACCTCCTCGTAAATTCAAAGTTAATGATGAAGTTTTGGTTATGCTTCCAAATAGTTCAAATAAATTCCTTATGCAATGGAAAGGTCCATATATAATCACTGATGTTCATTCTAATGGTGTTGATTACCATGTCAAAGTAGGAAATAGATTAAAGTTATATCATGCAAATATGCTTAAAAATTATCATAGGAGAACTAATATTTAGTGTAATTCAACAAGTAAATGATCTTGTAAATTCATCAAATTTGTTTTCAGCTCTTCAAGCTGAAGTACAGCCTGTTATTGCTGTTACTGACGAAAATAGTTGTGAATTACCATCAAGAAATGAAAACTCTGGTAATTATAACTTTTTGTGAATCTTTGTCATCTGATAAAATTAATGATCTTGAATGTTTATTGAAGTCATTTACAGACGTCATGAGTGATACACCTGGTCGTACTAAGAGACTATTTCTTATAATGTAAAATTGCAAAGTGATGAACCAATCAGAGCTAAGAATTACCCAATTCCTTTAAGTTTGCTCGATTAATTCAATAAGGAGGTAGATAGAATGATTAATATGGATATTATTCAACCTTCAACTAATGATTTTTGTTCAACTGTTATTGTACGAAAACCTAATGGAAGTATACGTTTGTGTTAATTTTAGAACTCTTAATAAATATTCAGAATTTGATGTAGAACCGATGCCTAGTATAAATGACGATTTACATAAAATGAATGGCGCTAAATATTTTACTGAATTAGAACTGTGTAAGGGGTACTGGCAGGTTCCATTAGATCCTAGAGCTATGAAATTTACAGCTTTTTCTACCAAGTATGGATTAATGGAATTTAAAGTGATGCCATTTGGTCTTAAAACCGCGCGTGCAACATTCGTAGGATTGATAAGTATTGTCAGGATTATCCAATGTATCTTGTTATTTTGATAACATTGTTATTTTCAGTAAATCCTGGAGTAATCATCTTAATCATATTCAAGTTAGTTCTTACAAGACTTCGTGACCATGGCCTAACAGCTGGTCCTGATAAATGTTTCTTTGCATTCAATGAAATAAAGTATCTTTGGTATAAACTAGGAAATAACTGTTTATTGACTATTAAATCCAGAGTAGATGATGTTAATATGCCTGTTCCATCAACAAAGAAGGACTTACGTTCATTTATGGGAACATTAGGGTATTACGATAGATTTATTCAAACTTTTCTATTTTGTCTGCTCCAATTAATGATTTATTAAAGAAAAACTGCAGTAATCGATTAAATTGGTCTGATAATCAACTTTAATGTTTCAATGATCTTTACGCTTATCTTTTAAAATCTCTTATCTTGATGTTGCCTGATGTGAAAGTTTTATTTGCGAACAGATGCGTTGTATCATGGTTTTGGTGCTGTTATATTGCAGGATCATGGTGTGTTTAAACCAGTTTGCTATGCAGGTATGAAATAAAATAAATCTGAATTAAATTATTCGACTATTGAAAAAGACCTTTTTGGAATTGTTTGGGAATAGAAAGATTTAAGGAATTTTTGTATGGTAAAGAATTTGTTCTTCAAACTGATCCTCTTAAGTATCTTAGTAGTATGAAAAATAAGAATGACCGCCTTATGCGTTGGGCATCAAGTTTGTAACCATATTCTTTTTTTATCGAGTACATAGCAGGGTCTGATAATGTGTTCAGATATGATGAGTAGATGCATATATATATATATATATATATATATATATATATATTATATATATATATATATATATATATATATATATATATATATATATATATATATATTTAAGCCGGTCGTTTTAACTTGGTAGGGGGTTTGTCGAGGAATGCTGTGCTGACATCTTTTGTATATATTTTCACTCCATGGACTAAATAAGTATTTCTTTGTTAATTTGGTTGTCTTTTTTTTTCTTTTTTTTCTTAACATGAAGTCCCCGTCATTTCTCTAATAACTACCTGACACCTAGCCATCCGTAACAGAAAGTACTGAAAAGACTCCTTTATATAAGTTGTTCTATGTATTAGTGTATTATATAATGTGTTAAAGCGATTCAGTGTTTATAAGTGTATACTGTATAACTAATGAAGATTGTTTATTTATTGGAAATGTCATATGTTAACCTGTGAGTGTTTAAAAGTTTATAACGTATAAACAATAAGGTTTGCATTAAGTTTCACTCCATTGTGTATTTTCTGCAATCAAGAAACTTAATTATATTATATAAAGTTATATAGCTGTAAATGTTTATATTTTGCAGAACCCCTTAGACCTTGGTCAGGCGTCTTCATTCTTGTTCCCAGACCTTAGACTCTTGGTCATTGGATCTAATTTCATCCTTAGATACACATGATTCTTCGTCAGATTGTAATCACGTGCAGTACTTCTCCTGATCCTGATTATAAGCGCAAGATCTTCAATACACCTTTATAATATCATAGAAGTTCCTGGTGTTATCATGAAGTTTGTTAATTTTGTATGTTTCAGTTTGTAAATATATTTTAAGTTAATAGAATTTTTCATGTTATACCTTTATATGAAGATATTAAACAAGGAAATTTAAAAATGAACAATCAAATATATTTTTAAAAGAACCAGAGTTAATGGAATAAAAAATCTAAAAACCATAACTCGACAGTCCTAAATTCTCCAATACTGTTTGACGCAAATGGAAGTATTTAAACATAAGTCAGCCAAGTGATATATATTGCATAAAATGTATACAGAAACATACGATCAATCAGCATTCATTTGACATAATCATTTCACGTCCCGATTTTGGTCTAGATTGGTTCTAAATTTAGGTCTAAATTTCTTTCATTGTTATTCCACATCATTCAAGATTAACTGCATTCATACACTTTTAATTATTTATTAGTCCCCTTGTTCAAAATAACACAATTTCCACGAAGGAATTTCATCTTTAAAAACATTTTAAAAAAGACGCTTTCCCGTCACACTTTTTCGATAGATATCCAAATAATGATAAATCAACACTGTACTTGGTAGTGGCAATCTACGGACCGTGACTAATGGTAGATTACTTCTGATTGTTTTAAGTATCGGGAAATGAATAACCAAAATGCTGTAGTTTAGAGTTTTGTTGAAAAAATAAATTTAAGAATAATGATAATAAATCAAGGTTGTAATAGGGTTATGCAAACAAAGTGAAATGGTTAAAGTAAAAATTACTTTATAATATACTTTGTTACCTATATAAAAAAGAATTTACAAAATATCACTTCTTGCAAATAAATAGGTATCCTACAGGTTTTACTTTACACATTTCATACAATCTAAAGTATTCTGAATTGATATCAAGCAGGTTGTGACGGGCCGAGAAAAGGTTGTGAACTCAAAGGCAGGATGCAATCAACTGAGTTATAATATTATAGAAAACACTCCTTTATATACAAAACCTCAAGACAACAGGACATAACATGTTTGCAAGACAGACAATGTCAGAGGAAAACCAGAAACGTGAATTTTCATGTTCGTTTTAGTGCAAGGGAAGAGCGCAGATACAAGCATAATATATACAAAAGGAATTATGTACAATTGTGTGACACACGGTTGGTATATGGCTCCCCCCCCCCCTAAAAATGACATACTGTACATGTTAAATAGGGCGCCCTGATCTAGACAGGCGAACTGTAGGCGGGTCATCTGGCAGAAGATAAGCAGGTTTTAGACGATCAATGGAGACCCAGTCTTCTTTGCCCCGAATGTTTAGGAGGAATGCTTTCGGACTGTGTCGGTTCACAAGGAAAGGGCCCGTGTAAGGGGGCGTTAGTGGTGGCTTGCTGGTATCGTTGCGCAGGAAGACGTGCGTTGCAGAGTGCAAGTCCGTTGGTATGTGATGCTTCGCTGGGGGCTTGTAAGTCTGGTAGCACGGAGTAAATTTTCCCACAACGTGACGTATGCGCTGGAGATCGTCTGAGGAGGCTGTAGAAGAAAAAAATTTGGCAGGAACGACCAACGGGTCGCCATACACCATTTCAGCTGCCGAGACGTCGAGGGCGTCTTTAGGAGTGGTCCTTAGTCCCAGGAGGACCCAGGGAAGCTGAGTAAACCAGTTGCAATCCTTGCAGCGGGACATCAAAGCTGCATTGAGGGTGCGATGAAAACGTTCGCCCCATTCCATTGGCAGCGGGGTTGTAGGCCGTTGTCTGATGTAGGGTGATGCCCAGGAGATTCGCTAATGACGTCCACAATTGAGAGGTGAAAGTGGTTCCCCTGTCAGAAGTAATATGCTCAGGGATACCGAATCTTGAAATCCATCCAGAGAGTAAGGCAGATGTACATGAGGCGGACGTTGCAGTTTCCATGGGAATGGCTTCAGGCCAACGAGTGGAGCGGTCGATGACGGTAAACAGGTAACGATGTCCTTGTGATGTGGGTAGGGGGCCTACAACATCGACATGAATGTGTGCGAAACGACGCTGAGGTTGAGGAAAGGTGACCACTCCTGAATCCGTGTGTCGATGTACTTTGGAAGTTTGGTAAGAAGTACAGGCACGGACCCAATCCTTAGCATCCTTAGAAATGCCGTGCCAAATGAACTTTGCCTTCAGCAGCTTTGCAGTAGAACGGCACGAGGGATGTGAAAGGCCGTGAATGAAATCAAACACCTGTCGGCGCATGGGAGCAGGAATCCAAGGTCGCGGTCTACCAGTACTGACGTAACAGAGGAGGGTGGTGTTGGAGTCTTCGAGGGGAAAGTCTTCCCAACGGAAGGACGTGCAGGATGTCCGACAAGCTTGATACTCTGGATCCTGTCGTTGGGCTTGAGCCAGGGCGTTGTAATCCAATCCCAGTTGAACGGCAGCCAACGTGTTTCTTGATAGGGCACCGGCAACGTGATTAATTTTCCCAGGGACGTATTGGAGGGTGCAATTGTATTCAGCCTCGGCGGAGAGATGTCGGCGTTGACGGGCGGACCAGGCGTCAGACTGTCGAGTGAAGGCGTGCACCAGAGGCATGTGGTCTGTGCGAATGACGAAGGGCGTACCTTCTAAGAAATGGCGAAAGTGACGGACAGCCAAGTGCACCGCCAGCAATTCTCGATCGAAGGTAGAATAACCCGATTCTGCCTTGGACCGTTTTCTGCTGAAGAAGGCCAATGGGCGGGGCGAGCCTTTGACCACCTGCTCGAGTATTGCACCAATAGCGACGTCGCTGTCATCGGTGGAGAGAAGGAGAGGGGCGTGTGGGATAGGAAAAGTGAGAGCCGCAGCAGTTGATAGGGCCTTCTTTGCATTGTAGAAGGCTGCTGCTTGAAGGGGACCCCACTTCAGGTCCTTTGGCTTGCCCTTGAGGGAGGCGTAGAGGGTAGCAAGAGTGGCGGCAATGGCTGGCAGAAAACGGTGATAATAGTTGATCATGCCCAAGAATTCCTTCAGAGCTTTGACGGTCGAGGGCGCGGGGAAGTTCTGAACGGCTGCTACCTTCTCAGGGAGGGGATGAACTCCTTCAGGAGTGATACGGTGCCCTAAGAACGACACTTCGTTGGCGCCAAAGGTACACTTGTCGCACCGGACTATAAGGCCGTCTTGTTGCAGGCGGTCGAGCACGATGCGCAGGTGACGGAGGTGTTCCTCTTTTGAGGAGGAGATCACAAGTATGTCTTCCCCATAACATACACAGAAAGGGAGGTCCCCTAAGATGCCGTCCATGAGACGTTGAAACGTTGCCCTAGCATTACGAAGGCCAAAACAGGAGTAATTGAAGGTGTATGTACCAAACGGAGTGGTGATGGCAGTCTTGGGGATGTCTTCTGGGTTCATAGGCACCTGATAATACCCCTTCAGGAGGTCGAGCGTAGAGAAAACATTTGCTTTGTGCAGGTAGGAGGTCACGTCGGCAATGTTTGGGAGGGGGTAGTGATCCGGTTCTGTTTGCATGTTCAGGCGCCTGTAATCCCCGCACGGACGGAGGGAGCCGCATTTCTTTAGAACGATGTTTAAGGGTGACGACCATTGGCTAGATGCCTTTTGGCAAAGGCCCCTTTCCTCCATTTCGGCGAACATCTGTTTGGCGGCTGCCAATCGTTCCGGTGCCAGACGTCTGAATTTTGTAAAGTCTTCGGTCCCGTCGTCTTGATATGGTGATAAATACCGTGCTCGGCAGGAACCGTGGGCGTTTGGCGAAGTTCTGGACGGAAAACTTCCGGGTACGACGTGAGGAGGTGGGCGTAGGCAACCGTGGGTGCGCTGATATGGAGAGCGAGGTTAGAGGGGGCGGGTTGAAGAGGTGTCGACAAGTACGAGTCTGCGTTGACCAATCGTCGATGGGCGACATCGACCAGAAGGTGGAAATGAGAGAGGAAATCTGCACCGAGGATTGGCATTGTGACGTCATCAACGAGAAACTTCCAATTGAATTTACCGTTTCCGAACAATAATATGAGGTTCTCGTAACCGTAGGTGGGTATTGCAGATCCGTTGGCAGCTACCAAGCGGACGTCGGCAGATGTAGACAGACTACGTCGTGCCTTGAAGAGTTTCCTTGGCAAAAGAGAACAACAAGCACTCGTGTCTACCAAAAATCGCACGCCCGTTCCTGCATCCTGTAGTAAGAAAAGATTAGAAACATGGGAGGCCACCGCCACAAGCGATGGCCTACTTACACGTTTTTTGGCCACTGACAATCCTTGGCACATTTCTTTGCGGTTGCCCCGAATCTGAAGTGGTAGTAGCAAAACTGCGGCAGATGGGAGGTAGTAAGTGGCTGTAGAAGTCGTTCGTTGGGGCGCGAGCGATTGGTGGGTGGTGGGCGGCTTTGTCGCCGCTTCGGCACGTCACGGGGTAGGCGTGTATGTCCTACGGCATTCATGTCAGCTTCGGTTGACGTTGAATAGGCATCCTCGTCGTCAGGGGTGGAGGCGTTGATGGAGGTCTCGAAGTGGCTGTCCATAAGGGCGTCGGCTTTGGTCATCAAGTCCTTTATGGGTAAACTATCGACATCGGGTATGGCAGCGCGTACAGGTTCGGGTAAACGGCGTATCCAAAGGGCACGAAGTAGGTTCACCTCACGAGGAGAGCCGTCTGCGGCAGGTTGAAGGCGAGCGATACTGGTCATTTCCCTGAGGGAAAGCAAAGCCCTTTGGTCCCCCAACGGTTGTTGCGAGAGCTGAAAAAGCTTTGCTATACGGGCGGCTGGCGACGGCGAGTACTGATGCAGAAGGTATGTTTTGAGGGCGTCATACGCTATTGGGATGTCTCCTTGTTCACAAAGCCAGTCGGATATTTCTGGGAAGGTGTCCTCGGGTATCGCCGTGAGAACATAATCCGCTCTGGTGGTTGAGCGAGTCACGCCCCTGATACGAAACTGGACTTCTGAGCGCTGAAACCAAGCAAACGCCTCTCCGCTGGCAAACGATGATAGTTTGAATGGAGCGGCCGTAGCACCAACTGCCGTAGAGTCCGCCATAGTACTACCAACGATGAAGGGGCGAGGGGGTGGGGGTGGAAGGCGGTGGGAGCGAGTCGACTTCCGGGGTCACCAATGTGAAGGGCCGAGAGAAGGTTGTGAACTCAAAGGCAGGATGCAATCAACTGAGTTATAATATTATAGAACATTCTCCTTTATATACAAAACCTCAAGGCAACAGGACGTAACATGTTTACAAGACAGACAATGTCACAGAGGAAAACCGGAGACATGAATTTTCATGTTCGTTTTAGTGTGAGGGAAGAGCGCAGATACAACCATAATATATACAAAAGGAATTATGTACAATTGTGTGACACACGGTTGGTACAAGGTTTTACTTTACATAAGATACTTTACATATTCTATAGTCTAAATCTTTACATCTCGATCTGCACTCGCCTGTAATAAATTTGAAGAAATACAAAATGATACAACATTCAATTAGATTATTTTAAAAGACACTTTGATGCTGATTTCAGACTAGAGCCCTGGTTTATATTATAAAATTAGTTTAGATCAACAGATTAATAATCTTTCACGTTAACTGCAGTATGTACAAAGTCCAAAGTAATCTCAATAGTACAGTACTCAATTATTGAAATACAAAAGACACTTAGGTACTACTTTCAGACAGGAGCACTTTTCTATAATATACAATTGGTTTTGCTCAACAAATTGATATTTAGCATGGCGTTAACATCATGTTATAAAAAAAAGTGACAAAATTATTGATTATACAGGTTATTCAACACTAACAATCATTAATAGTCAAAGCTAACAATTGTTTTAGACCTAGACATTTACAGTAATAGACCAAGTGACAAAAACATTGATCTATAGATGGTACTAGATTTAAACAGAGGACAGATGTAAAGGCGTATTTTCATTTTCAGGAACTGAGGGGAAACTTTACTGTCGTCGACATAGTTCTTCAGTTGACTAAGGACAAGGTCTGCCTTCTTTCGATGTTGTCCAGATTGTGCAGTCTTTTACAGCACCACTTTGGTTAGTGTTGTGTAACTAAGTCACGTGATCTTTCACAAAATCCCTGTAAAACATACTTCTCGTTAAGGACCTTTGTAATGAAATTTTGTTTCCATAACTTTTTACTCACTTGATTAAAACAGTTTCTATAAGATATCCCCATTAACTAAGATGAGAAATAATTTCGGTAGTGGGACACTTCAAAAGACATCACTTCTATTCTAAATGCCACGTCTACTCTTCGACAACATTCTAAACTTCCGCATAGCAGGATTTTTTCCGGCATTGAATTTCTACGATGGTGTCACAATAAATCAAAACACAACAGAACACAACGCATTAGATTTTTCATGCTGTGCAGTACCTTCATCGGTATTCACAATCCATTTACGTTACTGACATTTAATCTATTTGACTGATCGATTACATAACAAGACCTTAATGATAATAATAATAATAATAAAAATGAGTACTGTTACTATTCATATCATCGTAATGATTTAAAGCTCTTAAACTATCCATAATAATCCTTCCTTTGAGAGATTATTCCCAACTATCCTCGTTCCCGACTCAATGAATTTCATAATGAACGCAACCTTATTATCCTTTAGAAGTTTAACTAGCTGCAGCCATGGCCTACTGTAATTTAGTTCTCCCTAGGTCAAAGTTTGATGGATAGTGGTCGAGGCGTTGATCACCTTGTGTACATGTCGGTCCGCTTCTGTGTCTTTACCGTTCAAGCCTTTGTACTCGGAGAAGTTCATTCACTTGGTTAATCGTATTATCTGTTACTTTAATATTTCCAGTTATCCTCTGAAGAATCTCTATTCTTATTTACTTTTATTAAAGTAACTTGTTTGACTTAAAATACTATTTGAGGATTCGCTATCATTTCTTTCTATAGAATAATTTTGAATAATAAATACAAGAATGATATTTTATGCTAATACTTTTGATCAGATTCTCTATTTATTTGAACAATGGAAATTTTCAGTAACAGGAAAGAAGAGAAAGACTATAAATAAAAGTATTGTTTTTCTTTATAAAGAGGTGACCGACTTTCACGGAACTAAATCAAACGAGAATTATTGCCACATCTCTGTAAAAAAATTTATTTGTTATCTTACCGGTTTTGCTTTGAAGACTTCCCAGACACTGCAATTAAAAGAAATATTTTTCTATTTCCAAGACTTAATAAGAAAAAGAATTTCTCTCAGTAATTTTATGTTTCCTATACTAATTTTGTTTACACGTTATATGATGCTCTGACGTTTCTGTTGCATTTTTTTTTCGAAGTAGAAATAAAACCATTAAATACATCCAATGGAAGGTCTATATTAAACGCTTGACTAATTTGTCCTACTTTTTTTTGGATACGTTGTCCGCTGAAAGTCGATAACAAACTCAAAAAATAATACAATGGCAACTATCAAAAAATACAAAGGAATCGAAGACCTTTTGTAAATTACGTAAAAACAGTAATTTTCAGCTCAATGGTTTTCTGTAATAATGATATGAGTTATCTAAAATTGCTGATATTAATCCTACTATTGCCTGTGGATTGAAATACATGAAATCTTTCAAATGAAACAGAAAAATGCGCAAAATAATGAAAAAAAATCCAGTTACTTTTCAAATTTTGTCACATTTATTCAATAAGGAAATATGATTTCGAGTATTGTGTTATTCCCAAATCTTTCCTTTTTAATCAACCACAAAAATCAACCTTTCAAATCAGCATCAAGTTACTAAAATCACTGGGATAAGAGTTGGGTCAAATCACATTACCCGGAAGAAATCTCTATTCATCAATTGACAATTAGCAGCGTTACTCGGTAAGCCGGTTGAGAAATGGAGTCTATTAGGAAAACTGGTGATTTGAATAAGTGATGAGAGAGAGAGAGAGAGAGAGAGAGAGAGAGAGAGAGAGAGAGAGAGAGAGAGAGAGAGAGAGAG
>NC_090729.1:171330914-171338414 GCF_036898095.1 Palaemon carinicauda | reverse complement strand
GACATACTGAACATGTCAAATAGGGCGCCCTGATCTAGAGAGGCAAACTGTAGGCGGGTCATCTGGCAGAAGATAAGCAGGTTTTAAACGATCAATGGAGACCCAGTCTTCTTTGCCACGAACGTTTAGGAGGAATGCTTTCGGACTGCGTCGGATCACAAGGAAAGGGCCCGTGTAAGGGGGCGTTAGTGGTGGCTTGCTAGTGTCGTTGCGCAGGAAGACGTGCGTTGCAGAATGCAAGTTCGTTGGTATGTGATGCTTCGCTGGAGGCTTGTAAGTCTGACGGCACGGAGTAAATTTTCCCACAACGTGACGTATCCGCTGGAGATCGTCGGAGGAGGTTGAAGAAGGAAAAAATTTGGCAGGGACGACCAACGGGTCGCCATACACCATTTCAGCTGCCGAGACGTCGAGGGCGTCTTTAGGAGTGGTCCTTAGTCCCAGGAGGACCCAGGGGAGCTGAGTAAACCAGTTGCAATCCTTGCAGCGGGACATCAAAGCTGCTTTGAGGGTGCGATGAAAACGTTCCACCATTCTTTTGTCTGATATAGGGTGATGCCCAGGCGATTCGCTAATGACGTCTACAATTGAGAGGTGAAAGTGGTTCCCCTGTCAGAAGTAATTTGCTCAGGGATACCGAATCTTGAAATCCATCCAGAAAGTAAGGCAGATGTACATGACGCGGACGTTGCAGTTTCCATGGGAATGGCTTCAGGCCAACTAGTGGAGCGGTCGATGACGGTAAACAGGTAATGATGTCCTTGTGATGTGGGTAGGGGGCCTACAACGTCAACGTGAATGTGTGCGAAACGACGCTGAGGTTGAGGAAAGGTGCCCACTCCTGAATCCGTGTGTCGGTGTACTTTGGAAGTTTGGTAAGAAGTACAGGCGCGGACCCAATCCTTAGCATCCTTAGAAATGCCGTGCCAAATGAACTTTGCCTTCAGCAGCTGTACAGTAGAACGGCACGAGTGATGTGAAAGGCCGTGAATGAAATCAAACACCTGTCGGCGCATGGGAGCAGGAATCCAAGGTCGCGGTCTACCAGTACTGACGTCACAGAGGAGGGTGGTGTTGGAGTCTTCGAGGGGAAAGTCTTCCCAACGGAGGGACGTGAAGGATGCAATCAACTGAGTAATATTATTATAGAACACTCTCCTTTATATTCAAAACCTCAAGCCACAGGACATAACAAGTTAACAAGACAGACAATGTTACAGAGGAAAACAGCAGACATGAATTTTCATGTTCGTTTAGTGCGAGGGAAGAGCGAAGATACAAGCATATATATGCAAAAGGAATTATGTACAATTGTGTGACACACGGTTGAACGAAGATACAAGCATAATATATGCAAAAGGAATTATGTACAATTCTGTGACACACGGTTGGTACAGCAATGTCTCATAGTGCCTTCCAACGATGTATTCCTTAACAACAGAAACTGTTTCTTGCCATACAACATTCTTCTTCCCACTTTATATCATATGCTCTGTTCACATCAGAGCCTTTTCTCTTTTTACTTTGACATATTATGAAAAGACTTTGCGAGCAATAGTACTTGAGTGCAAAACGGAGGCAAGCCAAAAATCATTCGAAACTTCAGGGGCTCCATCCTCGATATATACTAGTGGTTGTCTTTAAATCTTCTCAGTAATATATATATATATATATATATATATATATATATATATATATATATATATATATATATATATCTACACATATACTGTATATGTATATATATATATATATATATATATATATATATATATATATATATATATATATATATATATATATATATACTGTATATATATGTAAATATATATATATATATATATATATATATATATATATATATATATATATATATATATATATATATATATATACTGTATATATATATGTATATATATATATATATATATATATATATATATATATATATATATATGTATATATATATTTAAATATATATATATATATATATATATATATATATATATATATATATATATATATATATATATACATATATATATATATATATATATATATATATAAATATATATATATATATATATATATATATATATACTGTATATATATATACATATATATATATATATATATATATATATATATATATATATATATATATATATATATTCTTATTACTGTTATCATTATTATTCTATCTACCATCAAAAGTAAACTGAATATTAGCATTGAACACATGTGATGGAGAGAGACAGAGAGAGAGAGAGAGAGAGAGAGAGAGAGAGAGAGAGAGAGAGAGAGAGAGAGAGAGAGAGAGAGAGAGAATAATGAAATGTATGATTTAAATTCTATTTCATTGTTGATAATTTTTCAATTATCTTTAGCATTCTGCAGGGATTATTTTATGTCCAGTAAGGTTTCGTCACATTAAATCATACTGCATAGTTAGGTCAGTGTTTTAGGGCCACAAAAAAATCCCCTGGCGGGCCAAATTTGGTCCGCGGGCCTGTGGTTGGACCACTTTGGCCTACACAAACGCTTAATAGCCCGACACATTGATAACATATTTCTCCCTGTTTCCTCAGCCATTTTACAACGCTACTCAAGCTATACATTACAATCACAAATGCTGGCTGGATACTATTCAATTGATATTTTCCAATATGTCAAGGGTATGAAAAACTCCTCAGCTAATAATAATAATAATAATAATAATAATAATAATAATAATAATAATAATAATAATAATAATAATAATAATAATAATAATAATAATAATGGACTATTCCTGGGACATGCTGGAGAATTTGCCAGTAAGGAAATATGGCATTGGCTACAGAGAGAACTTAAGAAGGAAGCAGAAGGGATAATTAGGCAACACAAGATCAGGCCATAAGAACAAGGCATATTCAGTGAGCCATAGAAGGAACTAACATCTCGTCAAAGTGCAGGATATGTAATGCATAAGAAGAAATCATCAACCACATCGCCAGTGAATATTCAGCACTTGCTCAGAAGCCAATAGACAATTGTTACGTAGAGGTTTATTTACATGTTTTTTTCCATTCAAATACGCAATTAATGAATATCAATTTTGAAAGAGCACTTCTAATGAAAAATATTTACAAGGTTAGTATTAGTGTTATTATTTTAGCAATATTTTATGCAAATGATATACAGTACACAGGTATATTCGTACAAATGTATATCTATTGCTTTGTTGAATCGTTTATAAGCTGTAAATGACATTCAACTTGTATCATAGATATATAATAAACAAATTGTCTTTAAAAAACTATTATATCTTTTTTCTTGTCCTGAATTATTCTACATTACTTAGATATTTACGAGCATATTTTTATATAATTTATGAAAAAGTAGGCTATGAATAGAAAAAAATATCTTTGATTCATGATCTGGAAATTAATTTAACCTCAAAACACCAACTTCCACCTCGTGGTGAAATATTCGTTACTCCCAATTAGGTGATAAAGATTATTCCCATCTACCTTTATCCTTTCCGTTTGGTACCTTGAACCATAAGTGATAAATTAGACCTTCAAATTCCTCTCTTCTGAATCTAGAGGGAAACCAGAAGAAAGTGAGAATATCAAAGCGTTTGTAGTTACTACATACCCATATCCGCCAATACACTTCATTCCTTGCAAATTGCCACTCCATAACTCAACTTTCAAAATAGAAAAGTAGTGACTTTTGTAACAACAAAGGAACCAGGTAAAACAGCTTGGGACATGGACTGACAGGCAGACAAAAGAACAGACTGTAAGACAGACAGACAATGAAGATAATAAGAATGTTCAAGTGACTAGTTTCAGAGGGCTTCAAAGTTCAAATTTCCCAAACAATCATTTACTTGAAATGATCATGATACCTTTGATTCTTTCTATTCCTGATAGCTATCTGAATTAAGAGAGAGAGAGAGAGAGAGAGAGAGAGAGAGAGAGAGAGAGAGAGAGAGAGAGAGAGAGAGAGAGAGAGAGAGAGAGAGAGAGAGAGAGAAGTAAATGTTTGAATACTTTTTACGTATCTCAGCTTATTCTATGTTGAACAAGCAGATAAATTTGACAATGAAATAAATCAAATTTTTCTGGAAGTCAATCATTTCTTCCGAGGAACAATCTCTCATCCTATCTGGCGTACCAGTAATATTTTCAACCTTTTAAACAAGTCTGAAATGTTTAAAAGATTATTTACATCAAATAATCTCATATCATCTGCATCCATTATAGCAGAAAAGGCTAAAACCCTTACAATTATGATAAATGAATTAATTGTACATTTTGACACATTGTCCACCTCACCGGAATCCTGATCTCTTGTTGCATATCTAAGAATTTTATGGGAAGAAGAATAAAAATATTTTAGAAATAAAAACTAAAATCATTTAAAATAATTTTGGAATTAAACATAGTTAATGATATAAAACCGAAGCAACAGGAAGAATAAAGACGAACAAGACGAGGGGACTGAAATGAGGGTCGACATAATGACCCTCTTAATTAGTTAAAATAAGGATGAAGAGGATTATCAAGGAGAGAGGAAGAAAGAAAAAAGAAGAATAAGAAAGGAAGAATCACAAGAGGATTATTGAAGAATAATGAAGTAATAAAAGGAAGTGTCAGGAAAAATTTGAGACGGGATGTTACGGATGATTCAAGAAAAGTGACCACCTGATCTCCGTTAAGAACTCTAAGGCTTCTTGACAAATGTTATTTTTAAAAGATGAAAACAATTCATTTCTGGTGTCTTCACCCGTACACGATTGCAAGACATATGAACACATATGAGTAGTACACATACGGTGCCAAACATTATATGATGTTATAATCACGTAAAACATCGTACATATACGATATAATACGTGTACAACATCATGCTCTTACCAATATAATAGATTAACCTAGTGTCATAGTAATGTTGGCTACTTCAAGTCGACTATGCATACACCTCATAATATGAAACTAAGACACGGACTCATGCATGCGCTTAAGATACCACATAGTGTTACTAAGTCAAGGTATGACACAAGCAAAGCCTAACAAATGCATATGGCAATACATGTAGTATGTGGCACGTTTTCAGTATTACAAAGAAAGCATAACACGAACACGATTATAGTGTGTTATTGATTGTTTGTATTGGTGTATTTACGTATGCATGCACGTGCAACGTTCACTCAATAAGTGCCACCTACCAGCCAACCAGTTTCAAGTTTATAACGATTACATATCATATGCATATGTATATAATAAAATATATATATTTATGTGTATGTATTTCAAGTAGTTTTACAGTTGCTTTGAATGTGGCTTACATCACATGAATTATCATCGACCGAAAAAAAAAAAAAAAAAAACCTGAACATCAGCTAGACGAGATTAAAGGAGTAATCCTTGATAACAAAGTTTGGTGAATTTAAGAAATCCATGACAATTTTTCCAGGGGTTTCCATCAACGGTAAATCAAATTAACCCCATAACTGGAGGAGAAAGTAAATATTGCATTGTGAAGTTGAGATAAAAATGTCATGGTTCTGTATGTGTCAACTGGACAATTTCATGCAATTAAAAAATCGATTTTGTATTGAAGGAAATTCCATTTATTATTATTATTACTTGCTAAGCTACAATCCTATTTGGAAAAGCAGGATGCAATAAGCCAGGGGCTCCAACAGGGAAAATAGCCCAGTGAGGAAAGGAAACAAGGAAAAGTAAAATATTTTAAGTGCATCAACAACACCAAAATAAATATTTCCTATATAAACTATAAAAACTTTCACAAAACAAGAGGAAGAGAAATAAGATCGAATAGTGTGCCCGAGTGTACCCTCATGCAAGAAAACTCAAACCAAAGACAGTGGAAGACCATGGTACAGAGATTATGGCACTACCCAAGACCAGAGAACAATGGTGTGATTTTGGAGTGTCCTTCTCCTAGAAGAGCTGCTTACCATATCTAAAGAATTTCTTCTACCCATACCAAGAGGATAGTGGCTACTGAACAATTAGAGTGCAGTAGTTAACCCCTTAGATGAAGAAGAATTGTTTGGTAATCGCAGTGTTGGTAGGTGTATGAGGACAGAGGAGAATATGTAAGGAATAGGCCAGACTATTCGGTGTATAAGTAGGCAAAGCAAAAAATGAACCGTAACCAGAGAGAAGGGTCCAATGTAGTACTGCTTGGCCAGTCAAAGGACCCCATAACTCTCTAGCAGTAGTATCTCAACGAGTGGCTGGTGCCCTGGCCAACCAACTACAAGGCGTTTCCAAATAAGTCTAGTTCCCTTACTTGATGTTTGATTTTCATGGTTATCGGTATAATGATTTATTTTAAGCTTTCGTAAACGAGATTATCTATCTTCCTTACTGAATGGTAGTAATTGCATTTGTTTACCTTCATAAAATGATAGTTTATTTGATGCCAGAAACTTCAATAGTCATGGTGGAATGATTTAAATAAAACTATGTATGCATATGAATACACACTGACAGATAGTCCCACACACACAGATTGTTTATCACTTTTTTTTTTTATTTCCTCTGAATCAATCCTTGAATGAAGGTCCAATGTCTTTTTTATATTTCTTCTGTTTCTTTTTAGTCTCTTTGTTTCCTCATTATTGTAGGAAAGTTTGATAGCAGAATATTTTTTAGGTTTTTGGATAAATGACAAAACCTAGATACTTACTATACATATTTTATGTCAAAATTAAAGTTTTTTTTTTTATGTGTAAGGCATACTGTGAACATAGTCATCTTATAGAAAAAGGACACTGTATTGAAGGTAATGAACTAGTTAAACTCCACTAGCCTTTTATGTAAAGGTAATTTTGAAATAAAAAAGAAGTGTTATGGGATTGGAAAACAATTCATAAAAACCCCTAGTGTCAAAAAAAAAAAAAAAAAAAAAAAAAAAAAGGTATAGCCCCTCATGAAGGAAATTAATATCAAAAGTTGTGGTTGCCCATTTGAAACGCTCCTACATTGCAATCTGTTTGACGGGTGTTTGAGGCCAGCTTGAGCTTGATAGTTACTTGTGTTATCTACAACTTTATCTTCCTTGTAAGCTACTGGTGTGGAATTTGGAGAGCCTATAGGTTTACATGCTGAGTCATCAGCAGTCATTACCTTGCCCTCCCTGGTCCTAGCTTGATGGAAAGCAGGCTTATGAACTAATAATATATCTAGATGGTCAGTCTCGGACATTCCCCACTAGGCCAATATCTCTGTCCCTTCCTCGTGCAATTCATGAGTGACCTGTATATCTAAAATGATCATTCAAAATATCCAAGCCAAGCAAAAAAGCTTATTACGGGAAGCGGCAGTGGAAGAAAGGAAAAGGGTTGGAACTGAAAAGAGGAAAATTAAGGAAAGGTGATCTCGGAAATAAAAGAAACGATGAATAGCAGACGCGTGGTGAAGAAATTCCAGATAATGGTAGAGAGGAGGTATTGGAAAAGGAAAAGGTGCAAACGGT
>NC_090729.1:171313414-171325914 GCF_036898095.1 Palaemon carinicauda | reverse complement strand
GACGCCCCTAGAATCCTAAAAACGGCCGTTGTCTCGAGATCTTCTGAGAGTCGTTAGGAGGCCTCTTGGTCGTGAAGAAAAGTAAGCTTCCGATTATGTTTGTTCTTCGTATCCGCGAATATATAATTTTCCTTGTGGTTGGGGAATAGTGTCTTGGGAAGACTAAAGCCGGAGTGCCTTCGAAACTAAATGGTTTCAGTGCTGGAATTGTGTTTTCGTCCGTAACGTGGGACCATATATATATATGTAATGGTACATTTTTATAAATATTGTGTGCAGTTAGGTTAAGCTTTTCTTTCTTTCTTTAATCTCTCACTTATTATTGACTTTGTGTAAAAGTTGTTTTTCTCCCTTCCCCTCAATACTTTCCCTCGAACTATCATTTGAATGAAGGTTAGCTGCAAGTCTGAATGGTAGTTGTAAGTGTAAGTGACTGTGCCTTCAGCCAATAATTCGAGGATGTGTGCTAATAACTTCTTGTAATAAATCCTAATTTTTACGTTTGTTTTCAATTACCCCCTCAAAGTGTATTTTTATTCTCTGTATTGCTGGTAAAACTTTACTCTTTAGCCTACAAGCTATCGTAGTAAAAGTAATTTTGTTGGAAGACCCAGTAAACGCTTGGACAAATTATTTTATATTTAAGGTAAAATAATGGATTTTTGTTAAATATCTCTTCCGAATAACAGAGTTCCTAACATTTTTGGCGACCGTGCCAGGATTTGTTACCAGCAATATAGCAGTTAAACACTTGAGGGGTTATAAGGAGATAAAATTTAGGTAATTGATAATAGGTTTCACCCAAAGTAGGTAACATGGGATCCCCAAAAGAAAACGTTGAGGCGGCGGCGATTCGTTTCTTAGATGATGATGATTGGGAAAGAAAGCTGTATGATTTAAAAAGGGATGATTTGTTGTTCTTTGTAGACTTCTTTAGTTTGAGTCTTCCCACCGAGATCAGGAAGGGTCCTTTGTTATGGGAGGTGGTTAAGGCTGCTAAAGCTTATAAAGAATCAATTTTGGAAGTTAGTCATGGTGAAGAAACTCCTGGTAGCGATGAAAAACAGGACAGGGTTAGGCAGGAACTAGCAGGGAGGTCAGGTGACTTACAGTTAGATATCTTGAGGGAACAGAGTAAAATAAAAGATTTGGAATTTAAATCCTTACAATTGCAAGCAGAGGAGAGAGCTAAGGATAGGCAACACGAAAAGGAGTTATTAGAACTTCAGATAAAGTTGAGTGGTGATGATAGTACTTTTAAAAATAATAATTTCAACTTGATGACTGCCATAAAGTTAATTCCTTGCTTTATCGAAGAGGATGTGCCTGAATTTTTCACGGCTTTCGAACGTATTGCTATAAAACTCTCGTGGCCTCGAGATATGTGGACGACTTTAGTGCAATGTAAATTGAAAGGTAAGGCTCAGCGGGTATACAATACACTTAGTGATGAACTTTCCTCAGATTATGATATTGTTAAATCTATTATATTGAAAGCCTATGATCTCGTCCCAGAAGCATATCGGCAAAAATTCCGTGATTTAAGGAAAGATTTGGACACTACCTTTATTGAATTTGCCAGGAAGAAAGGACAATTTTTTGAGGATTGGCTAAGGAGTAAGGAGGTGGATAACTTTGATAAACTAAAGGAACTCATCCTGATTGAGGAATTTAAGAGAATGGTGTCTAAAGACCTTAAAATACATCTTGAAGAGCTCAAAATAGATTCTCTTCAAGAAATCGCAATTGCGGCTGACGAATATTCACTAGCTCATCGTCAGGAATCTGGGAAAAGGGAGATCAATTTTGGCAAGGAAGTTTCCCCTCATGACAAATTGAGGAAAAGTAATAGGCCAAAAGAAACTAGCTTTGTAGTCAAAGATGAAAATAACTACTCTGGCATAGAAGGTAAGGTCTGTAGTGTAATACCTCGTAGTTTTTCCAATAGTAATAGATTTAGTAATAGCACTACTACCGGTAGTAGTGACAATCTGGAGCGCAGGTCAAATATTACATGTTTTTGGTGTAGTCGGAAGGGACATATCAAGGCAGAGTGTAGGGCAATGCAAAGATTCCTTGCTAGCCAAAACAGGGAAGCAATCAATCTGGTAACAGCTGAACAACCTTCAGAAGAAGAAACGAAGTGACTAAAATTTCGTAAGTATATCTCGAATGGGTCTATTTTCATCAACAGTAACAAGAAACTAGGCAGAGGTATTAAAATTTTGCGTGACACGGGAGCCGCACAGTCATTAATTTTAAGAAAATCTGTGCCTCAGGGTTTTGTGTTTGCCAGTAATGATTTTGTGGTCTTAGGAGGTTTTCCAAATACATTAGTATCGTGCCCTCTTGAAACACTTTATTTAGAAGCTGATTATTTTAAAGGTAATGTAAAATTAGCAATAGTGGATACATTGCCCATTCCTGGAATTGACTTGATTTTTGCTAATGATTTGGTGGTTGAAAATGAACTAAATTTTTTTCCAATTTTATCTTTGATAGAGAAAGACTGTCTTTGTGATGGCTCTTTGCTGGAGTTTGGTGTTCCTGTTTCCATTGTCACTCGTTCCCGTTCAAAGGGGGTAGACTTAGAAGAAATTGATTTAGACTTAGAAAGTGTAAATAGTCAGGTAACTGACCTTGTGACTAGTGGCAAATTGAGTAGTATAATTTTTGATGATGTTGACTGGGAACCCGAGGCCTTGAAGGAAGCCCAATCAAGGGAATTTAATGATGTGACTACTGAATCTATTGTAAATGATTCCTCCAAACCTTATTTTGTTAAAGAAGATGGTCTACTATATAGGGTCAGTAGAGCAGTGGAAGCTCCTGCTGACCAGATAGAAGTGGTCCGTCAGTTAGTAGTTCCCGAGAAGTATCGGAGGAAATTGTTATGGTTGTCTCATGAGAACAATCTTGCCGGACATTTCGGTGTCCGGAAGACGTTTCAGAAGTTAGCCGAACATTTCTTCTGGCCTGGGATGCGCACAGATGTAAAAAAACATGTCCACTCTTGTAACACCTGCCAAATCGTGGGTAAGCCAAATCAAAAGGTACCTAGAGCTCCTTTAATTCCAATTCCTGCTGTCGGGGAACCCTTTAGGGAAGTCATAGTAGATGTGGTTGGTCCGTTGCCGCGAACACGAAGTGGCAATGAGTATATTTTGTCCATAATAGATAGGATGTCACGCTTCCCCGAGGCTATTCCCTTACGGAGAATAGGGAGTGAGAAAATCATGGAGGCATTAATTGTATTTTTTACTAGGTTTGGCTTTCCCAAGGTTTTGCAAACTGATTGCGGTACAAATTTTACCAGCAGAAATTTCAAAAGGAAGATGGAGGAGTTAGGAGTCAAACATACAACCTCAACTCCCTACCATCCTGAAAGTCAGGGTCAGGTGGAGAGGTTCCACCAAACTTTGAAGAGTGTTCTGAAGAAATTTTGTTTCGAGACTGGTAGCGAGTGGGACAAAGAATTGCCATATGCATTATTTGCTATTAGATCTATTCCAAATGAAACTATTGGGTTCTCTCCTTTCAATCTAGTCTTTGGTCATAGTGTGAGAGGTCCTCTTGATGTGGTCAGGGAGCACTGGGAGGGGGAAACCCCGGAAATAAATGTACTGGACTATATATCGAATTTGCAAGCTAAACTTCAAAATGCTTGGTCTTTTGCTAAAGAAAATTTGGCAAAAGGGCAAGCTGTAATGAAAAGTAATTATGACATAAAATCGAGACACAGAGAATTTTCACCAGGTGACAGAGTTCTGGTTTTGCTTCCTATGCCTGGGAATCCTCTCAAGGCACAATTTTCTGGGCCGTGGAGAATTTTAAAGAAAATGAGTGAAGTAAATTACTTAGTGGAGACTCCTGGACGTAGGAGGAAGTCTCAACATTGCCATATAAATATGTTAAAACCTTATGTTAGTAGAAGTAGTGAAGAAGTAGAAGTAGGACCAATTTCTTTAGTTGAGGTGGTTACCGAAGTTGATGAAGAATTGACAATTGGACCAAATATTTTATCAAATAATTCTGATGTCCTTAATAACCTTTCTTTGAAATTTCAGCATTTGGATCCAGATAAAGCTTCTTCCCTTGTTGACTTAATAAATCAATATAAAGACCTTTTTCAGGATGCACCGGGATTGACTACTATTTTAGAACATGATGTAGACGTTGGGGACACCCAACCTATGAAACAATGCCCTTACAGGTTAAATCCCGTAAAAAGGGATATAGTTAAGGAAGAGGTTAAATACATGTTAGACCATAATTTGATAACTCCTAGCACTAGTCCGTGGAGTTCTCCGGTGGTTCTTGTAAAGAAGGAAGGAGGGCAAAATCGACTGTGCTTTGATTATCGTAAAATCAACGAGGTTACTAAAACAGATTCTTATCCTTTGCCTCGGGTGGAGGACTGTATCGACCGCATAGGGTCCGCTAAATTTATCAGTAAGTTTGACCTATTAAAAGGGTACTGGCAGGTCGGTCTTACTCCTCGGGCAAGGGAAATTTCAGCTTTTGTGACGGGTGATGGACTGTACGAGTGTTTGGTTATGCCATTCGGCATGAAAAACGCAGCCGCCACCTTCCAGAGGTTGATGAACTTGATAACCTGTGATTTGGAAGGATGTGTTGTCTACATAGACGATTTGGTGATCTACAGCGATGACTGGCCCACTCACATTAATCGAATTAAGGCACTGTTTGAAAAGCTTCGAAAAGGTGGTCTTGTTATAAATTTGAGAAAGAGTGACTTTGCCAGAGCCAAGGTTGTTTACCTAGGGCATGAAATTGGTCTGGGTGAAGTAGCTCCTAAAAAGGCGAATGTAGAAGCCATAACGATTTTTCCTGTCCCTACCAACCGGAGAGGTGTGAGAAGGTTCCTCGGTATGGTAGGATATTATAACAGATTTATTAGAAATTTCTCTGATCTGGCCATTCCTTTAACAGATCTATTAAAGAAAAATGTAAAGTTTGTTTGGGATAGTGATTGTCAGGAGGCTTTTGAAAAGTTGAAAGGCGCTCTGACAAGCTACCCTCTTTTGCGATCCCCCGATTTTTCTCTCCCTTTCTCTTTAGCCACAGATGCGAGCGACACCGGATTGGGTGCAGTACTTCTCCAGGGAGACCAAGAAGGAATTAATCATCCAGTAGCTTTCTTCTCAAAGAAATTGTCACCAGCCGAGAGGAAATATTCGACAATAGAAAAGGAGGCTCTTGCTTTAATTAAAGCGCTAAATCATTTTAATATTTATTTATCAAATAACTCCTCCCAAATAGAAGTTTACTTGGATCATAACCCATTGATTTTCATTAACCGTTTTAAGAACAAAAACTCACGAATACTTAGATGGAGTTTGGTACTCCAGGAGTACAACCTTATCATTAAGCATATTGCCGGCAGGAAGAATATTGTGCCTGATGCTTTGTCCAGGGTTTATGAGAGAGTGGACGGTCATTAGTGTTTACTTTGTATATATATATATAATTTTTTTTTTGCAGTCTAATTATTTTTTTTTATTTCAGATTGTTTAGTATAATTATGTTCACCATTTTTTTTTGTCTTTAATAGTTTAGAATCTGCTTTGGTACTCTACTAATTATTTTTAAGTTTACCCTTTCTTTTATTATCAATGTAAGTTCATAATTCAGTTTAAAAAAAAAAATAATATATTTTTTTTTTCTTATTGGTGGGGGGCTGTAATATCAGCTACTTAAGTTTTATCTTGTGGCTCCATTAAAGTAAACATTTGTTTATTAATTGCTGTCAATGTTTTATCAGTTCATTTGAGCCTCGAATTCTTGGTTCAAGTTTTGTATTGTTGCGCTCCCCCACCGAATGTTATTTGCTAATTGGTACTCCGCCCATGAAATATTCTCTTTACTTTCATGTATGAGTGTTTTGGTAGTTTCGTCTTCTGTCTCCTGCCACGTTGGACTGTTTAAGAGGCGATTTACATATTTGTTGTCTGGATGGAGGGCAGATTGTTTTCGGCTCTCTTGTGGAGGAGTTCTCGCCCTTTATTTTCACGGCCCGTTGATCTGTGTGGCGATCACCACCTTGCACAAATGCTCTGCTACGTATACTTTGTTGGAAGGCTTGCTTCGAGTGGACTCGTCTGCTGCTGATGTATCAATGTCCTTTGGATGTATACACCTGACCCCCTTTTGTGGCTGCGGTTGTGTTCGCGAGCTTCTAAGTGTACCGAGACCATCGTCATCATCTACGTCTTGAGTCCTCTCGACTAGTTATGGTGACGCCCCTAGAATCCTAAAAACGGCCGTTGTCTCGAGATCTTCTGAGAGTCGTTAGGAGGCCTCTTGGTCGTGAAGAAAAGTAAGCTTCCGATTTTGTTTGTTCTTCGTATCCGCGAATATATAATTTTCCTTGTGGTTGGGGAATAGTGTCTTGGGAAGACTAAAGCCGGAGTGCCTTCGAAACTAAATGGTTTCAGTGCTGGAATTGTGTTTTCGTCCGTAACGTGGGACCATATATATATATGTAATGGTACATTTTTATAAATATTGTGTGCAGTTAGGTTAAGCTTTTCTTTCTTTCTTTAATCTCTCACTTATTATTGACTTTGTGTAAAAGTTGTTTTTCTCCCTTCCCCTCAATACTTTCCCTCGAACTATCATTTGAATGAAGGTTAGCTGCAAGTCTGAATGGTAGTTGTAAGTGTAAGTGACTGTGCCTTCAGCCAATAATTCGAGGATGTGTGCTAATAACTTCTTGTAATAAATCCTAATTTTTACGTTTGTTTTCAATTACCCCCTCAAAGTGTATTTTTATTCTCTGTATTGCTGGTAAAACTTTACTCTTTAGCCTACAAGCTATCGTAGTAAAAGTAATTTTGTTGGAAGACCCAGTAAACGCTTGGACAAATTATTTTATATTTAAGGTAAAATAATGGATTTTTGTTAAATATCTCTTCCGAATAACAGAGTTCCTAACATTTTTGGCGACCGTGCCAGGATTTGTTACCAGCAATATAGCAGTTAAACACTTGAGGGGTTATAAGGAGATAAAATTTAGGTAATTGATAATAGGTTTCACCCAAAGTAGGTAACATGGGATCCCCAAAAGAAAACGTTGAGGCGGCGGCGATTCGTTTCTTAGATGATGATGATTGGGAAAGAAAGCTGTATGATTTAAAAAGGGATGATTTGTTGTTCTTTGTAGACTTCTTTAGTTTGAGTCTTCCCACCGAGATCAGGAAGGGTCCTTTGTTATGGGAGGTGGTTAAGGCTGCTAAAGCTTATAAAGAATCAATTTTGGAAGTTAGTCATGGTGAAGAAACTCCTGGTAGCGATGAAAAACAGGACAGGGTTAGGCAGGAACTAGCAGGGAGGTCAGGTGACTTACAGTTAGATATCTTGAGGGAACAGAGTAAAATAAAAGATTTGGAATTTAAATCCTTACAATTGCAAGCAGAGGAGAGAGCTAAGGATAGGCAACACGAAAAGGAGTTATTAGAACTTCAGATAAAGTTGAGTGGTGATGATAGTACTTTTAAAAATAATAATTTCAACTTGATGACTGCCATAAAGTTAATTCCTTGCTTTATCGAAGAGGATGTGCCTGAATTTTTCACGGCTTTCGAACGTATTGCTATAAAACTCTCGTGGCCTCGAGATATGTGGACGACTTTAGTGCAATGTAAATTGAAAGGTAAGGCTCAGCGGGTATACAATACACTTAGTGATGAACTTTCCTCAGATTATGATATTGTTAAATCTATTATATTGAAAGCCTATGATCTCGTCCCAGAAGCATATCGGCAAAAATTCCGTGATTTAAGGAAAGATTTGGACACTACCTTTATTGAATTTGCCAGGAAGAAAGGACAATTTTTTGAGGATTGGCTAAGGAGTAAGGAGGTGGATAACTTTGATAAACTAAAGGAACTCATCCTGATTGAGGAATTTAAGAGAATGGTGTCTAAAGACCTTAAAATACATCTTGAAGAGCTCAAAATAGATTCTCTTCAAGAAATCGCAATTGCGGCTGACGAATATTCACTAGCTCATCGTCAGGAATCTGGGAAAAGGGAGATCAATTTTGGCAAGGAAGTTTCCCCTCATGACAAATTGAGGAAAAGTAATAGGCCAAAAGAAACTAGCTTTGTAGTCAAAGATGAAAATAACTACTCTGGCATAGAAGGTAAGGTCTGTAGTGTAATACCTCGTAGTTTTTCCAATAGTAATAGATTTAGTAATAGCACTACTACCGGTAGTAGTGACAATCTGGAGCGCAGGTCAAATATTACATGTTTTTGGTGTAGTCGGAAGGGACATATCAAGGCAGAGTGTAGGGCAATGCAAAGATTCCTTGCTAGCCAAAACAGGGAAGCAATCAATCTGGTAACAGCTGAACAACCTTCAGAAGAAGAAACGAAGTGACTAAAATTTCGTAAGTATATCTCGAATGGGTCTATTTTCATCAACAGTAACAAGAAACTAGGCAGAGGTATTAAAATTTTGCGTGACACGGGAGCCGCACAGTCATTAATTTTAAGAAAATCTGTGCCTCAGGGTTTTGTGTTTGCCAGTAATGATTTTGTGGTCTTAGGAGGTTTTCCAAATACATTAGTATCGTGCCCTCTTGAAACACTTTATTTAGAAGCTGATTATTTTAAAGGTAATGTAAAATTAGCAATAGTGGATACATTGCCCATTCCTGGAATTGACTTGATTTTTGCTAATGATTTGGTGGTTGAAAATGAACTAAATTTTTTTCCAATTTTATCTTTGATAGAGAAAGACTGTCTTTGTGATGGCTCTTTGCTGGAGTTTGGTGTTCCTGTTTCCATTGTCACTCGTTCCCGTTCAAAGGGGGTAGACTTAGAAGAAATTGATTTAGACTTAGAAAGTGTAAATAGTCAGGTAACTGACCTTGTGACTAGTGGCAAATTGAGTAGTATAATTTTTGATGATGTTGACTGGGAACCCGAGGCCTTGAAGGAAGCCCAATCAAGGGAATTTAATGATGTGACTACTGAATCTATTGTAAATGATTCCTCCAAACCTTATTTTGTTAAAGAAGATGGTCTACTATATAGGGTCAGTAGAGCAGTGGAAGCTCCTGCTGACCAGATAGAAGTGGTCCGTCAGTTAGTAGTTCCCGAGAAGTATCGGAGGAAATTGTTATGGTTGTCTCATGAGAACAATCTTGCCGGACATTTCGGTGTCCGGAAGACGTTTCAGAAGTTAGCCGAACATTTCTTCTGGCCTGGGATGCGCACAGATGTAAAAAAACATGTCCACTCTTGTAACACCTGCCAAATCGTGGGTAAGCCAAATCAAAAGGTACCTAGAGCTCCTTTAATTCCAATTCCTGCTGTCGGGGAACCCTTTAGGGAAGTCATAGTAGATGTGGTTGGTCCGTTGCCGCGAACACGAAGTGGCAATGAGTATATTTTGTCCATAATAGATAGGATGTCACGCTTCCCCGAGGCTATTCCCTTACGGAGAATAGGGAGTGAGAAAATCATGGAGGCATTAATTGTATTTTTTACTAGGTTTGGCTTTCCCAAGGTTTTGCAAACTGATTGCGGTACAAATTTTACCAGCAGAAATTTCAAAAGGAAGATGGAGGAGTTAGGAGTCAAACATACAACCTCAACTCCCTACCATCCTGAAAGTCAGGGTCAGGTGGAGAGGTTCCACCAAACTTTGAAGAGTGTTCTGAAGAAATTTTGTTTCGAGACTGGTAGCGAGTGGGACAAAGAATTGCCATATGCATTATTTGCTATTAGATCTATTCCAAATGAAACTATTGGGTTCTCTCCTTTCAATCTAGTCTTTGGTCATAGTGTGAGAGGTCCTCTTGATGTGGTCAGGGAGCACTGGGAGGGGGAAACCCCGGAAATAAATGTACTGGACTATATATCGAATTTGCAAGCTAAACTTCAAAATGCTTGGTCTTTTGCTAAAGAAAATTTGGCAAAAGGGCAAGCTGTAATGAAAAGTAATTATGACATAAAATCGAGACACAGAGAATTTTCACCAGGTGACAGAGTTCTGGTTTTGCTTCCTATGCCTGGGAATCCTCTCAAGGCACAATTTTCTGGGCCGTGGAGAATTTTAAAGAAAATGAGTGAAGTAAATTACTTAGTGGAGACTCCTGGACGTAGGAGGAAGTCTCAACATTGCCATATAAATATGTTAAAACCTTATGTTAGTAGAAGTAGTGAAGAAGTAGAAGTAGGACCAATTTCTTTAGTTGAGGTGGTTACCGAAGTTGATGAAGAATTGACAATTGGACCAAATATTTTATCAAATAATTCTGATGTCCTTAATAACCTTTCTTTGAAATTTCAGCATTTGGATCCAGATAAAGCTTCTTCCCTTGTTGACTTAATAAATCAATATAAAGACCTTTTTCAGGATGCACCGGGATTGACTACTATTTTAGAACATGATGTAGACGTTGGGGACACCCAACCTATGAAACAATGCCCTTACAGGTTAAATCCCGTAAAAAGGGATATAGTTAAGGAAGAGGTTAAATACATGTTAGACCATAATTTGATAACTCCTAGCACTAGTCCGTGGAGTTCTCCGGTGGTTCTTGTAAAGAAGGAAGGAGGGCAAAATCGACTGTGCTTTGATTATCGTAAAATCAACGAGGTTACTAAAACAGATTCTTATCCTTTGCCTCGGGTGGAGGACTGTATCGACCGCATAGGGTCCGCTAAATTTATCAGTAAGTTTGACCTATTAAAAGGGTACTGGCAGGTCGGTCTTACTCCTCGGGCAAGGGAAATTTCAGCTTTTGTGACGGGTGATGGACTGTACGAGTGTTTGGTTATGCCATTCGGCATGAAAAACGCAGCCGCCACCTTCCAGAGGTTGATGAACTTGATAACCTGTGATTTGGAAGGATGTGTTGTCTACATAGACGATTTGGTGATCTACAGCGATGACTGGCCCACTCACATTAATCGAATTAAGGCACTGTTTGAAAAGCTTCGAAAAGGTGGTCTTGTTATAAATTTGAGAAAGAGTGACTTTGCCAGAGCCAAGGTTGTTTACCTAGGGCATGAAATTGGTCTGGGTGAAGTAGCTCCTAAAAAGGCGAATGTAGAAGCCATAACGATTTTTCCTGTCCCTACCAACCGGAGAGGTGTGAGAAGGTTCCTCGGTATGGTAGGATATTATAACAGATTTATTAGAAATTTCTCTGATCTGGCCATTCCTTTAACAGATCTATTAAAGAAAAATGTAAAGTTTGTTTGGGATAGTGATTGTCAGGAGGCTTTTGAAAAGTTGAAAGGCGCTCTGACAAGCTACCCTCTTTTGCGATCCCCCGATTTTTCTCTCCCTTTCTCTTTAGCCACAGATGCGAGCGACACCGGATTGGGTGCAGTACTTCTCCAGGGAGACCAAGAAGGAATTAATCATCCAGTAGCTTTCTTCTCAAAGAAATTGTCACCAGCCGAGAGGAAATATTCGACAATAGAAAAGGAGGCTCTTGCTTTAATTAAAGCGCTAAATCATTTTAATATTTATTTATCAAATAACTCCTCCCAAATAGAAGTTTACTTGGATCATAACCCATTGATTTTCATTAACCGTTTTAAGAACAAAAACTCACGAATACTTAGATGGAGTTTGGTACTCCAGGAGTACAACCTTATCATTAAGCATATTGCCGGCAGGAAGAATATTGTGCCTGATGCTTTGTCCAGGGTTTATGAGAGAGTGGACGGTCATTAGTGTTTACTTTATATGTATATATATATATTTTTGCAGTCTAATTATTTTGTTTTTCATTTCAGATTATGTTTAGTATAATTATGTTCACCATTTTTTTTTCTCTTTAATAGTTTAGAATCTGCTTTGGTACTCTACTAATTATCTTTAAGTTTACCCTTTCTTTTATTATCAATGTAAGTTCATAATTCAGTTTAAAAAAAAAATATATATATATTTTTTTTTTCTTATTGGTGGGGGGCTGTAATATCAGCTACTTAAGTTTTATCTTGTGGCTCCATTAAAGTAAACATTTGTTTATTAAATTTTTATCAGTTCATTTGAGCCTCGAATTCTTGGGTCAAGTTTTGTATTGTTGCGCTCCCCCACCGAATGTTATTTGCTAATTGGTACTCCGCCCATGAAATGTTCTCTTTACTTTCATGTATGAGTGTTTTGGTAGTTTCGTCTTCTGTCTCCTGCCACGTTGGACTGTTTAAGAGGCGATTTACATATTTTTCGTCTGGATGGAGGGCAGATTGTTTTCGGCTCTCTTGTGGAGGAGTTCTCGCCCTTTATTTTCACGGCCCGTTGATCTGTGTGGCGATCACCACCTTGCACAAATGCTCTGCTATGTATACTTTGTTGGAAGTCTTGCTTCGAGTGGACTCTGCTGCTGATGTATCAATGTCCTTTGGATGTATACACCTAACCCCCTTTTTTTGGCTGCGGTTGTGTTCGCGAGCTTCCAAGTGTACCGAGACCATCGTCATCATCTACGTCTTGAGTCCTCTCGACTA
>NC_090729.1:171295914-171308414 GCF_036898095.1 Palaemon carinicauda | reverse complement strand
TTCTGATCGTAAAACGAAGGCAATTTCCTGGGTTTGAGGGAAAACAAGTCTGTTGTATAACGTGGGTACTAATTTTACGTCTGATTACATAATGTTTAGACTATCTCTTAAAGGGGAATAATTCCTAAACAAACGTTATCTGGGTGTAATATCTCAAAATGCATCGGTTTTCATACATTAATTTCGTCTTCGCCGGTAATGTTTTAACAGAAAGTTTTCCGTCATCTTCCATCACTTTCAGAACGTATCCTTTGAGGGGCTCTTTCAAGATGCAAAATCTTGAAGGAACTCCTAAGGAGGAGGAATAGAGAGAGGGGAGGAGACCGAGAGAGAAAGAGAGAAAGAGAGTCGTCTTCGTAATTAGTGTCCCACGAGATGTGGACTAAGGAGTTTAGTGCAGCATCCCGTCTCTGCACAGTATTAAATGACAGTGATAATGAGGGAGACTCCTTGAAGGCGGCGTGTTCCTGATGAGGCTATATAAATATACGTCTTCCAAAGGAGAAATGACGACGGAGCGATTTTGTCATTAAGGAGATTATGGGCGATGAGACGGCAGCCACCATCTTAAGCTGGCGAAAAACAACGCTGCCCGCTTTGGCTCTCTAATGTAATGGAGACCGGAAATGAAAACTGATGAGATTATTGCTACTACTTCTGCTACTGTTGCTGCTGCTATTACTAGCAGTTACTACGGCTATTCCTAGTTGTAGTCAGTTTTCTATCACACTTATAGACCATCGAGATACTACTGCTAGAGAGTTATAGGGTCCTTTGACTGGCTAAACAGAACTACATTGGATCCTTCTCTCTGGTTACGGTTCACTTTCTTTTTGCCAACATATACGCCGAATAGCCTAGCCTATTCTTTACATAATCTTCTCTATCCTCCTACACCTGACAACACTGAGATTACCAAACAATTCTTCTTCACCCAAGAGGTTAACTACTGCACTGTAATTGTTCAGTCCTCTTGGTAAGGGTAAAAGAGACTCTTTAGTTCTGGTAAGCAGCTCATCTAGGAGGACACTCCAAAATCAAACCATTGTTTTCTAGTTTTTGGTAGTGCCATAGCCTCTGTACCATGGTCTTCCACTGTCTCTTGGGTTAGAGTTCTCTTGCTTGAGGATACACTCGGGCACACTATTCTATCTAATTTCTCTTCCTCTTGTTTTGTTAAAGTTTTTATAGTTTATATAGAAAATATCTATTTTAATTTTGTTATTGTTCTTCAAATATTTTATTTTTCCTTGTCTCCTTTCCACACTGGACTATTTTTCCTGTCTGAGCCCCTGGGCTTAAAGCATCCTGCTCTTCCAACAAGGGTGGTAGCTTAGCAAGTAATAATAATAATATGAATACTAGGCGACCTATGGGAAAACAAAACTTCTATGACTCAACTGATAAATTTCCCATAAATCGTTTTAAATGACCCCATAAAAGGCTCATGAGCAGTACGTTAACCCCGTTCCTTAATGCAAAGCGCTACTCGCATGTCCCACCCCTGAAAAAACCATACGTACTTTTTTCGTAATCTGGAAACACCATTATTTAACCCCAAAATATATATAATAAAACTTTTTATCACAATGTCGTCCAACCTATCATTTTTCTCCTTCCAATATTCCTTGCTATAAATAAAATACACTTTCAAAGGATTCCAGTAATAACAGTTTTTTTTTTCAAAAAGCGCACCTCGATTTTCCAAGGAAGACTAGATGAAAGAATCTAGTAATATATTTCAACTTTCATCTAATAGAACTCTTCTTTTATAATTATTTTTCTATCAAATGAATTTTGATCATCTCACCACAGATTCCTTGCCTCGTCTACTCCATTCTTCCCTTCTTTCATTCTACCACATTAATTCCAAATAGATTGCTTGAATCAGGCAAATACTCCTATTCCTCCCCCATACATTCCCTACCTTTCACGCATCCAAAATAAGCTAATGTTCGGTATAAATACCCAAAAACCTTTCCACCCAGCTATCTCTCCGAGCTCTATTTGCTATCAGTAGTCAAAGTTATACCATCAGCAAACATCAATGTTGGTTCTGCTCCTTCACTAAATTCCTACCTTTAAAACCTTTTGTAGAAACTTAATTGACTAAGCAATTCTTCTTCATCCAAGGGATTACTGCATTGCCATTATTCAGTGGCCACTTTCCTCTAGGTAAGGGTAGAAGAGACTCTTTGGCTATGGTAAGCAGCTCATTTAGAAGGACACTCCAAAATCAAACCATTGTTCCCTAGTCTTGGGTTGTGCTATAGCCTCTGTACCATGGCCTTCCACTGTCTTGGGTTAGAGTTCTCTTGCTTGAGGGTACACTCGGGTTAACTGTTCTATCATATTTCTCTTCCTCTGCTTTTGATAAAGATTTTGTAGTTTATATAGGTGATATTTATTTTAATGGTGTTACTGTTCTTGAAATATATTATATTTCCTTATTTCCATTCCTCACTTGGCAATTTTTCCCTGTTGGAGCCCCTGGGCTTAGAGCATCCTGCTTTTCCAACTGGGGTTGTAGTTTAGCAAGTAATAATAATAATAATAATAATAATAATAATAATAATAATAATAATAATAATAATAATAATAATAATAATAATATGCATAAGTGTGCTACATATATTTCACTCTAAAATCTCTACCACAACTTTCGTCCGAGACTTTCTCACAAAACTGCCTTGTCCAACCTCACACAACTCTACATCCCAAATGGGAACTTTGTGAAATGCAGTTTTTCATTCCAGAGAAACAGATGTAGTTATAATTTCGATCATTTCCAAACACATTCTTTAATTTCCCTTCTCCTTACGTTTCTAATGTTATATATGGTATACTCCACTCGGGTCTCTGGTGAGCCCTATCTGATCATTACTACATTCCGAAACAGTGTTTTGAGAAGTTTTAAAACATTTCCAAATTCAAGTATAGCCTGCTTTCAGTCACTTATGCCAATTACCTCTTAAATTTTGATTTCCTTCCTTCGGCCTCCATGAAACGGTAATTCAAGCACTGAGATAGTTTATGTTGGTTGGAAGGAATCAGGAAAGTCACACAAAGCCTCCTGTTCCTTTTGACACCTGTGGGTAAAGTCCCTTGTAGGCAAGCAACCAACCAAGTGACTCGAGTGTTATCAACTTTATTTGGATGACGGACCAATGATGTCACCAGATGAACATCTATTGCTTCCTCTGGTGTTTTTAAAAGCAAAAATTAGTCAGAGAACGAAACCGGTGTCATGACATTTAAGTGTAAATAATATACCTTTTATAACCTAAAATTATTTTTTTTTCTAGTTTTGAGTTAATGTTTTCAGAAACACTTGATGAAAAAGCACCATCATCCATAATTCTGTAACATAAGCATTTGAAAAATCATTCTCTAAAATGATTTTCTGCTTTTTATAATTAATAACTAATCTATGAATTTAATAATCTAAACTAAAAAAACAATTATTCTAAAACTTATTACAAAATATGTTCAAGTTACTTTTAATTCACTGAAATAAATAATACTGAAGTTGATGAACTTATGATTGATTATACACTTTTGATTAAAAAAAAATAATAATTTAAAAAGATTGGATGATAAAAATATCTTAATAACATTTGCAGGGGTGTTTCAAATATAAATACATATACACTCCCACACATATATATATATATATATATATATATATATATATATATATATATATATATATACACATACATACACACACATATATATATATATATATATATATACATACATACTGTATACTGTATGTATAATCTTACTCATATTGTTATTCCAACGGTTAAACTTACATATAACATCTCCAACTTATAATTCACTCATCATGGAAAACAATTAGGCAAATGGAGATTCGGAATCCGGGAAGGATAGGATTACAAATACATACAATATAGTTATTAGTAATTCCCAAAAGAAATTGAACTCGATAATAACAGTTATTTTTCCATGTATATATATATATATATATATATATATATATATATATATATATATATATATATACATACATGTACATATGCATATATATATACATGTGTGTGTGCGTTTTATTGTTATCCAAACTGCAACTTTAGTTGGAAAAAGCTTAATGCTATTAAATCAGAGGGCCCCGAAAGGAAAAGGACTCTAGTGTGATAAAGGAAAAGGATAAGTAAAGTAACAACTATATAAAAATATAGAAATATGAAAAATACGCCTATAAATCAAAATATGAATAACACTGTTAAAAAGGCAAGTAACATGAAAACTTTAGACCGATACAAGTCTACCTGCTTGACAGAAAAGCATTTGCGATAAACTAGGGCTTCTGAAGCTCCAACAAGTTAACCATTTGATTGGAAATATCATTCCACTATTTGGTCATATTCTGAATAAAACTTCAAGAATAAGGTGGGTTATAGAGTCTCATGAAATAAAAGGCATGACTGCATACCTGGTACTTCATAGTGGAAGGTACATTCTGAGAATATTTGAATGTCAAATATGTTCAAAATTATGACAAATTTGAAACCACACACACAACAAGAGCAAATTGAACTATGATACCAGAGATGAAGATTTAAAAAGAGTAGAAGTTTTTGACAATTTAAGGTGAGAGTAGGCTACTGCAGACCAAATAGGAGAAGTATATTAAAAATATATCATAATAAGAGAATCAAAATCTTTCTTCAGTACAGACAGATCTCAAAAAATCTAGAAAGAAACAAACTAAACTTACCAATGGACGAATAGAATCCGTAGTCAAGAACCATGGACACAAACACAGACGAAGATTTCATTATCAAAAACTTCCTCCACTAAACCATTCCTCAAATCTGCCTTCGTTGATCACATCATCTAACCCTTGTCTCCTCCTTGACCTTCCATCCATAGCAAGTTTCACCAAAGGCATCTTTAGTCTTTCCTCTCCATTTGTTCTTCCCTTATCATTTCAATCTTGACTTTAAATCAAATTAGTTATCTTTATCACCCTGTCTATTCTCCAAACTTCTTCACTTCTCCACCTCTGAAACAATAGATCCCGAAAACTCAACTCAACATCTCTGTTTCTGTTCGTCCTAACTTGTGTTTCTCCATCATTAGACCCATGTTTCTGAACGATGTTTCATCATTGGACTTATTATGATACAAAAGATAAGTATTTTCTGTATTTTTTGCACATATATTCTTTTGTCATAAACTACCCGTCACCTATCTACGTGTACCCCAAATTGCTTTTATTCTACCTTAAATCTTAGATTCACACAACCCTCATGGCTTAAGATGGATACCATATATTACAAATTCTCTATTTTACATAGTGGCCCCTATCTTCTTGTATAACTATCCTATTCATTCCCAGCCTACTGGATACCATAAACCCAATTTTACCAACATACAAGAAATTCTTGCCACTCCTTTAACATTCTCTGTAATTCTTCAGTTTTTTTATATAACCACCAGAATATCTGCAAGTAATAATGCCAATGGAGATTTATTCTTAACTCTTTCCCTCAATACACACACACACACACACACACACACACACACACACACACACACACACACCAAGCACAAACGAAAATCGGCCAAGGGCTGATCGTTGAACTAAAAAAATCTACAATTTAATATTTCTGTCTTAAACAAGCTGTTATTTTTGCCGCCCTTGTCCTTTCATACATATTTTCAACCAACAACCCTAGCATTTCTGTCACTTTCCTCTTGCTTAAACATGAAACAACACCAGCCTTGGTATTCTATCGAATAATTTCTCTGATCAATAGCTTCATACTAGGACTTCCATATACCTTCCAGCTTCTTTTCCTTTTAGTGTTACCATAATGCCAGCACCTCGACCTTTAATAAAATTGCACTATTTACTAATCTGAACTATTGTTTGTTATGCCTCACAATGTTTTCTTTCTAAAACTTTTACTATAATTATTACATTTCATAATATCTGCCTTATGCTTAAAGCACATTAACCATCCGATTTTCTCCCCAGTCATTTGACTATTACTTCCTCTTCCTATGGTGTTCAGTATATATTTTACCACTCGGTATAAAGTATCTTCAAGCTTTAAATTTACACCTCTTGATAGAATTTGTGCTTCTTCATTTTAATTATTAATCCTTCACTGGTCCAGACATCTCCACACATCAAAGCTTCGATTACCATCTTTAATTTTCTGTGTTTTAAGGATGTCAACCGCAATCTCTCCGCTATTCTACGTCAAAATATGCAGGATACACCTTACTAATCCAGATTTTGTCTAAGTGAATTTGATATTTCATAAAGATTTTCACTTTCCTTCGTTCCAAACCAACTATTCAACTCCCCTATAGCTCTTCCAACAGCTATACCCAATACCTTCTTAGTTTCTTTTTTTTCTACTTAGTTGATCAAGACATCTCACATTGCAGTCCTTTAAATTCTACTTTCTCTTGAACCTCGTATCTCCATATTCCACCACCACTTTTTTTTCTCATTTGACACTTAATAGCCCCATGTCCACCCAACTGCAACTGCTTCGTCTGCACCACCAATCGCACTGATTGTTCCATATGAAAAATGTTTTCAACTCGACCAACTCCATCCCTTCTTCACATAATGTGTCTTTTTATCCCTCAAATTCAAATTTGAGAGAAGATTGACAGAATAACCAAATTATTCTATTTTCCTTGTTTCCTTTCATCACTGGGCTATTTTCCTGGTTAGAGCCCCTGGGCTTATAGCATTCCGCTTTTCCAACTAGGGTTGTAGCTTAGCAAGTAATAATAATAACAATAATATGAAAAATGTTTTAAATTCGACTAACGCCATCCCTTCTTTACATATCCCAAAAGATACGTGCAAAACTCAAACCTTTCACAGAACGACGATCTTTGTTATGTATTACGCCAATCTGCGACTTAAAAACGTTTGACTACGTATATCCTGTTTTGCGTGAAGGATATCTATTGAAGATAGCATTTTTACTTCAGTCTGGAGAGAGAGAGAGAGAGAGAGAGAGAGAGAGAGAGAGAGAGAGAGAGAGAGAGAGAGAGAGAGAGAGAGAGAGAGAGAGAAATCCATCACCCTTTGGATAATGTCAAAATTAAATCATATGAGAAGATTGGAAGAATAACCGAATTAGCTAACTGGTTTCAGATCATAGGTCATCTACACTATAAAAACAGAGAGAGAGAGAGAGAGAGAGAGAGAGAGAGAGAGAGAGAGAGAGAGAGAGAGAGAGAGAGAGAGAGAGAGATTTTAACCCAGTGTTGGAGTGAAATTCTGCAGCAAATGGAATGATAGAATATCTTTCTCATCTCCACCTGTTACATATTCCACAACTCTCTTCCATATGATTAATAATCCCAAAGAAGACCCAATTAATAGAACAATTCCTCCACTCTCTTCCAATTAGTATCCAAGATGAAGAAAGGTACACTTCAGTCCCTAGTCTGCGATCTTGGTATCTCTGGAACAGACAAGTTCGGTATCACTTCGTTTTATTTCCCGTTATTTCAACACAAACGAGATAGATTCTATTGTTGATAATTTTTTTATATTAACCTGTATTATTCTCTCCTACTCTTTCTATACTTCCATTTCCATGACCGTGTATGCAAGTAATTACCGTAGGTTTCTAAATTTTTTCTCTTTTTCAAATGTGTAATATCAAACATATTCAGTCTCCCCTTCTTTCACTATCTTTTCCTCTTCAAACCCCATCTTTCATTTCCCAATTTCTCCAGAATTTGTATAAACTTTTCTACAGAAAATTAACCTTTTCCTATTTGGCTTCGCATTACTCACTTATAGTTTTGTTTCAACTTTTAAGTGCAATTGTTAATTTTTAGAATATGCTTAATTCAGTCAAACATTTCCATGTCCAGTATATTTTTTAAAAATTTAATTTGATTTTGATGTGATTCCATATTTGTTTATCAAAACATATAATAATGAATTCTGCTATCCATTTATTAACTAAACCTTGTTTTTGTTTTTACTTGTCAACCTTTCACAAGTTTTTCTTTTTACTTTTTAACATTTTATACAAATCGTTCTTTTGCTATTTGTTTAAAGTTACATTTCTTGCAACATCGCATTAACTTTGCTTCATCTTTAAGTATATATTCTCAAGCATTAATTTCAACTTTCATTATGTTATAAATTCTATCATGTTCTACATGTTATTTAAGGATTAACACTTTATTCAAGTAAAGATATCTGAAGAATGTTATCTATCCTTCATCTCTTATCTGCTGCCTTAAGTTCTCTCCTTGAGACACTAGTACAGTTGGCTTCATTACTACCGGTACAGTAACGTCAGTTGGCTTCATTTACACTGGTACACTGACATCAGTTGTCAGTGTACCGGCATTAATGAAGCCAACTGACGTCAGTGTACCGGTATTAATAAAGTCAACTGATGCCAGTGTACCGGTATTAATGAAGTCAACTAATGCCAGTGTACCGGTATTAATGAAGCCAACTGACGTCAGTGTACCGGTGTTAACAAGCCAAGTGTACCACCATTTTCCCTTCCTTGAGTGTCACAATTCTCATAAGAACTGTCATTTGTTTTCGTGTCTTTCATTCCATTTTCACTCATTTGGTTGCCATTTTCCATTACATATTCTCTTTACAAGTAGACTTGAAGTCACCTGCTCCAAATCTCTCATTTCCTTGTTTTCAGGATCATTTTCGGCGATGCAAATTACAAGCCTGATGACATTTTAGGCTTCCGGCAAATTTCTGTGTAATAACGCACCCATGAACGTCTTTGGCATTATTTATCAATTTGGGCTTATTCATCTTGCTATCCCAAACCTCTCTTTTTGGATACAAATAGTTATGAACATCGTCATAAGTATATTAACAGGCCTTTGTTTTTTTACCTATAATTTTGCGTATATATCGTTCACATCACTTTTACTACATGCATATATGGGTAAGAACAAGTAAACGGTTTAACCTTTAAAGCTTTTGGTTATATTATATTCCTTTAAAATACGTGGATCAGTCTTGTAAATTCTTAAACTGGGATTTACTTTCTAAAAAAAAATGCTTTTATACACCTAGGCTACGAAATTTCTTTCCAACATGGTAGAATAAAAGTCGCTTAAAGATTTTTATTTCAACCCTGAAGAAAACCATTACTGTTAGCTTGTGCATATCTTCTAAAGGTTGCATGTGGCTAAATATGCTTTCCAGTAATTTGACTTATGTAAAAGTTTTTCCATTAATTTCATACGATGAGATTTGAATGCAAATTTAACGTTAAAGCTTTGAACCTAATGAGAAATATCTTTGGTTATATTTTTCATAGTCTAATAAAATATTAGAATATTAACTTTCCTTGTGCAAGTTCCAAATCACACCTAGTTCCTCATCAAAATGCTCAAAGCTGCATAAACGTAATGTTCTCAAAGCATTGCTATTCATAAGGCTGAGGGGGTGGGAGTGCACATCTGCACAGACTAAATCATAAATCATGTTAAGAATGTGAAGGCCATGAAGTTCAAGTCATAAAGGACTGTTACAGGCACAACAACTTTTATTCATGTTCAATCTATACAATCCAAACTTAAATTATACAATTTTTACTGTCTTATCGTCAAAGGGATTGGCTAAACTCTATTTCTCCTACCAATAGTCAAGGCTTAAGAGCGTTTGACTGACTTACTTTCTGAATCGTGGTGTGAGCATATTATAAATGAGGCCTGGCTCAAGCTTGGTAATTGCTTTAATTTAGTATTCACTGATTTCTCATGTGCAATGATAGGCAAGGCTGGTCCTCTAATTGGGCCTTCTGGTCATGCTCTAATTTTGTTAGTAATTAAAAATTATGTGTTAAGATTTTGCGAGCTATACATGAAATTTGAAACATATTGGAATGACATTTTAAAGAGAATCTTTGCAATTAAATGGATCAAAGTTGTATTAGGTAGATAAACCACTTATTCTTTAAAAGTATTATTGATAGGCTCATTCCTTTTCAGGAGCTTAACTACCATATCATACCCCAAAAAATGGTTTCACTGATAATTGTAAACTTTTTTTTTTGGAGAAAAAGGGGCTTATAATCATTGGGAAATAGATAGATTAGATTACTCTAAATATCTACACTCAATTAAGAGCTATCGCCATTAAAAGTCAATACATCAATTGAATATACAAAATTGTTGGACAACATATATCTATTCTTTATCCCTTGTTTGGATATTAATCTTTCACGCTGTTATCCAATTAACTCATTATGCATTCTGTATAAGTTTTTTTCGTGTTCTTGACCATCCTTTGCAATCGTATCTTCCCAAGCTATACCATCTGCCTCATAGATATGTAGTTAATTATAAGTTTCAATTGTGTCTTTTCTATCGTAAGGCAAAACTATTAGAAATGACTGCATTATTTAGTACTATATGATGGATGGAATAAACTGTGAATATCGGAATGATATTTTTAGTGTTTGGACCCTTGCCCAAGTTTTTCAGACCTTAATTTCACTTTCTACAGAAGAACATCGGATTATCGTCTTTGTTTTTCTTTTAATGGGCAACTTAAATTATAGTTACTAGTTACAATGGACATCAATAAGATAATATTGTAACGCTCAAAGCTATACAGGATTCTTGAAGCTTAATCTTCCTAATGAAACTGTTGAATCAGTGGAATTTTAAAAGTTAAGACCTGGTGCAATTTTTTTTTTCTTTTGAATCGTATTAGTAATTTCCTGATGTTAATCATACAAACAGATTAAATGTGTTTATGATGAAATATTGGTGGGTTTCCTATTGACACTAAATTCAAACATATCATCTCGTCAATGTGTGTGGCAGCTCAAAAAGAATAAGCTGCAACCATTTTCCATCCCCAAAGTAACCTTTATCAATGGCAAAAATCCATTTCCAAGGTCCATCCCCAAAGTAACCTTTATCAATGGTAAAAAACCATTTCCATTGGCCATCCCCAAAGTAACCTTTACCAATGGCAAAAAACCATTTCCATTGACCATCCCCAAAGTAACCTTTATCCAATGGCAAAAAACCATTTCCATTGACCATCCCCAAAGTAACCTTTACCAATGGCAAAAAACCATTTCCATTGACCATCCCCAAAGTAACTTTACCAATGGCAAAACCATTTCCATTGACCATCCCAAAGTAACCTTACCAATGGCAATAATCCATTTAATCTATCAAAACAAATGGTCACATTTTCCCAGCCATATACATACTCTACCATCTATACATTTAAATAATTTTACACTTCCTGGGATAATGAGATGCCAAAAGATTTAAAATAGACTGAAAGCTCACAGATTGAGATGGTTTGGAACTGTGATAAAGAGGGACGAAGATGAGCTAGTATATTTGAAAGGAGATGGACTAACTTAGAGCCTGGGAAATCATGGAGGAGGGAGTATAGGAGTATTATCCTTGGAACTGATGGGGGCTAAGGCAGAAAGTACACAGAAGAAAGGAGAGTGGAAACACTAATTTTATGCCAAACTCCATACGAAGGAGCGGTGACGTTAAATTACATCCATGTGTGTGACGATCTTTTATGTAATATATTATACACAATTAATTCCAATAAACATATATATATATATATATATATATATATATATATATATATATATATATATATATATATATATATACAGTATATATATATATATTTAATTTATATACTGTATTATACACAATTAATTCCAATAAACATATATATATATATATATATATATATATATATATATATATATATATATATATATGTGTGTGTATATATACACATATTTTTATCAAATACCTATCAACATATATAAGCTCACGTATTCTTTGCCTTATCCTTTTCACATATGAACACTACAATACAGGCAAGGTGTCATTTTAGTTTATGGTAAATTATGGTCATAAGAAATAATAAAATAATAATTTCAATAAAACGTACGATACCGTTTGCTAAATCGATAATTGTCATTTTGTTAGTCGTCCTAATTACCTACCACTGCATCAGGAGAAAATGAAAGTAAGGAAATGCAAGATTTGCTGGGAAGCAGAAACAAAAAGGAGTGCGGCGGCTAGAAAATAAAGACATATAATGCTAAATGAAGAGGTAAATAGTGAGAGTATTATGATGAGATTCAGGCAGGAGGAGAGGTGACAACCCTGGGATTTCAGCTGAGGAAGGGATGGGAAGGGAAGGAGAAATTAGGGAACAACTATGATAAGGCAGAAATGAAAGCTTGCGGAACTTCAGAGGAAGGATAAACAACATTTTCCCGCCACCTACAAATGAGAGTGAGCACAGCCTTAAGGAGGTGGGAGCTAAAATCACTGGAAAAGAGAATACCATATATAAACCTACAATTGCTACTTATAGTTTCATTTATCCATAATCATCATCATTTCCTCCTACACCCATTGACGCAAAGGGCCTCGTTTAGATTTCGGTAGTCGTCTCTATCTTGAGCTTTTAATTCTATACTTCTCCATTC
>NC_090729.1:171290914-171293414 GCF_036898095.1 Palaemon carinicauda | reverse complement strand
TTACTTTTCGTTGTAATGGTGCCTTGCGCATCTTGATTCAGATATTCCTCATTATTTTAATTATAGAAAACGCGTTGCTACAGTTTTCTTTGATATTAATTCTAAACCTACGGGGAAACTACAATAATTTCGATCTGTCGTTCATACAATAAAGGTGTGCTTGCGTTTTTTAAAACCTGCAGCATACTGTTCTAATGATAAAAAAAAAGAAAAAAAAACCTATTCTTTAAGCATCATCTCTTAAATGCCTCTACTTTATGATTCCTGACAGTTTTAAATGTTTTTTTCTTTACAATTTACTATCAGTTCATAAACGATTCTAGACAAAACTTTTATATTTTTGTTGACAATTGTACGAATTCGATCTATAAAAACATTAATGTTAACATTTTTTACGAAGAGAACATCGGAATAGTTTATCCTCATCCGCTTTCCAATGCTATAGCAACATTGCTACTTGATGCAAAATGACCAAAGATCACTTTGCAACAGAAGGAAACTGTGTTGACGTGCAACAAGTCTCAGGAATTAAAATTGATATCATATATTCTTAAATGTTCTTTAAGGAAATCGCATTATTTTTTTTCCGGCTATTTTTAACGTAGATTTGACAAAAAGTATTGCAGCACTAGACCTAGTCTTTTTACGATAGTCTGAAAATTGTCTGGTATATAAAGCCTCAAATTGTTGGGAATTAAATTTCCAGGAAAACCTACTTGGGATCGTAACGATCTGAACAGCCTACGATACTGCGACGTGTCCCTGTCAAAATCTGATAATCCTACGGCAGGGTATGTCAATCTGTGACAAGTGATGACGGTATTAGATCATGAGATCACTTCTTAGTTCTTGCGTTTGAAACTGCTTTTTTCTACTTTTTGCTCAGTTATGGTAAAGTGTCATGCATCTATTAAATGTTTGAAAGCTGCCACAATCAATGACGGAAAAACATGGTGAGGGGGGGGGTGGATATCACGAGGGAAAATGGGTCTAAGAAAATGTCTCCAGTAAGACTATGTTTTGAGTGAAAGAGATTAGAAAAGGACTAAGACACGAAAGAAACGACAAATTTCCCCCTTTGAAAATATTTTTTTTTGGGGGGTAATGACTTCACATAGATCCCCCATTAAAGGACTTTTAAGAAAATATTACATCACGATGTATGCAGCAAAGGTAAATTGACTTCCTAATCGTGAAAACAAGACAACGGATTATTAGAAAATATGACAAACCTGTCCTCAATCTAAGGTTTATTAAATATTGTGTTGAAAGACGGAAATTTGGATGAATTCCTAGCAATCAACAACACTCCAGGTCGTACATAAGAAACCCAAGAGATGGGTTGGAAAGGGGAAGGAAACGGCTAAGTGGAGAAGTAAAATAGCCACTAGCAAGAAGTCAACCTAACTACTTTAATAAGAAGGCTAAAACACACACGACACGTAATTGGTTGTTACCCTATCATTATACAGGCCCTGGACTGTATAATTCTATTCACAAAAACCATAGACTTAATATTATCACCATCATCATCATCTACGCATATTGGAGCAAAAGACCTAGGTTAGATTTCGCCATTCGTATCTATCATGAGCTTTTAAATCAATACTTCTACATTCATCCTTCACAACTTCACGCATCATAGTCCTAAGCCATGTATACATGGATCTTCCAGCCCTTCTAATGCCTTTTGGAGCCCAGTTGAAATTTTGGTGAACTAATCTCTCATGGTGAGTGCGAAGAGCATACCAAAACCATCTCCATCTACCCCTCACTATGATCTCGTCCAAATATGGCACTGGAGTAATCTCTCTTATAGTTTCATTTTTTATCCTGTCCTGCCATTTAACTCCCAATATTCTTCTGCGGGCTTTGTCCTCAAATCTACAAAATCTGTTAGTTATTGTTTCATTGTCATACCACGATTCATGTCCATACATGAGTAGTGGTATGAATTAAAATACTCCTCTTCATTGATCGACTACCAAGTACGTACCTGTAATCTCATGAAGAAAAACTCCGCAAGACTCTTGACTGCATCAAATACAGAGGATTCATGTATGTCCTATTTGGGAGAATTCTGAAGCTAGGACTCTCTCTACCAATAACAAAGGCTTAGGCTATAGAAAAGCTCATAATTGGTTAAATCCATGTTTTTTTTATTCCAACTTGCCGAATGTCTCCTCTTTCTCTCTCTCTCTCTCTCTCTCTCTCTCTCTCTCTCTCTCTCTCTCTCTCTCTCTCTCTCTCTCTCTCTCTCTCTCTCCACACACACACACACACACACACACACACACACACACACACACACATATATATATATATATATATATATATATATATATATATATATATATATATATATATATATATACATATACGGACATTATTTATATATATAATCATATACATATACATAAATATATATATATATATATATATATATATATATATATATATATATATATATATATATACATATATATATATACATTATATA
>NC_090729.1:171278414-171285914 GCF_036898095.1 Palaemon carinicauda | reverse complement strand
CTACGATAAAAAAGTGTAACTAGGAAGCTGTTCGCAAACAAACACACACACACAGGGGCGAAAACAAAACCTCCTTCCAATTTCGTTGGCGGAGGTAACAATATTGCCCAATTTATTCAATTTTGATTACATGCAAGCAGAGAGAATAGTTGAGCATAGCAATAACGTGGTGAAAGAGTTTGTGTATCGCCATGATCAGCAAAGCTGTACCAGTCAGAGCCACACATGCTAGGATGGTTTGTTGTGAGCGATCAGACAAAAGACAGCCATGTGACGAGCCGAGAAAAGGTTGTGACTCAAAGACAGGATGGAAGCAACTGAGTGATTTTATTATAGAACACTCTCCTTTATATACAAAAGCTCAAAGCAACAGGAAATTTCCTGTTCAAAATGGACACAGTTACCAATGATAAAAACAGACATGTTTTTTCAGGTTCTTTATAGTGCAAGGGGAGAGCGAAGATACAAGCACAAAATGAACTATGTACGATCGTATAACACACGATTGGTACATGGCTCCCCACCCCTAAAAATGACATACTGTACATGTTAAATAGGGCGCCCTGAATCTGGAGTGGTAGTAGCAAAAACTGCGCCGATTAGCGGCAGTGAGTGGCTGTAGAAGTCGTTGGTTAGGGCGCGAGCGAGTGGTGGATGATGGGTGGCTTTGTTACCGCTCCAGCTCGTCACGGGGTAGGCGTGTGTCCTACGGCATACATAGGCGTGTGTGTCCTACGGCATTCATAGGCGTGTCCTACGGCATTCATAGGCCTACGGCATTCATACGCGTTTGTCCTACGGCATTCACGTCAGCTTCGGTGTAAGTTGAATAGGTGTCCTCGTCATGAGTGGAGACGTCGATGGAGGTTTTGAAGGTCATGAAGTGGCTGTCCATAAGGGCGTCGGCTTTGGTCATCAAGTCCTTTATGGGTAAACTATCGACATCGGGTATGGCAGTGCGTATAGGTTTGGGTAAACGGCTTACCCAAAGGGCACGAAGTAGGTTCACATCACGAGGAGAGCCGTCCGCGGCAGGTTGCCGGCGAGTGATACTGGTCATTTCCCTTTGGTCCCCCCACGGTTATTGAGAGAGCTGAGAAAGCCTTGCTATTCGGGCGGCTGGCGACAGCCATTACTGCTGCAGAAGATATGTTTTGAGGGCGTCATAGTAACGGTGAGGGGGGGGGGGGGGGGGCCGGGAGGAGTGAGTCACTCCGGGGTCACCAATGTGACGGGCTGAGAGAAATTTAGGCATGTTTTTTCAGGTTCTTTTTAGTGCGCGGGGAGAGCGAAGATACAAGCACAAAATGAAGTATGTACGACCGTGTGACACACGGTTGGTACAGCCACCATCACCAATCCGCAGTTGGCCAGCGTGGTGATGAAAACTGGCCAAACCCCAGATTTGAATAAAGTTACGTCTAAGGCCTTTGTTCTGAGGTGGAATATAAATAGCTGCATATACATATATATATATATATATATATATATATATATATATATATATATATATATATATATATATATATACATATATATATATATATATATATATATATATATATACATACATATATATATATATATATATATATATATATATATATATATATATATATATATATATATATATATTACACACAACAACAAATGCAGCTATTTGCATTCCACTGCAGGACAAAGGCCTCAGACATTATATATATATATATATATATATATATATATATATACATATATATATATATATATATATACATATATATATATATATATATATATATATATATATATATATATATATATTACACACGACAACAACAAATGCAGCTATTTGCATTCCACTGCAGGACAAAGGCCTCAGACATCATATATATATATATATATATATATATATATATATATATATATATATATATATATATATATATATATATATATATATATACTGTATATAATTTTGGGGTAATTCAATAAGCTACAAAGATGTAACTTACTACAAAACAAATGAAATCATGTTATTTTGACCATCAAACGACAGAAGTCTATACCGTCACAGACTAAGATCACATGAGCCGGGAAATGCAGCATTCATCCTTCAAGCGAATTTCAAATGCCAGATGGTAAAATAAGGGACGACTCCGAGTAATAAGGCGTACCAGCACCTATCAATTAATACGAAATCCAACCAATCAGATACGAAAGACACGTCCGCAGGTAGCCAATCAGGACCGAGAAAATTGGCGATGATCATCTCTCTCTATTATATGAGAATGGCACAGCGGCTTTCCGGCGCTTTGAACAGACTCCCAATGGCAAGCAGTTATCCCGGATTCCCACGTTCGGGATGAAAGACGAAGAATTAGGTCATTAATAAGTCAGAGTCGTTATGGGAAGAAAAAGGATAATCACGAGGCCCCGCTTGTGAAATGATGTGTGAAGGATTTCACGTTGGTTCACCGCTAAAATTTGACCAGAAAATATATCAAACGTTCCTGAGATATTATTATTAAGTGCATACATTTTTATTAATTAGCCTAGAGATCGCTTGAGTTCATTCATACATCAGAAGGTTAATATGTGGAAAAAGGAAAACATGGCAGAAATACGTATAATAAACCTAAAAATATACTAGAGAGAGAGAGAGAGAGAGAGAGAGAGAGAGAGAGAGAGAGAGAGAGAGAGAGAGAGAGAGAGAGAGAGAGAGAGAGTATGAGTATCTGGGGGAAATTTGAACGAATTAAAAGTCTTCAGCTACAGCAGTTAGATAGCATTTCCAGGCGAAGTCTCCAGGGTTTGATTCCTCTGCTAAAGACAACTTCTGATAAGTTTAACTCTCCATAACTTTACCTTTTATATATGGCTTTCTCTACCTTTCTTACTCTCACCGATATTCATAGACCTAGCAATTGCCAATAAAATAGAATTAGACACATTATATATAAAGTACAGTATATATATATATATATATATATATATATATATATATATATATATATATATATATATATATATATATTACATATATATATATATATATATATATATATATATATATATATATATATATATATATATATATATATATATATATATATATATATATAATATATATATATATATACATACATATATGACAATTTCTAAGAAAATTGTATTTTCCCTAACATACTTACCACGGACCAATATTTAGGAGACCTCTTTTGCGCCAGCTCCCCGACCAGACTCCCCCCCCCCCACAGGCTTATACCCTCTCAACACCCTCGCCACGTGCGCGACCCTGACCTCTCTTGTTTCCCAGGGTGCCCTAGAGGGACACCTAAGACGGCCCTTTCAGGTGGCCATCAACCATTCCACCCTGGTCCAAGAAAACACAGTTCCTATCAGTATGGTCTACCGCGGGGAAGGATGGGGGAGGGGCCAGTTAAACTATTGGTTTGTGGTATGTATGTTGAGAAAAATACAATTTTCTTAAAAATTATCATTTGTTCCAACACGAATCCTTACCATGGACCATGGACCAATGTATAGGAACCTCCGAACTAGGAGTCAGGGAATAGACCCCTGCAGGAGAGGTATGAGGGCCACAGATAGGGGTAAGGCCTGTCTGGGAAAAGTGCTACAATAAAGGTAAATAAAAAAGAAAGTAGACAGAGAACACTCACTAAGGTAACATCTTCCTTCCCGGAGCAGTCCATGGTAGGTAGAGGGGATTGTGTCGTGTGTAGGCTGCCCTTAGGTCATCTGTTGAGCAACCCTGACGGGACCGAGCTTGAACCCCTCCTGAGACATGAAGGAACCGTCCTTGAGGTTATGGGCTATGATGGTCGACAGCCTCGTTCATACGCCTGTTCTCAGCACCTGGCCGACTGCCTGTTTTCTTCGAAGGCTAACCAGGTGCCAATGCCCCTGATGTCATGAGTCTTGGCAAACCAGTTGACCCTTTGTCAAGTGCACCTTACAGATCATCTCCCGGAGCCAGAAGGAGATCGTGTTCTTCGAGACCGCCCTCTTCACTTTCCCCAGTCACGAACAGGCTCTTGATAGCCGGGCAGAGGCGGAGGTCCTTGGGAGATATTTCCACACCGCGCCCTCACTAGGCGCAACAGTAGGTCCTCAGGGTCATTTGTCCTGAGGATGGCAGGGATGGAAAACTTGTCGAACCGCAGGTCAGATACCACCGAGTTCTGTGTCTTTGCCACGAAGGAGGAGATAAATTTGAAAACCAGCTCCTTCCACGTGTGAGTGGGAGACATACGCTGAAAGCCCATGGAGTTCGCCTACCCTTTTGGATGAGGCCAAGGCAAGAAGGAACACTGTCTTCAGGGGGGGCTCCATGTCCGCAATTTGCCGCAGAGGCTCAAATGGAAGATTCTTCAGGGCATCAAGGACCTTGATGATGTCCCATGTGGGTGCCTTTAGGGCCCAGTGGGGGCATGCCTGCTTGAACCCCTTTATCAGCATTGAGAGCTGCTTGGAGGAACATAGGTTCATCCCCTTAAGGAAGAACTGAACCAGGGATGCCAGGAATCCCTTCAGTACCAGAACTGACATACCCTGATCGAGGCATAGATGGACCAGGAAGTCTGCAATTACTGGAATTGAGGCATTGAGGGGCTCTATGCCCTCCTTGGCACACTATTTGACGAAGGCCACCCACTTTGCCCGGTATATGGCTCTCGAGGATTGTCTGAGGTTATCCGTCATCCGAGTTGCTGCCTTTCTGGAGTACCCCTCCCTTCTTAGCAAACGCTGAATAGTCTCCATGCGTGATGGGAGAGGTTTAGGAGGCCTTCGTGGAACCTCCGGAAGTGCGGCTGTCTTAGCAGGTCTTGTCTCGGTGGTAGGGGCCAAGGAGGATCCACCGATAAGGACTTTAGGTCCGAGAACCAATCCTTTTCGGGCCACCACGTGGCCACCAATATTATCCTTGCTTGTCTTGCATCTCTAAGATGGTTTATAGTCTGCCGTAGGAGACTGAAAGGAGGAAAGGCGTACACATCGAGGCCGTCCCACGGGTGTTGGAATGAGTCCTCCATAGCTGCTGCTGGGTCCAGCACTGGAGAGCAAAAGACTGGCAACTTTGCGTTCAGCTTTGTCGCAAAGAGGTCCAGACATGCATAGCCCCACTTTCCTATCATTGTCTTTGCCACTTCCGGACATAGGGATCACTCTGCTGCCAACACATGTCCCCTACTGCCGAGACCATTCATCTTCCCCTAAATGTATCTGGCCGTCAAGGAGATGGTGTTGTCCTTGGCCCATGACAGGATCTCCACAGACAGATCGTGAACCTGACGGGAGGGCAGGCCATCCTGTTTCTTGATGTACATTGTCGTTCATCTAGGCTATTCTTTTCCCCACCAACAAGATTCCCATCTCAAGGACCGCCCTCAGCACTGCCAGAAATTCACGCTCGTTTATGAGGAGGGCTTTCTCCAATGACCTATGGCCGTTCGGTCTGGCAGATGAGCTCTCCATACCTCCCTGGATGCGTCCGTGAACAGGAGGACCTCCAGAGGAGGGTCCAGTAGCGAGACCCCTGTTAGGGTGTTCCTTGGGTACAACCACCACTGGAGGGCCTCCCTGGTTTACTGGGACAGGGAATGCTTCACTGACGGTCAGCTCTCTGCTTGGGCCTGCACTTACTTTAGGTCCCATCCAAATCTTCCACCTCTTTCGAACTCCTATCCATTCATTTCTCCTTTGCCTTTATGCATTTGCTCTTACTAGTTCTATCCAAAGCGCTGTATCCATCTTCATTTTCACCTTTTGGTTGCCTTCTTTCATACATCATTATCAAGATATCTTTGTTATTCATTCACTCCCAGCTCTCCTTTCTGTTGTTGCTATTATTTCACTACTTTCTCTTATTGCATTTTCCATATTTTGCCACTTTGGCTGAGGATCCTGGAGCACTGGGCCTTCTTCCTTAAGCTGGTCATATATATTTCTTAAATCATATTATACTGATTCTTTATTTTTTCTATCTTCAATCATTTCAGTTGCCTATTTGATTTTGGTGTACTCTTACTCTGATTTTGCAGCTTTGTCATCACAGTGGCTACAACTGATACATGGTCACTATTACAATCAGCTCCTGGGTAGGTTATCATTTGCTTGACAGAGTTTCTCGAGCTTTTATTGGTAGTTAGGAAGTCTATTTTGTTCCTGTCACCCGGGCTTTTCTATGTTCAGAGATGTCTTGGGTGGTGCTTAAACCAGGTGTTTGACATAATTGATTATCTCTCTCGCACCAGGCTACAAACCCAGTTTTCCTCTCATATTTTTTCTACCTAATTCATAAGGTCCAACAATATCTGCTATTCTTCCTTGTCTCACCCTTATAATGAGGTCTCTAATAACCATAATAACTTCATGTTCATTGCACTGCTCTCTTGCTTCATTTAACCATATATATAATTGGTCAAAACCCTCTTCCTCGTGTTCAGACGTAGGTGCATATACTTGTATTATACATAATATCGAATGGCGTGTGTTTATCTGCAACAACAAAATCTAGCCAGATACAGGTCAATGACCTATCAAACATGGTTTAATAGAGAGGGCCAGGAGTGGGATGTTCTCCAACATCACCAAGAGGAACTTTCACATACTCAACCGGCCAGATTGCTGAGAGAGTTGTTAATGTAATGTTTGACAATTCTATTATGCCCTGTTTGATAGGCTATTGGGCTGTATCAGACACATATACTGTATAGTCATCATCATCATCAGGCGTTGCTAGTCCACTACAGAACAAAGGCCTCAGACATGTCCCTCCACTGGTGTCTGTTTATGGTCTTTCTGTGCCAGTTCACACCCGCAAACTTTCTTAATTCGCCGATCCATCGTCTTCTCTCTCTTCCCCTGCTTCTTTTACGATCTCTAGGGACCTATTCTATTATTCTTAATGTCCATCTATTCTGTCACTCTCATTATATGTCCTGTCCTTGTCCATTTCTTTTTCTTTTCATGTTGTTAGAATATCATCTACTTGAGTTTCCTCTCATATCCGAGTTACTTTCTCTGTCTCTTAGCGTTATTCCCATCATTTTTCTTCCCTCAGTTCTTTGAGTTGTAACTATATTATGTTTTAAGGCTTTAGTAAGGGTCCAATTTTCTAATCCATAAGTTAATACTGGTAGGACCATCTCATTAAGTATTCTTTTTTAGATAAAGTGACATTTGACTTTGCATGATCTCATTTTGTTTACTAAATGCTCTCCATCCCATGCTTATCCTTCTTTTAATTTCGGTCTCGTGTCCTGGGGAAACACTTTCTGTCTGTCCTAAGTAAGTAAACATAACTAACTCTTATTTTTTGTCTCTGCATTTTCATTGAAAGTTATCTTAGTTTTGCTCATATTCATTTTCAGTCCTTCACACTAGCTCCCTCTATTCAAATCTTCTATCCTCTTTTGTAGTTCCTCCCAGGATTCACTAAATACAACTATATCGTCTGCAAATCTTTAGTTAAGATATTCCTCAATAATGAAAATT
>NC_090729.1:171270914-171275914 GCF_036898095.1 Palaemon carinicauda | reverse complement strand
TGGAGAGGAGGCTTGGGCGCTGATCATATGTATATATGGTCAGTCCCTAGGGCATTGTCCTGCTTGCTAGGGCAATGTCACTGTCCCTTGCCTCTGCCATTCATGAGCGACCTTTAAAAAAAAAAAAAAAACATGCATACATATGCTAACAATCACAAACCTACAGGTGGACAAAATTTCATGTGTATAAGAAAACATACTGTATACCGTTTACATTAATGTGGATTTCTCTCTTACACAGTGATTTCTTTTGCAAATACACGCACACACATCTATGAATACACATACTATATATATATATATATATATATATATATATATATATATATATATATATATATATATATATATATACATATATATGTATATATATATATATATATATATATTATATATATATATATATATATATATATATATATATAATATATATATATATATATATATATATATATATATATATATATATATATATATATATATATATATATATATATATATATATATATATATATATATATATATATATATATAGTTAGATGGATAGAGTCCTTCAACCCCAGCCAGTGACACTTCAAATTATTATTATTATTATTATTATTATTATTATTATTATTATTATTATTATTATTATTATTATTATTATTATTATTATTATTACTTCAACTAAAACCCACGTTGGAAAAGCAGGATGCTGTAAGCCCAAGGGATACAACAAGGAAAAATAGCCCAGTGTCGAGAGGAAATATGGAACTACACTACAAGATAAGAAATAAACAATCAAAATTAAATATTTCAAGTATAGTAACAACACTAAAACAGACCTTTCAGATATAGACTATAAAAAGAAACTTATGTCGGTATGTTTAAGATAAAAACATTTGCGCTAAGTTTGATCATTTGAAGTTCCACCGAATCAACTACCCGATTAGGAAGATCATTCCACAATGAAGTCGCAGCTGGGATGAAACTTCTAGAATACTGTGTAGTATTGAGCCTCATGATGGAGAAGGCCTGACTATTAGAAATAACTGCATGCCTAGTATCAAGAACAGGAGGGAACTGTCCGGGAAGATCTGAATGTATAGGATGATCAAAAGTATGAAAAATATTATGCAACATGCATAACGAACTAGTTGAACAAAGGTACCAGAGATTAATATCTTGATCAGGAATACGAAATTTAATAGACCGTAAGTTCCTGTCCAACAAATTAAGATGAGAATCAGCAGCTGAAGACCAGATAGGAGCACAATACTCGAAACAAGATAGAATGAAAAAATTAAAACACTTCTTCAGAATAGATTGATTATGGAAAATATTAAAAGACTTTCCCAATAAGCCAATTTTTTTACGCAATTGAAGACACAGACCTAATGTGTTTCTCAAAAGTAAATTTGCTGTCGAGAATCACACCTAAAATTTTAATAGTCATACAGAGGTAAAGAAACATTATCTATTCTGAGATCTGGATGTTGAGGAGCCACTGTTCTTAATCTACTCACAATCATACTTTGAGTTTTGTTGGATTCAACTTCATCCCCTATAATTTGCACCATGCACTAATTCTAGCTGGATCTCTATGAAGGGATACAGCAACCCAAGATCTACATTCAGGAGATGGAATTGATGCATATGTAAGCTTGTTTTCTACGCCAAACCACATGTCATGTGTACATAGTAAGAAAAGTAATGGGCCAAGAACACTATCCCGAGGAACACCAGATATCACATTCTTATAATCAAAATGGCGCCCATCAACAACTCCTTGCAATCTAAAAATTCCATAAAAATTCAATAATGATGCTAAGACACTACCCGCCCACTCCTAACCGTTTGAGTTTGAAAACAACGGCTTCATAACACGGTAAAAGGCAGCACTAAAATCGAAGAAAATAATACGAACTTCCTGACCAGAATCAATGGATTTCTGTACTGCATTGGGGATTGTAAGAAGGGCATCACATGCCCCAAGGCCTTTACAAAAACCTAATTGCAAACTAGGGAACAGATGATTACTTTCAGCAAACCTATTAAGATGTTTTGCCAAAAAACATTCAAAAACTTTAGATAATATTGGAGTTATGGAAATTCGGCGGTAATCAGTTGGACTTGAGCAACCACAAACACATTTACATAGTGGAGAAACATTACCAATTATCCAACAAGTGCTAAAAGCTCCTCTTCTTGCTAACTTGCGCAAAACAACACATAACTTTGGAGGTAAGAAATCTTCCGTCCTCATAAAAAAACAAAGAAAAAATACAATTTGGGTCTGCACCTCCATAAGCATCAAGGTTTATCAGGAGAGCTTTAATTTCACGAGATCGAAAAGCTAAACTACATAGTTTAGGCTCGGGAAAACAAGAATGAGGAAGATCAAGGGTCTCATTACTCTGTTTACTGTCACACATATCAGCCAAAAGGGATGCCTTTTCCTTTGGACAGCGAGTGACACAGCCATCTGGCTTAAGTAAAGGAGGAACTGTTGCATCTACACCAAAGATTGCCAATTTAAGGGTAGTCCACCACTTATGTACAGGGGTTATACCAGAAAGGGTTTCTTTTATGGCTAAATTGTATTCCTTTTCAGTTGAAGCAAAAACTCTCTGAGCAAAAGCCCTAAGCTGAGTATAGCTATTCCAAGTCAAACCCGATGTGTTACCATTCCAAATGGCTACAACTTTACTCATAGAATAGTGAAACTTTCAGGGATTAATTGTTAAGTCATGGATTTGATAAAATTTTGAAAGTCTAAGGTCAATGGTCAGGCAAAAGGTCGATCGAATTAACCCTAACAGTAAGAAATAGGCTGCCGAGGCAGAGGTCTGCACTCTGAGTGCTTTTATGCCATGACGGAGGTCTGCACTTAGTGCTTTTATGCCGTGGTGGAGGTCTCCACTCTCAAAGTGCTTTACTGGTTAAAGTTGGGGTACATTCTCGTTAGCCTGATTTCTTCTCCATTTTATTCGATCAACTTTTATAAATTTCCTAGCATCAGTAGATTCCACTCGTACCATACATCGCATGGTATAGTCTATTCTTTGAGTTGACAACAACATTTCCTGAGGGAAAACCAGTCACTTCTCTCAGAATTGTATTGGGGGAAAGAAGAGGAGAAAATTGTGTTATTTCCAAGAAACCAGTCTCACGAGAAAACGAAATGTCGACGAATATCCCAAAATGGAGCAATTACCTGAACAATCGAGATAAAAGGGGTTTTTGCGATAATAGTGACAATAGAGGCCATAAACAATGGGCTCAATTGATCAATACGACCAAAAAATATGAACGCTTATTATGGTTCTTTTGTCTCTTTGTATTTGAGTGTTATTATGTGTTGTTATTCACAATGAATGAAGAGAAGAGAAACTCTCTCTAACCTGCATTTATACTGAAGGCTATCATTTGAAAAATCAAACAAATGAATTTGATCTTGTGACCGTAATTCAGAATATAATTTCTAAATCTATTTTATCAAAATATTTTTATATTCCAAATATCGCAATATTTAAAGCGTCTGCGAGAATCTCCCATGCATTTATACAGCGAACCCTCTATTACACATTCAGTCAGACGAAGATATTAAAAACTAAGAGTATAAGCGACTATAATAACGGACGATACTAGTTGCTTGCCATAGCCAAAAATATTTCAATAAAGCGAATAAGCTGATTACTCATGTCTGATAATCTTGCACTGTTTCTCTGGTCACCGACACGAATAAAATTTCGAAACTAAAGGACCACCATAAATAAAAATGGCAACACTGACAATTTTCAACTGAATCACATGTCACGAAGTAGCTGTTAGATACTAGGTAACAAGATGACAAGCTTATATAAAAATGGTTGAGGGCAACATGGCACACAAATTCCAACAATGTGAAATATGCAATGGCAATCTTAAACAGGTTTTTCTATTATCCGTGAGGGAGAGAGAGAGCTAGAGATAAAATAAAGCAATACCGTAAGTGTATCAGCGTATACGAAACGTGTGGTACACACTGCACAGTAAATACCACTATGGAACCACTATGAAAAATCTACATATTTTATCAAAGCTCAAAATCACGGTCAAACAATTAAACCGTGGAAGAGTGATCAAACATAATATTAAAGGGAATAATTTATATAAGGCTGTCTAATCTTTCCTGAAGCAAAGACAGCCATCGCATCAACGGCCGGTCTTGGATAGAGAGACCCACGATCACTCTTTGATATAACCTCTCCATCGAAGGCTCTCTACAGCTGTGTTCCCTCGGCCGACTGATCTTTTCATTCCGGTAATACTCGCAAAGGCATCAACAGACTTACGCTCAAGGCCAAGCAATAGCCTTGACTTATTCAAACATCACCAACGTAGAGGAAGACTCTTTAAGGCCCCAGAGGATTGTTTGCTGAAATAATATTAGGGCTCTCGAAGCCGTGAAGGACGGAAGGATCATCTGAAATTCATATGATGGATATGGAGGACACTCTCTTGGTTGTGGCCCCCATAACAGCCCCCCCCCCCCCCCAACACGCAACAAGACCAGGAAGGGTGATTCACATCTAACGTATATATTTCCTGTTAGAACAAATTAACATCGGGTGCTTACTGAAGTTATATAAAGAGCACTTGCAAAAATTAGCTTATCTGCTCTTTTCAATAATAAAAACGAATTTAAAGAGGCAAATTAAAAGCATGCTATGGTGTATCACCGTCATGGAGGATGGATGGCCGGGAGAGCTATTCAGGCAAGATAATTATAGAAACACTGATTTTATGAAGCCTTACATCTCTAAGCTTTACATTGCAATATCCAGAGAAGTATAATCATTATAAGAAGGTTGGGAGAATAGAGACGCAATAAGCATTATCAAACTATTTCCTCTGAGCTACTTATACTGCATGATGCACACACACACATAGAGAGAGAGAGAGAGAGAGAGAGAGAGAGAGAGAGAGAGAGAGAGAGAGAGAGAGAGAGAGAGAGAGAGAGAATAAACCACCAGTCT
>NC_090729.1:171263414-171265914 GCF_036898095.1 Palaemon carinicauda | reverse complement strand
AAATGAGTTACAAAATGATGTCCGAGCACAATAATATACTTATTCTAAATATTAGGATATGTTTTTCTTTTTATTCCATTGTCATTTTGTAAATATCTTCCTACATTACTGGCTTGTATATACTCCGTCTAAACCTCTTGAAATCTCAAAAAGTATTATTCATTTCTTGATAAATTTTTTCTTATCCTTAACTTACATCATTGCAAAGTCATAACCACTCCTCATTCAAGGTAAAACTATTTTGAGATTCAATACTTCCTGTATTGTATATATAATCAAAATCCTTTCAAACTATTTTATTAAATTTCAAGGAAATTACAGGCGCATTTATAACAGCTTACTAAAATCGTAACTCGGTATATCTTAAACCGTAAGATAACAATAAAGTAATTTAATACCTTCATCTTTATTCTTGCCCTTTTTTATTATGGTCGCTACGTGGGTATAAAATCATCCTTATAAAAAATCAGATCAAAGCTATATTTTATATAAGACAAATTGTGGGCTTGAATTATCTGAAGGGGAAAAAAAAAAACATAACGGCAAGGAAGGTCAAACGAATGAAAGGTTTGGCAAATTTATGTTATCCTTTTTAATAACTTGAGTTTTGTGGATGGACTGATTTCAGTTTGCAAACAAGCCTCCAGCTTATGAACTCCTTTTCAAGGGTTTGCCCTGTAAATCCATTTTCTTATGCCTTTTTCTGTAATCATATTCTTTAACAAATAGTAGTTTCCTTTATCAGCGGTTGAAGAAATAGATATATAAATAGCAATCCCTCCAACATTTATATTTTAAGCGTTTATTATTATCATAATTTCTATTATCATTGTTATTAATGTCATTATTATTGCTTTCATATATAAGATAATCTAGAATTATAGATCTACGTGAATTATTTTCCTAAATATCACAGGGAAGAACTTGCCAAAATGTTCTTAAAGATCATACCGTAAACAAGTTAGACAACCAAACGTAAAAAATGAACATAGAAAAATGTACACGGAAGAAAGTGTAGCAAACTGGGACAGAGGCAACAAACAGCCTTCATTGATGCCTAGAGGGATCTGGGAAAAAAAAAAAAAAAAAAAAAAAAAAAAAAAAAAAAAAAAAAAAAAAAAAAAAAAAAAAAAGGCGTTGCAACTTATTACATGATAACTTCATCTGAAAGTTTGGAGTCTTTTACTGAAATTACGGATGAAACTATGTTTATATGGAAACAATGGGAACGGCCTTCTGTCTTCCTGAATTTGAAAGAATTAGTATCCGTCATTCCCACTTTTGAATGAACGACACTCCCTCATCCTTAGTTTTGTTATTGTATAGTTTCCGCAAAGATTAAAGGCGAAATAAGCCCCACCCCCTGATGAGGTCTTAGCCAATCAATTCGTCTGCCACGATAGCAGCGGTCACAATACATCTCCTTACACATTTCAAACTATACTAACTTATAATCATTTTAAGGGGAGTGTTGTGACCACTGTTAATACGGGAGACGACATGATTGGCTATGACGTCATCAGGGGATGGGGCTTATTTCGCCCAGAATCTTTGAGGCGACTATAGTCTTGCATCAATTTGAATTCTGAATGACTGGCTTTCATTTCGAAGGACTGGTACTCAATTATCCTAGTTCTGCACGAGTAGTCTCTATTAACTTGAATTTTGAAAGAGTGATTCCCCACCATTCAGAATTTCTAATAACTGGTACTCTGTCATACTTTGCTTCGTACGAGTAGTTCTTCATCATTTGAATTTTGAATGAGTGGCTCTCCAGCTTTCCGAGATTTAAAGGACTGGTTCTTAATCATCGTTTTTTTTTTTGAGCAGTTTCCCCATATATTTGATTTTTTTAAAGCTTTCCGAGATTTAAAGGACTGGCACTTGATCATCCAGTTTTTTTTTTTTTTCTTTTTAGCAGTTTCCCATATCTTCGGTTTTTTAATGAGTAGTTCTTCGTCATCCTGGATTGTGCAAGACTGGTAATAGGTCATTGTAGGTTTTATAGGAATAGGCTTCCATCGATTCAAATTTCTAATATTTTCTCCGCCAAGCTGAGTTTTATGAGTGGCATTTCATCCTGAATTTCGTATGAGTAGTTTGACAAACATTTGAATTTTGTGTAAGTTGGTCTTTATCTGGATTTTATATGAGTGTTACTCCGACGTTCTCAGTTTTATTCTACAGTGTCCTTCTAAATTTTGAAATTAGTACTCCGCCATCAACAATATTGTATGAGTAATTCTCCATCTACTTCAATTATGGATGACTGGTTCTCCATTATTCATTTTTTTTTTTTATAATAAGAGGCTCGCCATTGATTTGAATTTTGAATGAGTGGTCGTCGGCCACCGTGAATTCTGTATGAGCAGTTTTCCATCCATTTGAATTTTGAAATAGTGATTCTTCTCTCTTGATTTTTAATGACTACTACTCTGTCATCCTCAGAGGCTCCCCCATCAGATGAATTTTGAATAAGGGTTGAGTCATACTATGGGTC
>NC_090729.1:171250914-171260914 GCF_036898095.1 Palaemon carinicauda | reverse complement strand
CAGAAAGGCGAGATGAATGTAAGCGACTTTAATCAACAAGATAATTAGCTTATATAGAAACGGTTGAGGGGAACAATGACAAATAAATTCCAGCAAAGTGAAACATGCAATAACAAAGCTAAAACAGGCTCTTTTAATATCAGTACGGGAAAGAGCTAGAGATAAAAAAGCAATAGCATTACAGTGTATGAGCATGTATGAAACATGTGCGGTACCTAATGTTTAAAAGAATTGGCCCCACTTGAAATGAAGCCTTTACTTCTCTGAACCTCAAACGCACACGACCCCAGATAATCACAATATTGATTACTTATCATTACTACAACGAAAAGACAAATTTTAGATAAGACTACTGATATGCGAAACTTTCTTTTTAATCTACATTATCATGTTATTTACGAGGTGGAGGTTGGTAAAAACAACCAAATGTTTGCCTCCCCCCAACAGAAAACCTGATGAATCTAAATTGATAAAATTCTTTTATCAAGGATAGTTTCATAGTATATTATACAATGAAATAAATGAAATTGCGGCTGATATTTAAGCTTATGATATTTTATACTCAATGCTAAAGTATATAGATAAATCGTCATCTACTTAAAAACTGTAGTTACTGTGAGCTACTGGCCTTTGCTCCACTATTTCGATAACAAGACCTCTCATATGCAACAGTACAACAGGGGTATAATAACCTTTTTATCGCAAAAAGTAAATTCAGTCATATAGAAGGATTTACGACAATAAATCATATTTCATAAAAATATAAATAAATGAAAGTGGTCTTGACTATTGAAATATAGTAAATCTAATAGTAAATATAAAATGAAATAAAAATGCAAAATTATGGAATTCGTTTTAATTACGGTAAATTGCTTGATTTATTAGTGAAAACCATCAATCTGCAAACACAAAACAGAATGTGTAGCATGGCATCCAAAGCTCAATTTAACATTTCTCTATTTACATTATCAAGGGGAATACACGAAGTATCGTATAACTTCCTACCAATATCACGTCGGATGTCGAAAAGTTCCAGCAACACGCCGAGTCAAAAAATGAAATACAGAATTCCGACCCTCGGCGAAATTCTTCGGAGTGACCACAAAGCCCAGAAATGCAAAGGTTTGAGCAGAGAGACCCAACAAGAAACGGTCAGTGGCTGCCACCGTAATGGAGTAGACGGGCATCTCGATTCAAAAGTTATGCCACAATATATCACCGTTTTTTTTTTATTTTTTTTTTTTTTTTTTTTTTTTTTTTTTTTTTTTTTTTTTTTTTTTTGGCCGCACGGAGGTTGGTAAGATCCCTTCCAGGGCAAATTCCGCCGTTCTGGAATGGTATGAGTTTTCGGAACGCAAACTTGCTTGCTTGACAGTATTAACTCTTTTACCTTCTCTGATCTTTTACTTTAGCACACATAGAAATTATGGAGACAGTATCTTTTACTTAATTTCAAAGGTTTCATGAAGCACTAGATAACTTCTACATATGTTTATGGATATGAATTTTACCATCAAAAATACTTCGTTAACAAAAAACATACTTATAATTTTCTTTATAACTTTTTTAATTTTATCAAAGTGAAAACAAACAATTTCTTTGGTAATGAGGCTCTCTCTCTCTCTCTCTCTCTCTCTCTCTCTCTCTCTCTCTCTCTCTCTCTCTCTCTCTCTCTCATACACACAAACATACCTATACCTTCAGCCTTTTTTTGTTTTAGCTAATTGGTATGACGGCCATCACTATTATTAATAACAATAATAATAATGAAAATAATCACAATAACAATAAAGTATTTGCATAAACAAAACCGACAACAGCAATAACAACAACAGTAATAAAAATAATAATAGTGTAAAGTTTCATTTAATGAGCACTGTGACTCTACACTGACATTGTGGGAATAAATTGACGTATCTCTCTTTATTTTGAACTCGAATGTTAAGACGGAAATGGGTCTTAGATATCCCCTATAGAGTAAGAAAAATATAACATTTTCTGAGGTGTAGGTTACAGATTGATGAATATTGTTACTGTTCTTAAAATATTTCATTTTTTCTTGTTTCCTTTCCTCACTGGGCTTTTTCCCTGTTGGAGCCCCTTGGGCTTATAGCATCCTGCTTTTCCAACTAGGGTTGTAGCTTAGCAAGTAATAATAAATAATAATAATAATAATAATAATAATAATAATAAATAATTAAAAATAATAAAAAATAATAAAAAATAATAAAAAATAATAAATAATAATAAATAATGATAATAATAATAATGATGATAAAAATAATAATAATCATAAAAAATAATAATAAATAATAATAATAATAATAATAATAATAATAATAATAATAATAATAATAATAAAATCATCTTGAATCTCTTGACGAATAAATTTTTATTTATTTATATCTTTTGCCATTCCAGGAATCCGTAAGTAATTCGTCAGGTTCCTTTGTCAATATATAAGAGGCTATGAAGAAAATTACATTATTTCTATCTTCTACGGCCTTCGGTGATAATAAAAGTAATTTTCTTACCAATTCACCATTATGAAGAGCCGAGTATATGATGAGAAAGACTTGTGGAAAAACCACTACATATAGCCGAACATAAAAAAAAAAAAATGGTTACTTCCATAAACTAACATTAAGGGAGAAATTATACTCTTACTATTCCCAGTGACTCTAATATCTTGCTAACCATAAAGAAGAGGAAAATATTACGAGCAAATAGCAGATTAAATTTCCCTAGTAGCAAAAATGTCCTACTGCGTATAAGAGCTTTTCAATGAATCGTTGAGAAAATTAATGTAAGAAAAAAAAAGAGGAGCGTCGAGTAAACCTCATAAACTAGTTAATTGAATTCCAGCTCATTTTTCCTTACACCGAGTATCAATTTGCTTACTTGGCGTTTACCAACAGATTGAAAGGCAATATACACTAGAACTTTCTAATGGAAGAAATGACTCGGACAGTTTTATATTCCCTGATATTAGAATTCGAAGAAAAGATTTGAGCGAGTATCAATAAGGATAATGCGAATCTCGTGTTTAAGCTTCACTGCCAGCCTCCAATGGCTCCAGAACTCTCCACCATGATTAACACCGCTGTCTACACCCATCCTTATATTCGGGGTAGAAATCGGAGACTTTTTTTTTTTTTCAAACACGACAAATTGTACTTTTTATATGATATTCATTTATACAAATTATTGCAGATAGGAACGATACTTTCCTCTTAGTAAAGGTAGAAGGGACTAACTGTGATAAGCAGCTCATCTAGGAGGAAGACACTCCAAAATCAAACCAATGTTCTCTAGTCTTGGGTAGTGCCATAGCCTCTGTACCATGGTCTTCCACTGTCTTGGGGTTGAGTTCTCTTGCTTGAAGGAACACTATTGTATCTAATTTCTCTTCCTCTTGTTATTTTGAAGCTTTTATCCTCTTGTTATTTTCAAGTTTTTATAGTTAATATGCGAAACATTTATTTTAATGTTGTTATTTCTTTATTTCATTTCCTCACTGGGCTATTTTCCCTGTTGGAGCCATTGGGCTTGTAGCATCCTGATTTTCCAACTAGGGTTGTAGCTTAGTAAGTAATAATAATAATAATAATAATAATAATAATAATAATAATAATAATAATAATAATAATAAAAAAAAAATTTAAAACATAGAAAGAATTATACTTTTATTTAGCAAAAGAAAACTCAAAAGATGAGAGTTGAATTCTTCCCACTGTGATGAAAGAGACATTCGTCTAATAACAATTACACCCCAGAAAAAACGCGAGTTCGCGTTCAGACTTTCGCTGTTGTAATTATTATTAAAGAATTGGGAAGTACAAAGATGGAAGTTCTACGCACTTATCTTTCGTCTAAAATTTTATGTCCAATAAACGGAACAGTAATGGTATATGAATTTATATATATACACACATTATATATATATATATATATATATATATATATATATATATATATATATATATATATATATATATATATATATATATAGTAGGTTGGCCAGGGCACCAGCCGCCCGTTGGGATACTACCACTAGAGAGGTATTGAATCCTTTGACTGGCCAGACAGTAATGGATTGGATCCCTCTCTCTGATTACGGCATTATTTTTTTCTTTAACTACACTTAAACAGAATAGAGTCTAGCCTATTCTTTACATATTCTCCTCTTCCCTCATACACCTGACAACAATGAGATACTTAACACTTCTTCACCTAAGGGGTTAATTACTGTACTGCAATTTGTTCAGTGTACTTTCCTCTTGGTAAGGGTATAAGAGACTCTTTAGCTATGGTAAGCAGCTCTTCTAGGAGAAGGACACTCCGATATTAAACCATTGTTCTCTAGACTTGGATAGTGCCATTGCCTCTGTACCACGGTCTTCCAGGTCTTCCACTGTCTTGGGTTAGAGTTCTCTTGCTTGAGGGTACACTCGGACACACTATTCTATCTTATTATTTTTTTTTCTTCCTCTTGTTTTTTTGAAATGGTGTGTTGGGCAGGCTCAATAGAAGGGCCATGGATGCCTGGTGGTTTATCAAGAGGTTGTCTTTTCCTTTTTCTGATTCTTTTTCTTCTCAAAACCATCCTTACTGTCCTCCTTTCAGTTGAAGTGACTATCCTGGAGGGTATTTAGCCTTGCATGGTGTATCGGCTCCTCCATGTTGACCAGTTTTTCCGACTTTTTACTATAGTCTATGGGTATCATCAATCACTTTATTTATAATTCTGTACATATTGTTTTTATTATAATTCTTGTTAATCTAGCTTTTAAGTATTTCTCTTTTTTATTTCTATTAATTCTTATGCTGTCTGGAGACATTGAGCGAAATCCGGGACCACTACGTCCTAGATTTCGTCAATGTCGTCTTCTGTATTGCAATATTCGTGGTCTTCATGCAAATATCCAAGACCTTACAGTTGGGTCCAGACAGTATGATATTCTTTTGTGCTCAGAAACTTTGGTTTCTAATATGAGGCACTCATCTGAGCTCCTTATAACTGGTTTTAAGAAGCCAATAGTGTTGAAACGTGATGCCATCCCTAAGGCCAGGGGAATGGCGATGTATATTAGGACCGAGTACCCTGCTTCTCATAAGTCCTGCTATCAATGTGGATGTCATGAGATTCAGGTAATAAAAGTTTGTGGTAGGCATAACAACTTTTATTTGTGTTAGATCTATCGGAATCCAGACATGGATGATTCTATCTTCGATTGTCTTCTTACCATTATGGCTAAGATACAAGAAGATGATAGAAAGGCTTCTTTTGTCTTTGTTGGTGATTTTAATGCTCACCATAGGGAGTGGTTAAGTTCTATCTCTCTAACCGATCGCCATGGCTTATGAGCTTTAGACTTTTCCTCTGAATCAGGCTGTGAGCAAATCATAAATGAAGCTACTCACAGGTCTGGTAATTGCTTGGACCTCGTATACACTGACTCCCCTGGCGTTATAACTAGTAAGGTTGGTTTCATTAGTAGTGAAGACTGAGCACCCTGTCCCTGATATATCATACTCTTGTAAAATTTATATGAAATCCCAAGCAGACTGGAATGGGATTTTGCATGATCTTTTGTGCTTGAATTGGTCACAATTATATAGTAGTGTAGATCCTGCTGTCCCTTTGAATGAGAATCTAGTCAACATAATTGATAGGCGTTTCCCTTCTCGTGTGCTAAGGCACCGAGTGAAGGACAAACTGTGGTTCAATGATGATTGTAGACGTGCTTATTTGGAGAAGCAGGAGGCCTATCACCTTTGGAAGGGTAACAGATCAGATTTGACCTGGAACAACTATACTCAGCTTCGAGCTTTTGCTCAGAGAGTTTATGCCGCAGCTGAAAAGGAGTACAATTAAACCATAAAAGAAACCCCTTCTGGTACAACTCAGGAACATAAATGGTGGTCTACCCTTAAATCTGCAATCTTTGGTGCAACAGTTTCTCCTTTACTTAAACCAGATGGCTCAGTCACTCGCTGCCCAAAGGAAAAGGCAACCCTTTTGGCTGATGTTTTTGACAGTAAACAGAGTAATGAAAAACTTGAACTTCCTCATTCCTGTTTTCCTGAGGCTAAACTAACTAGTTTAGTTTTTCGATCTCGTGAGATTAAAGCTCTGTTGATGGACCTTTATGCTTATGGAAGTGTAGACCCAAATGGTATTTTTCCTTTGTTTTTTATAAAGACAGCAGATTTCTTAGCTCCAAAGTTATCTGTTATTTTGCGCAAGTTAGCAAGAAGAACCCTTTTAGCACTTGTTGGAGAATTGGTAATGTTACTCCTCTATGTAAATGGGTTTGTGGTAGCTCAAGCCCCACTGATTACCACCCAATTTCCATAACTCCCATATTATCTAAAGTTTTTGAGCGTCTTCTGGCAAAACGCCTTAATAGGTTTGCTGAAAGTAATCATCTATTCCCTAGTTTGCAATTTGGTTTTCGTAAAGGCCTTGGAGCATGTGATGCCCTTCTTACAATCTCTAATGCTGTACAGAAATCCCTTGATTGTGGTCAGGAAGTTCGTATGATTGGCCTTGATTTTAGTGCTGCCTTTGACCGTGTTAATCATGAGGCCCTTGTTTTCAAACTCAAACAGTTGGGAGTGGGTGGGTTGTTTTTTAGCATTATTATTGATTTTTCAAGTAATAGATCTCAAAGAGTTGTTGTTGATGGGCACCATATTGAGTATAGGAATGTGATGTCTGGTGTTCCACAGGGTAGTGTTCTTGGCCCATTACGTTTCATACTATATACACATGACATGTGGTTTGGCCTAGAAAACAAGCCTGTTGCATATGCAGATGATGCTACTCTCTTAGCATCAATTCCATCCACTGAATGTAGATCTTGGGTTGCTGAATCCCTTAATAGAGATTTAGCAAAAATTAGTGCATGGTGCAAATTATGGGGTATGAAGTTGAATCCTAACAAAACTCAAAGTATGATTGTAAGTAGGTCAAGGACGGCGGCTCCTTAACATCCAGATCTCAGTATTGATAATGTTTCTTTAAATTTGTATGACTCTTAAAATTTTAGGTTGATTCTCGACAGCAAATTTACTTTTGAGAAACACATTGGGTCTGTGTCTTCTTCAATTGCACAAAAAATTGGCTTATTGAGAAAGTCTTACAAGATTTTCGGTGATCAATCTATTCTGAAGAAGTGTTTTAATTCTTTCGTGCTACCTTGTTTTGAGTATTGTTCTCCTGTCTGGTGTTCAGCTGCTGATTCTCATCTCAATTTGTTGGACAGAAACTTACGGTCAATTAAATTTCTTATTCCTGATCTAGATATCAATCTCTGGCATCGTCGTTCAATTAGTTCATTATTTATGTTGCATAAGATTTTTCAAAACTCTGACCATCCTTTACATTCAGATCTCCCAGGACAATTCTATCCTGTTCGTAATAATAGGCAGGTAGTTAATTCTAATAGCCAAGCCTTCTCCATCATGAGGCTCAATACTACACTGTATTCTAGAAGTTTTATTCCAGCTGATACCAAGTTGTGGAATGATCTTCCTAATCGGGTAGTTGAATCAGTAGAACTCTAAAAGTTCAAAGTTGGAGCAAATGTTTTTATGATGACCAGGGTGACATGAGTCTTTTTATAGTTTATATATGACATATGTTTTTGACGTTGTTAATAGTTTATATGGGACATATCTGTCTTGACGCTGTTACTGTTTTTAGAATGATATATTGTTAATTTATTCTCATCATTTATTTATTTCCTTATTTCCTTTCCTCACTGGGCTATTTTTCCCTGTTTGAGGCCTTGGGCTTATAGCATCTTGCTTTTCCAACTAGGGTTGTAGCTTGGCTAGTAGTAATAATAATAATAATAATAATAATATACATATATATATATATATATATATATATATATATATATATATATATATATATATATATATATATATATATACATATATACATATATATACATACATACATACATACATACATACATACATATATATATATATATATAATATATATATATATATATATATATATATATATATATATATATATGCATGTATATAAATATAAAAACTTTCAAGGGCTTCTTTATTACAGTAGGATATATAGACATCGTTGAATAAAACATTTCCTTGATTACTTCTCTGACGTCTCATTTTTAACACAAAAGTGTTCCAGTGAATAAAATTGTTCTCATTTTCTCATGATATTTTCCGAATACTTGTCATACAAACACCTAAACCTTCAGTGCATGAAGTTGCCTGGTCTCCAATTGATCATTAACGTGTATTGGTTTTATGTGTGGAGTAACTCGATATTCAAATGAATTTGCTAGGTACTTTGTCATAGCCAAACGCCTTTACTCTTATTCATACCCATTTCTCGCAACATAGATGCGGAAAGTTATTTGTACAATTTTAAATTGCACCAATATATTTTGAAAGGGAAAAGTAATAGAAGCAAAAAAAATTACTCTAAAAGCAACTAAATATAACGCTTAAATATAAATGAACAGGAGTACAAATAATAATAGCAAACACACATAGATGTCGATTCTAATACATGACGTTTTTCTATACAAAGTTTGGACTAAAACTAATTTTCATGGTAAGAGGTCTTGACACAAATTTATTTGATAATTATCTATATCCCTTTTTTTAAATTTATGACCGTGCATGGTTTTATTTTTAAATTACACTTCTTATTTAGGAAATGATCAAATTAATTACAACCCTGCGTTTTTTGAAATGCTGATCAAGGTTAGTAACATCTGCCGATACCAGTCTGGTAGTTTAACTTATGCAAATTTTGATCTAAGGAATCCATCATTATCATCATAAACTATTCTACTATACTTTCCAAACGTTTAAAACAGTTTCAACATAAACTTTAAACAACTTTTCTCATTAAGAAAGTCACTGATCTTCAATTTAACAATACATTTCTCACGCTGAAAAATCGAAAAGAATGCCACCATAATGAACGTTTCTAAGGAATGATAAAACAAAGCATCTTGCCTTAATTTTACATTTTGATGATATATTTCCCAGAGAATTATGATCGTCCCTTACCTGACCGGATGACCTATCCAGAGGACATGTTCCTCAAACCCATTTTCTTTTCACGAGGAAGAGCCCAATTTAGGTTACTGTCGACCCTTCTCAATTTCGTTGCGATATGGAAATATTATATATTCCCCATCCTGGAAGAGGTAACGGTATATCTTTCCTTTTGATAAGGGAAGATCGCGGGATCCAGGAATGCAATATGTGGATGACCATAGGACAAAAAGTAATCTCATGTAGAGGGTCGGTAAAGTGGTGCGTCAATTCTGGATAATTCTCTTAAATGAGATTCGTAGCTGCTCGGCCTTAATTTGTTTTGCTTGTTTGATTAAAATCAATCATACTATAATCAATAAAAGTTCGTACAAACTATGTAAAGGTATTAAATGATATGCAAGTTACCCAAATTCACTTCATTCATTCATGATTCAAGTGCGGGGGTCAAGGACAAGGAACTATCGTTATACTAAAAGCTCATTTTTTTCGAATCCAACATAATTTTTCTATGAAGTTCAACATTAATGGGATTTTGAGAAAATCAGCATGATTCAATTTAAAGGGACCAACAAGCTTACCTCTAGCAGTAATGACCTGGTCTGGTCACCCCAACCCAATATAAAATCTTCCTAAAAAGGTTGCGAAGACATTTTCCAATATTGGAAACGTATGAGGGTACCTAAAACATCCCTGCATATAAGCAAAACGTATTCTGTTTATAATTATTACAAAAAGAATTGTCTGGTTGGTAAAATTTCCAAGGAAGTAAATGTCTAAATGGTGTGAAGTGGGCGTTCATGCTTTGTACTTTTCATGAATCTGAATTAGGATTAAATTCCGACTTCAAATCTGAAAACAAAAAAATCTATGATAAAGCACAAATCCACACTTAATTTCGTACTAAAATCTTGCTAACATTACAGTCAACCACACT
>NC_090729.1:171240914-171245914 GCF_036898095.1 Palaemon carinicauda | reverse complement strand
TGTGCAGACATTTTTATGAATAGTTCATCAAGAGAAAGAAATTATCTTGGCGTCAGGTATACTCATAAAGTACACTATTTAATGTGTCGAAGTTAATTAAGCAACAATTACTAAAATAAAGAAGGCTGTGTAATATATAAATGTTCTCCTGTCTGACTATTACAATATTTCATTTGAAATGTCATCATGTCCCTTATGTTTTCCTCCTTTCATTGATCTTTGTATGGATATTGTTTGTACATTTATAAATTAAGCATACATGATTGAAGAGTTCTGAAAAAATCACATTCTCTTTTCTCAAGAGGGGGATTGATTGATTGATTTAAAGTTTTCAGGCATCCTGATATCTAAGGTCATTGACACCGGTAACATTTAATTTATGTATACAAAAATAAAAAATAGAATAAAAAAATAAAAAATAAAAGAGTATTCAATTAAAATCATAAAAGGTGAATGTCATAAAAGTTAAATAGTTTTCAGAAGACCTGCTTCTGAAATAAATCTAAAAATGCCACTTGCATAGTAGGACACATCATTTTCAAGAATCTTGCAAGGACGAACCTGCCACCCTCACTTCGAGCCTCAAACAGATATCTATTCCTTAAGTTGTTATAATTGGGGCATTCGGTCAACAAATGCCTCACTGTTAGAGGCACTAAACAGTCGTCACAATACGGTTGGTGTTGGCCCTTCAGCAGAAACTCGTGTGTCAACTGAGTGTGACCAATACGGAGACAACAAAGAGACGTCTCCCATTTTCGGGGCATCATATTATACCTCCAAGGAGATATGACATTTGTTACCTATCGCATTTTATTGCCATCTAGGCTATCCCATTGCTGTTGCCATTTATTGCAAACCAATTTCTTGATGTCAGGTAAGAAATCATTACAGGGAATGGGATACCTTCTTGGCAGCAACTCGGATGCAGCCTTCTTAGCCAGTGAATCTGCCTTCTCATTCCCAGACACACCTACATATGCTGGAACCCAACAAAATTGAACTGTTATACCTCTCCGTCCAATAATAAAAAGCCATTCTAAAATCTTTAAAACTAGAGGGTTATTAGAATTAAAAACTTCTATAGCTTGAAGGACACTCCTTGCATCACTAAAAATTGTAAAATTACCCTCCTTCTCCAACGCTATTTTCTCAATAGCGGTTAATATGCCATACAGTTCGGCAGTAAATATGGAAGCGGTCAGAGGAAGTGCACCTCTACAATTAAAACCATTACTATGTACTCCAAATCCAACGCCAGCATCAGATTTGGAGCCATCAGTATAGATAAAAGTTGATCCTCTATGTTCTTTAACATGTTCATTAAAAAGAGACCTGGCTTCTAGGTCTGACATATTCTTCTTATCTCTAATAAAATATTTACAAAAAGATATCTCTGGTAACTTCCATGGAGGCGTTGATGATACCTTGAATGAAAGTACCTTATTTCTAATTATATCCAGACTATTTAATAATCGTTTCACCCGAAAGCCATAAGGGTGAGGAGATTTTGGGTGCAACTCAAAGTATAATGCGTGTCTTACAAGGCTTGCAGATTTTGGGTGCAACTCAAAGTATGATGCGTGTCTTACAAGGCTTGCAGTCTGAAAGGCTAGAGAGTTAGGGAGTCTTTGCAATCTAAACCAATACCGAATAATGGAAGACATTCGATAAAGGTCTAGAGGTAACTCTCCAGCATCAACAAGGAGACTTGGGATAGGCAAGGTTTTAAAAGCTCCTGTAGACAATCTAATACCTGCATGATGTATGAATCTAATATTTTTAACCGGCTTGGGGTGGCTGAAGAATATATTTCACATCCATTACTAATTTTGGAAAAAATCAAGGCCTTGTATAATTTTAAAATAGTATTGCGGTCTGCCCCCCATGATGTATGGGACAATACTTTTAAGATATTCAGAGCTTCAACACATTTAGCTTTTAACGCTTTTAAGTGAGAAACCCATGTAAGCCTACAATCAAATATCAAACCTAAAAATTTTGCTTCACTTGCACATGGTATCCTTAGACCTTTAATGTATATATCCGGGTCTGGATGTACTCCCAGGATACGACAAAAATGGACAATAGTAGTTTTACTTGTCGAGAACTTAAATCCATTCATGTCAGCCCACTGGATAATTTTATCAATAGAGAGTTGGATTTTTCTCTCAACTATTGCCATTCTAGTGCCAGCAAATGATATGGAGAGATCATCCACAAATAATGTTGAGAGAACATCCCAGGGAATGACTGAGGATATCCCATTAATTGCTAGTGCAAACAGGGTTACACTCAGCACACTCCCCTGAGGAACTCCTTCTTCCTGACACTTACTCTCTGATAGAGTTTCCCCCACTCTCACTTGAAAACCACTATGTGAAAGAAATGACTGAATAAATAGTGGTAGTTCTCCTTTTAATCCTAGCTCATGAATTGTTTTAAGTATACCATGTCTCCATGTGGTATCATATGCCTTTTCAAGGTCGAAAAAAACTGTCACATGGTGCTGTTTGGAAGCAAAGGCTTCACAAATAGAGGACTCAAGTCTTATTAACACATCAGTTGTTGAGTGCATTTTTCTGAATCCACATTGAATCGGTGATAAAATACCCTTCTTTTCAAGATACCACATCAACCTTACATTGACCATCTTCTCCATGATTTTACATAAACACGAAGTCAATGCAATAGGTCAATAGCTTGCTGCTAAAAACTTTTCCTTACCGGGTTTTAAAAAGGCTAAAATAATGGCTAGTTCCCAAACACTTGGGTAACTATGATCATGCCATATTCTATTAATAATACTTAAAATAAATAACTTTGTATTAAAATGTACATGTTTAACCATTGCATATGGAATTCCATCGGGTCCAGGAGATGTATCGTTGCAAGTAGAGAGTGCGGAATCAAGTTCTCTTTCAGTAAAAGGAGAATTATACGATTCTTCCCTTCCTGTTGCAAAATTTAAAATTTTCTTTTCTTCAATGCTCCTGTACTGGTGACTAGGAGCTGCTACACTCTTGCACGATACATTTGAAAAATGGTCAGCCAGGGCATTGCTAACTTCATTTCCTTCAGTCACAAACTGACCATTCCCTTTCAACACTGGTGGTGGGTTCGGGGTAAATTTGCCTGCAATTTTTCTTATTTTCCTCCATGCAGAAGATGGTGGTGGTCTACAATTAATGGAAGAAACAAAAGCCACCCAAGATTGGCGTCTAGCTTCTTTCATGGCACAACGGAACTGTGCTCTACACTTTTTGTATGATATCAAATTTTCATCAGTACGGCGTCTACGCAATCTAGTCAGGGATTTTCTGGTGGCTCTGTGCAAGGCTGTTAATTCTGAGGACCCCCACGGGACTGGTCGTCTTTTGAATAGTCCTGTGGTTTTGGGAATCGAATTGATTCCTGCTGTATGAATAGTTCCATTCAGTAGGTCTATGGCATCATCAATACTTTCAAACTGTTCTGCTCTCCCTTCAGTTTCACTTAGCTCAGAGAATTTAACCCAGTCTGCCTTGTCTAGATTCCAACGTGGCGATCTTTGCAAAGGCAGACCCTTGTTGGTGTTTATAATGATTGGTGCATGATCACTAGTATGCCAATCATCTAATGTCCTCCAATCAATATCAAGAAGGCAGTTAGAGCTTGCAATTGAAAGGTCAATGCATGACAAAGTACCTGTCTGAACATGGAAGTGTGTGGGCTCTCCTGTATTAAGGAGTCCCACATCCTCATTCTCTACAATTGATGAGATATTGCCCCATGTGTTGGCCAAAACATCACCCCATAAAGGATGTCTACCATTCATATCTCCCAGTAAGAGAAAAGGTTGAGGGAGTTGTTGAATGACCTCTGCTAAATCATCATATAAAATATTATCATTTGGAGGTAAGTACAGAGAGCATATTGTATATTTTCTCCCTATATCAATTTGTACAACAACTGTCTGCAGGGTTGTACGTATAGATATATGTATTTGGGGAACATCTCGACGAATGTACATGAGACTTCTGCCATGGCTCCCTACTCCGTGATCATAAGGTGTCCTATAACTAATATATTCGCGAGGACAAGGGGTATTAGCATCAAGCTTGCTCTCCTGGAGACATACAATTATGGGGGAATACTCGTGAATTAAGAGCTTAAGTTCTTCATATTTGGCCCTCAAACCCTGACAATTCCATTGTAAAATGGATGAAAAAACTATGTATTATTTTCTGGAAGACATCTTTGATGAGGTCTTCCCATTGACAGTTTTTGACTTGACAATATTTTCTGTAGGCTTTTTAAGTTTGGGTCTTGATAAATTAGGTTTTATATTAGCCTTTTCAGTGTTGTTGTTACCTAATTCTTGTGGGGGATGGTGGACCTCCACTTGAATTTTTTATTGATTCAAGAAGTTTTCCTGTTGATCTGAAATATCAACAAGCAAAACATCATATCTATTTGATGTCATAACTTTGGTGTTTTTAATGGATGGGGGTGAGAGAGATGGAGGTCTCTCTCTTTTCCTATTGACAGGTGGTGATTTATTAGGTTTTGATGTTTTCCCCACTACAGGCACACCTGATAATTCAGTTTCATGTGGAACCTCCATCAAATCAGGCAAAGATATAGCCTGAGAGAGGTTAATATTATCCTTTGTAGTGGGGACAAAGGTTTACTAGAGGTGAGAAAAGTCTTAGATGATATTCTTGCCTTATCCTCTAGAATTCTATCAGAAGATGGCAAATTTCTTTTCTGGGGAATAGAGGCAGTATTAGGTGGGTTGGATGTCTCCTGCCTCATTTTTTCTCCTGATTTCAATACTTTTGCATAACTTGCTGATTTACTCAATAGTCTCTTGGCATGCCCCACACTTATGTGTTCGATACTGGATTTATTGAGAGCAGCCTCTTCCAATTTATATGCTGGCAGTTCATCCGTAGATTTGTGATTCAAATTGCAGTTTATACAATTGGCCTCTAGTGTACAGTCTCCATGGTAAACAT
>NC_090729.1:171193414-171235914 GCF_036898095.1 Palaemon carinicauda | reverse complement strand
TATATATATATATATATATATGTATATATATATATATATATATATATATATATATATATATATATATATATATATATATATATTATACATACATTAACGCATGTGTGTGTATGTATGAATAGTATATCAGTGCTGCATATTAATCTAAATACAATAAACCTGTGTCCATAAATTGTTTCCAATCTATTATTGCGTATATAATCTAAGATAATTTTATTTACGGTTAATAAACTTGCGCAACATAATTCAATAGTGATAAGTTCTGGCACTTTACAAAAAGAAAATTCTACGTAGCTGTTGGCCGTGTTCGGTTGGGATTAATTTAATATGGCAAGATTATCTTGCGAACAACATAATGTGTAAAACGGGAAACCAAGAACCGTAGGAAAAAAAAGTGAGACTAAAAGGTAAAAAATAGTTTTGTGATGCAACGTCTACTTCGTGTCAAGTACAATGCCAGCTTTATCAACCGCAACCCCCCCCCACCCCCCCCCCCCGCCACAAGGTCTGTCATTGAGGTGTCGTTTATATAATACTATCCTACAAATTTTACATTTACCAGATACATATACGGCTATCCTATATATATCTCAGGAAAATTTCTAATTCATTTCAAATATATCACTACCTAATACACTGTAACATTTCCTTTATTTCTCACCATAAATTATTTTGTACAATCATTTTTCCTTGGCAACAAGGCCTTAGAAAACATTACGTCACTCTCCCTACTTACGATGGCCATTTCCGTTACAAACTTGAACTGAAAGTCGGCCATCGTCTGGCCTAGACTTCACAACGAAAATAAAAAAATCATTACTGTTTTTGAAGTTATAATATATATGAAAGACTTATTTTAATGTTGTTACTGTTCTTGGAATACTTTATCTTAATTATCAATTACTTTTCTTGTAGTTTGTTTGTTTCCTTATTTCCTTTCCTCGCTGGGCTATTTTCCTTATTAGAGTCCTTGAGCTTATAACATCTAGCTTTTCCAACTAGAGCTGTAGCTTAGCAAGTAATAATAATAATAATAATAATAATAATAATAATAACTTACCACTGTCACTAAATGATTGGTTACAACCCAAGATGATGTCTAGTAAATCAGAGAGACGTTGAATAATAGCGACCACCAGTTTAAAAGTAACTTCCATTAACGTATACGGTTCGTGAAAGTACCTCACAAATGCAATGGATTATAAAAAATGAAATTAGCATTTCCTTTTGTAAACTTTACTTTCTACCCGCGCAGTTACAAATATAACTTTTAAAGATTAGATTTTCATCATACATCTGGCAGAGCAGAGAAGAGACGAAGGTACTAGACTCGCAATGAACGCATATTAGAAATGCTGGCACCATTGGCTGATAAGGAATTACGGGCTACAAGGTAATTTTAAAGCAACTGATAAGATTAGAGCAAAATAACCCTTGGACACTACTAGTACTTGCAATAACCTCTCTCCCTCATTCTGTGAGAATTAGGTCATGAAACCAATGCAAGTGAGAAGTGAACTTCAAGACAGAAATATTACCGATTCTTCGAGTGAATAGTCACGTAGTGTCTTCTTCCCCTGGCCTTGGTCACTTCCTATCCCATTTGAAGTAAGTATATTACTTTTGTTTTTTCGTTGCTTTCATTTCATTTCTTTGGCATCTGCATGGGTCTGTTCTCAGAATAAGATATATTTATTTCATACTAGACCACAGGTGCAATAGAAGACTGGTATCCTCATCAAAAATCAATCCTAACTAGCGGATCTCTGATGTACAAGGAATACATTGTTCTTTGATAAATATATTAGGATTTGAATGCACTCATCTCATAAAAAGGTGTAGACTGTTTAAAGGTTAAAAGACCGCTCATGAATGGCAGAGGCAAGGGACAGTGACAATGCCCTAGCAAGCAAGACAATAAATGCCCTAGAGGCTGACCATATATATATATATATATATATATATATATATATATATATATATATATATATATATATATATATATATATATATATATATATATATGTAAAACATGATGAGTGCTCAACACCCTCTCCACCTAAGCTAAGACTTGGGAGGGACAGGCAATGGCTGCTGGTGACTCCTCAGGTAGACCTATAGGTTCCCCGAAACCCCAATCCTTAGCTCACAAGGATAGTGAGGTTGCAGACACTTAGGTAAACTATCGAGATTGAGGGGGGATTAGAACTCCAGTCCATCATATCGCCAGGTAAGGACATTTCCAATAGACCACCATAAAAAACTTAAGGGCTTTTTATTGGGCCATCTTATGATTTTGTCAATTATGAGTTGAGTTTTCCTTAAGGTGCGTCCACACTGGCAACATCGTGTCTACTGACATATCAACAACAAAGTTGGAAACCTTACAGTCACCATCAGTACACATATTGACAACAATGTATGAAACTTTGTCTGCTACAATGTCTGGCAGCATATTGGCAACACGCGTCAACTTGGTGAAGCCGTCCACACCTCATTCTAGACTTGAAAAGTATGTCGGTGTGCCAGGACGCACTGTGTATACCTGTAATTACAATGATGTTATATTTACTGAAACCAAATTAAAATGCGTGTAAAGCAGCGATTGCATGTGTTCTGCTTTGACACAAAATTAGTGTATAATATAAATGAGAAAAGAAACTAATAAATACTAATATGCTAACATGCACAGTTTCTTACTGATATCCAGCGTCATAGGTCTTTTGTGGCTTGTGTTTGTCCGCTAGAAACAGCATGATGCTGAACGCGAACTACTGACTCTTACATGCGTCTTCAGCTCCATCACCAGACTTCCTTTCTTGACATTTTTTCAGTTCTCTTCGGAGCTGTGTCATGAGGTTCTTCATTTTCTTCTCCACTTCATTTCTCTCCATCTGAATATTTTCAGCTATTGCACGCCAGGCGTCTGCCCTCTTGAAGCGGTGTTTGTATAGTGCATGGGTCGGATCCCATAGCAATGGGTATCCTCGATAACATTCAATTAACTGAACAATCTTTTCTCTCGGTGTTGTGTGTCTGTCCGGGTATCTCCAACCACATCGACTTGTCCACACCAGAGTTGCCAACATATCACCAATAAATCTCTACCAACATCTCGCTCGACAACAATGTTTCGTCAACAGTCTAACAACTTGTTGCCTACAAAGTTGTACACAGTGTTGTCGATATGTTTTGTCGCTAGTGTGGACACACTCTTACAATCAAATACATTTGTTCTAACCAATGACATGAACAGATCCTCTACATATAACATGGGAAGAATATCTTGGGGATGATATAAAATATTCCATTCACAGCTAGTGCAAACAGTCACACTTACATCACTGTCCGGGGGAACTACTCCATCCTGACAAAATTCCCAAGCTTACCTTGAAAGAAATGTTGCCCCCCCCCCCCCAACAAAAAAAAATCTGAAAAAATAATATCAATTCCCTTTGTAATCCAGAATTATGTATCTCCCACAGGCGTCTATGCCTCCAAGTAGTGTCCTATGCCTTTGCAAGGTCAAACAAAACACACACACACACAATCCTGTTTAGAAGCCAATGCTCTGCAGATAGAGGATTCAAACCACAAATGCATCTGTTGCCGAATGCATTCTTCTAAAGCCCAATTAGGTTAGTGGCAAAATACCTTTTTTTTCGAGACACCACATCAATCTTGTATTTACCATCTTCTCCATGATCCTAAACAGAAAGGATGTCAATACAATTGGATGGTAACTTGTTGCTGAAAACAATTTTTACCTGGTTTGGAAAAAACTAAAATCATACTTAGCCCCATCCTTTGGTAACTGCTATCTCATCATATTTTGTTAACAAGGATCGAAATTAAATTGTTTTTGTTTACTAAAACATGCCTTAACATTACACATGGAATCTGGTAGGGGCGTGAGCCACCGTTATGTTATATATATATATATATATATATATATATATATATATATATATATATATATATATATATATATATATACATATATATATGTGTGTATATATATATATATATATATATATATATATATATATATATATATATAGACACACACACACACACACATATATATATATATATATATATATATATATATATATATATATATATATATGTGTGTGTGTGTATATATATATATATATATATATATATATATATATATATATGTCTATATATATACATATATATATATATATATATATATATATATATATATATATATATATAGACACACACACACACACACATATATATATATATATATATATATATATATATATATATATATATATATATGTGTGTGTGTGTATATATATATATATATATATATATATATATATATATATATGTCTATATATATACATATATATATATATATATATATATATATATATATATAAGTATCTATATACATATACACACACACACACACACACACACACACACACATATATATATATATATATATATATATATATATATATATATATATATATATATATATATATATATATATATATATATATATATATATAATGTCATCCGTGAGTGAAAGACAAATTCTGGTTCAATTAGGATTGTAGACGTGCGGATATGGAGAAGCAAGAGGACTATCATCTTTGGAAGGGTAAAAGATCAAATTTGACTTGAATAACTATACTTAGCTAAGAGTTGCTTTCCAGCGAGTTTAAGCTTCAACTGAAAAGGAATACAATTTTTCCTTAACAGAAACCCTTTCTGGTACAACCCAGGAACTTTAGTGGTGGGCTACCCTTAAATCTGCACTCTTTGCTGTAGACTTAACAGTTCCTCCTTTACTTGAACCTGATGGCACTGTCACTTACTGTCCAAAGGAAAAGGCAACTCTTTTGGCTGACGTGTTCGACAGTAAGCATAGTATATTTTCCGCAAGTTAACAAGTTCTTTTAGAACTTGCTGGAGATATTACAATATTACTCCATTATGGAGATGTGTTTTTGGTAGATATGGCCCAGCTGACTACTGCCTAATTTCTACAATTCCCTTATTATCCGAAGTTTTTGGACATCTTTTGTCGAAACTTCTAAATATGTATGCTCATTAATTATTTGTTCCATAGTTAGCAATTTAGCTTTCGCAAAAGCCTTGGAGCATGTGAACCCATTCTTACAACCTCCAATGCTGTGCAGAAATCCCTTGATTGTGATCAGGAAGTTCATACGATTGTCCTTCATTTTAGTGCTGTCTTTGACCGTGTTAATCATGAGACCATTCTTTTCAAACTTAAACAGTAGGATGTAGGTAGTTTTTTTCTTAGCATCATTATTGAACTTTTAATCAATAGACTGTAAAAGTTGTTGCTGATTGGTACCATAGTGAGTATAGGAATGTGATATCTGATGTTCCTCATGATAGTGTTCTTAGCCCATTATATTTCCTACTATACAGGTATACATATATGTGGTTTATCCTAGAAAATAAGCTCGTTGCATATGCAGATGCTGTCTTTGCCTCAATTCCATCTACTGAATGCAGATCTTGGGTTGCTGAATTCCTTAATAGAGACATAGTCAAATTAGCCATGGTGCAAATTATGGGGCATACAGCTGAACCCTAACAAAACTCAAATTATGATTGTAAATAGGTCAAGAACAGTGGGTCCTCAACATCCAGATCTCTGCACTGATAATGTTTCTTTATCTCTATAAAACTCCTTTAAAATTTTAGGTATGATTCTTGATTGCAAATATGCTATTGAGAAACACATTCTGTCAGTGTTTTCTTCAATTTCTCACAAAAAATGGCTTATCGAGTCTTTTAAGATTTTCGGTGATCAATGTACTCGGAGGAAGTGTTTTAATTCTTTCATTCTGCCCTGTTTCAAGTATTGTTCTCTTGTCTTGTCATAAGCTGCTGACTCATCGTAATTTGCGTAATTTGTTGGACAAAAACAAGCAATCTATTAAATTTCTTATTCCTGATCTAGATATTAATCTCTAGCGATGCCGTCTTTGTTCTTTGTTCATGTTGCATAATATTTTTCATAACACTTGACCATCTTTTGCATTTAGAAAGTAGTGTTAGATATGCAATTAATTAATAAGGCTCAATATTACAAAGTATATCATTTCAACTGTGGCCAGATTGTGGAACGTGCTTCTTAATCGGACAGTTGAATCAGTGGAATACCAGAAGTTCCAAGTTGCAGCGAATGCTTTAAATTTGAACAGGTTGATCTTAAAATATTCTATACTAATTATTACTTCTCTTATAGTTTATCTATTTCCTTACTACCTCCGCCAACGAAGTTGGGAGGAGATTATGTTTTTGCCACTGTTTGTCAGTTTGTTTGTTTGTGAACACCTTCCAGGCCACAATTTTACGCGTAGTGTAGTGAAACTTTATGGAAATAATTATTATGTTGAGACATGGAAATGATTCAATTTTGAAAGTTATAGGTCGAAAGTTATAGGTCAAAGGTTAAGGTCAAGGTTGAGGTTGAGCAAAAGTTCTACACAGACTTCAAATACGTCTATGGTCTAAATTGATTCTGGGAAAGGCAAGTGCTTTCGAGAAATAAGCTGTCGTGGCTGAGGTCTGCACTCTCAGAGTGCTTTTCCAGTTTCCTTTTCTCACTGATCTATTTTCCTTGTTGGAACCCTTGGGCTTGTAGCATCCTGCTTTTCCAACTAGGGTTATAGCTTCCTAATAATAATAATAATAATAATAATAATAATAATAATAATAATAATAATAATAATAATAATAATAACCTACTGATGATACAGACTAGGGCAAAAATAACATTCGAAACGAAACTGGAACAATATGAAAATGCTATCTACCTACAATAAAGCATTTACAGTAAGTAAAGGATGTTCTAAGAATCGTAATAATTTTCATAGATTCAATGTTAGTGCCGACTAGTGCTGAAAGGGAACGCCTGAAAATACACATACATTTACATTTACACTTTGTTGTTATTATTATCACCATTATTACTTGCTAAGCTACAACACTAGTTGGAAAAGCAGGATGCTATAAGCCCCGGGGCCCCAACAGGGAAAATAGCCCCTTGAGGAAAGGAAACAAGGAAAAATTAAATATTTCAAGAACAGTAACATTAAAATAAATATTTCCTATATAAACTATAAATAATTTAACAAAACAAGAGGAAGATGAATTAAATGGAAGATACTTTTAAAACCATCTAGGCCTAACTCTTCGGTGGAAATGTTTCTGGCTATCAATTTAAGCCTTTCATGATTCCCCTCTCGCAAAATGAACAAGGTTTTTTTTTCACTTTTTTTCAAAGATGGTTATATAGCCAAAGCCTTCTACGACAACCTATGGTGTTCTCAATTTCTAGGAAAAGGACGTTAATAATAATAATAATAATAATAATAATAATAAAAAAAAAGATATTCAAAAGAAGAGAGGTCACTGATTTAAAGCGTGGACAGAAATCCCACAGTAATGTACATCCAGTATTTTCGTTTTTATTATACTAATGATGCCTTTAAGATTTTTTTTATTTTTACAAAATATGTAAACCTATATATATATATATATATATATATATATATATATATATATATATATATATATATATATATATATATATATATATATATATACATATATATATATATATATAAATATATTTATATTTAAATTTTTTTCGTTAATAGCTTACGAGGTAAGTGGAAATAATTAAGACAACCAAAGTAAAAGCTCAGGGTTTTAGTGGAAATATTACTTGTGCACAAATGGGATCGAAAGCTTTTATCAGATTTACGTATACAGACACCTGTATTAAAAAATACAAGTGTGTATGGATAATTATTAACCTTCAGTACAAAAAATCTAGTAGCACGTGAGTTAACTAAAATATTCTTACTATAGTCTAGCAGAATGGAGCCCTTTTTTGGGTGAACGTGGTTTTAGGGTACCCACAAAGTTTTTTTGCAGATTATATAACTTTGAGACATGCTGATTCAGAATCCACTTGATGCCACCTTGGCACCCTTGAGCATTTTGCATAATATGCTAATTAAGTCGGCCATTATGAAAATTTTGTTTTTAGGGTATAACTTTTTTATTTGACCAGATACAAGGGAGATCATGATGTCTACCCCCAGGTTTAGAGGGTCTTTGATTCTGATGATACCATTTTTAACATGATTACTAATTTGCATATGCATGTTATGCTAATTAGGTGATGGGAATTACCCTAATTTGGTATTTTGACTAAAGCTTGCATATGTTGCCATTAAGAGGGTAATTTCTATGCCTTTCCCAATGTTAATGGGTCTCAGATTCTACTTTTGGCATTATTAGTGCCTTTTTTGCATATATTTGCATTCCATATGGATTTGCATATGCATAAATTTAGTGTAAATGGTTGAAATTTCCGACTTATGGCAAAATATAACAATGATACATGTAACATTTCCCTGATTGCACTAATTAGTCCCAGACTGCTACACAGACCTCCAGGATGATGAACTATAGTCATTTGCATAAACTGCATATATTATGCTAATTAGTAGTCATAATGTTTTTCGTTACTCAGTTTAGCAAGTCACTGTCCTCTCCACCACTTTGATAGTCCTCCCCTTCATCAGCCTCATCGTTTTGCTGGTTGTATGTATTTCGACAGTTTGATTCTCCACGACATGCACAGAAAATGTGCAAGGCAAGTGTCCACTGTTACAGCCACACCTCTGAGAACTACATGGTTCATTGGTTGAACACCCACAACGAAGCATCTCTAATACCTCAGGAGGTGCTAGGGCAACGTCAGGTGGGAGAGTCTTTGGGATCAGTGTTTTGGTGCTTTCTTCACGAGACCACCCATAGTCAGTAGGCTCAAACGATGGAGGGTCCGGCAGGGGTGCCGATTTCCATACTGCCGTTTGAACATGGGCACGCAAGACATTTTCTCTAAATGCCTCAGTTGTGGGTGGGATGGTCTTTAAGGCTGGAGCGGCTGTAATGTTCTTCTTGCCCATCTTTTTTACCATAGTTCAACGCGAGCCTTTGACAAGTCGTCCCTCTCCTTGCTGCCATAGCATGCAGAAATGAACTTTGTAGCTTCTGCCATTACTTTATCCAATGATGAGTCAAGATCCCCCAGATATTGGAAAGCGTGTCCTTGCTTCACCAGCTTGTTTATCATAGTTCCCTTTCCAATGCCCTGAAGCTTGGCAACGGTATCGCACACAGTAAGCGCATGGGCCGCCAAAAGATTTGGCACTATTGCTGCATGTTTTTTCACTGTGGCCTGTATGTCAACTGAGATCCGCTCACAGCTTGTGGCTTCCATGATCAGGGCACAGTTCAACTTTTCCTGGCTACAAAAATGCACTAAGAGAACAAAGACGTCTGTGTCATCACAAATGACTTTTATTGTCTTTACACTGTCCATTTGGGCAATTTGCAGTATCTGATAGATCATAGTGACATCAGCTTCTTCATGGGTAGTTCTGAGGTCCCTGCGATGAATCTGATAACGGCAGAACAGTTCAAATGGAATTGGGTCCCGACCACACACAACTATCTTGTTGTGAATGGGTTCACCACTGGTTACACAGAGCTCCACCAGATGATTACAGATGATATCAATCAGCTGTACTTTGTTTGCATGGACTTGCAACACAACCGCTTGAGGGGGCAAAAGACTTGAAAGGTTCAGATGACGTTGACGAGTTGCATGTTTGCCACCTCTAGCTCCACGTGTCACACAATCTATTCTCTGTTTCAAACTAATTAGACATTATTAGCTTTTAACAGCTACACAAAGTGATGTTAAGACACTGGAATAACAGTTATCTTTGCTTTAGAAATAACAGACCGATCACTGCAATAACATCATCCTTCATGTAAACTTAAAGTAATACTGACTTTAATTAGCAAAATTATTAATATGCAAAGACAATAGAATAGAAAGGACTGATAATCAGAGTCCCTGAAATATGTGGTAGGCACCAAAATACAATTTTATTCGGTGAAGTAAGCATACTCTAGTTATAATACCAATTTGCGTTAATACCGTCACCTAATTAGCATAACATGCATATGCAAATTAGTAATCATGTTAAAAATGGTATCATCAGAATCAGAGACCCTCTAAACCTGGGGGTAGACATCATGATCTCCCTTGTATCTGGTCAAATAAAAAAGTTATACCCTAAAAACAAAATTTTCATAATGGCCGACTTAATTAGCATATTATGCAAAATGCTCAAGGGTGCCAAGGTGGCATCAAGTGGATTTTGAATCAGCATGTCTCAAAGATATATAATCCGCAAAAAACTTTGTGGGTACCCTAAAACCACGTTTGGTCCCCATTCTGCTAGACTACTACGCTCTTTGGTAATGATGGATGCAAAGGGAGAGAACAAGGGAGAATCTCCCGATTTGTATCAAGGTTCACAGTCACGGTCTATCAGCAATATGTCAATGGCTAAGAAAAACATCTTACTGGAATTTAACATTAGGCCCCATACCTTACAATTCACATATATTGACAAGAGAAGATTTAAGGGATGAATAAGCTGTCAAGGTTGTAAATCATTTATTAGATTCACTTGTTAAAGATGAAGCAAATACTTGAAAATTTGACCAAAATACATTTAATATGACCATCATGTGATACACTAATCTATCATTTCCTTTTTTTTTTAAATATCATTAGATAATGACGACTAGGTAAGACAAATCTGGAATTTCTTTCGTTCATGATGCGTTTGGAACTAGATGCTCAGCAAAATGCCAAGAATTTCACAAACCAGGATAATTGATGAGGTATGCAGATGGCTGTGGAGCAAAGATTAACTTGTAGATTCATATTGTATAGATAGGTATATTGATGACATATTTTCCATAGTTTCATAGCAGTAATTCTGCATCCTTGACATTTCCCTTTCATTATTGCAGGACTATTTCGTAGTCTTCAGCAAAAAACCTGAGAATATAGAGAAGGTTAAAGAGCTTCTAATTCAACTGGAATGTCTTGTCGACCATAAAAAAGTTTACTTCTGGCCTGAAGACCTTGTTTGCAGAAATGCTATAGGTTATAAACACCTGAGATCCTGTCATGCGGCAATTATCCAAGCTGTGATCTCAAAGCCAGGAAAAATTAAGAGCATCCTACAGCCGAATGAGAAAACGAGAAAAAAATGGATTGAAAAACCATTTTTTTTTTCAGAAGACTTGATACAACAAGCAAAAAACAAACACAACGGAATCACATATATGAGAGGCAGTGACTCTTCTGCATCGGGTTTGATCTTAAGAATTGATAGAAATATTGACCCGAAGGGAAAAATAAGAAAGACTATAGAACGTCTTTCAAGAAGTATAGAGAAAGATGAGCATGACCAATCACAAGACCATATTGGACTAGAGGAAATATCAGGAGATGATTCACAAGTGGTAGAAGAAGATTTAGGGGAGCTTCCAGATGATTATAAAACAAGTGAAACTATAGAAAAACCACCGATACCAGCCTACTATCCACCACAAATATGTCTGGCAAATGACATTGTTGACCGTATTGAGGCCATATACGATCATTACCATGGCAAAACGCTTTCTCATTTTGACAGGTTTGATTTTCGCATATACACAGTGAACATAAACATGCTTGAAGATCAAACATGGATGCGCCTAAGTCGTAAAGAATCTGGCTGTTTTCCAGCAAGTTATTATAAAGGGTCTGATAAGAAAGCACGAGAAGCCGCCAGAAATAAAGTATTTAAGTACAACTCTAAAACACTAAGTGATCATAACAAGTTTGAAGAAGAAGTTTTTAACAATCCTAAAACACTTTTTCTAATTATCGCAGATGAAGCTCACTGGGGTGCAACGACTGCCGATAAGCCTCACAGTCTGTTGATAAATGAATGGAGCCGAAAAGATGAGCACGGGAAATCTGTCTATAGTAATGTAATTTTGCTGCTCGTTACTGCTACACCATATAACCTCCTCACAGAAAATTCTCGTTTACGAACTGATATATTCTATAAGAACGAAAATGATGGTTTTATGATTAAAACAGGGACTGAAAAAATTAAAATGAGAAAAGATGGCTTCAAGATGTTACACAGAGTGATGTGGACCGACAGTTTTAGAATTAAAACTGAAGAGGGAGTTGTTGTGATACTTAAAATACCACTAAGTCAAAATAATGGTGTTGTGCAACTTTGTGTTGAGACTCCATCTATTAAAAAAAATAGTTATAAGGAAGATTTCCTTCCATGGAAAGGTCAACATTTCCCTAATGGCAACAACAATGAATTTATGATAAAGGGTAGTGAAAAATATATCACACTATCAACAATAGATGGAGAATGGGTTCTTTCTGTAAGATATGGAACAGTGGGATTCCTAAAAAGAGACAAAATTCAAAGTGAAGATATTTCCAATTTTGGCCTACTTAGCACTTATGGGGAAGGAATTATACTTCTGACGGTTTCTATAAATAACACTGACAAACTTCTTACTTACAATGAAGTCAAGGGAAGCATTGAACTTGCTGATATGGGTTTAGTAGGTGATGAGTACGAAGTCCCTCCCTTAAATTCCAGTTTTCTTTTAGAAGAGTGCCGTCCAGTTAGTAGCTTAGGTTCAGTGCGTGAATACATATCACTTACTGATTATATAAATTCTATGAGAAATGAAAAAATTTGCGACCAGCTAATAAGATGCGACACAAAATTTGAAGAAATGGCAAGAAATATAACCAATAAAAGAAATGGAGCAACTTTTGATAATCTTTTGGCTTCAGAATACAGCTACCTTATTATAGTTACCAATGCACTGAGATATTTTCCTTTTTCATTCGAAAATGTCAGTGGATATTTCGAAAATTTATTTCTATACTCCAAAGGCTATCAAGAAAAACGGAAAGAATATATACAGAAATTTAAAGATGAACTATCAAAATCAAGATTTGACGAGGAGATAAGGCCTGTTGATGTCAAGAGATTTGAGGATATTTTAGCATTCTATGCTGAAAAGGTTCATCAAGAGTTCAAAGATAGTTTGACAAAGTTTCAAGTTAGGATATATTTTGAGAAACCAGCAGAGAATTTGGTGCGGTCTTTAATTTCCTGTCAGTTACATTTAGATGACATAAGATTGAATAAAATACAGGAAGCATTTAATGAAATAACACCAGAAAAAAAATCATATCTTCACAAGTATGCAATAACAAAGGAATTATTATGTGATCATGTAGTTAACGAAATTTTGCAAGAATCAGAGACAGGGAAAATCATTGGGAATCTAATTCTCAAAGATTTGAAAATATTGAACGGTGGTATGAACATCATACGAACTTCAACCCAAGAAACTGGAAACCAATTGTATAAAACACTTTGTATTGCTAGGAAAATATCTAGTGTTGTTGATTACTCATTCGAAATACTAAGGGATTTTAGCAATGTAAAGCTTAGAGATGATTTAACTGACAAAAACCAGAAAATGCATAATGAAACAACTCCAAGATACAGATTATGGGAAAGGCTGCAACCCAAAAAATGCACTTACACTGATGAAGAAACAGTCACCACCTGTCAATGTACCTATAAATCTGGAGAGATTATTCAACTATCAAACTTAATGGTATGTACAAAATGCAAACACGTGCATAAGGAAATAGAAAAGTATGAGGACCTTGATGGTCTTCCCTGCATTCTGATTCTCATACAAAAAGGTCGCCTGGGAGATACATTCCCACCAAGTTTCAGTGTTTTGGATTCACGATTATGCCACATTAAGAGGACAAGAATTTTTAATTTAGCTTGTTTTGTGCAAGAATTGGGAAGGCTTTGTAGATATCAAAACAAAGCCATAAGGAAATTACCATATGCTTTAACCAGTGAAAGTATTGCTGCCATGTTAACAGAATCACTCCATGATGGAGCAACATATTTTTCGGTTACGGTGTCGCCAGACATAAGACTACAGCTTGATTCAAAGATATTGGTCAAAAGAAAGAAAGATCTGCTTTTGGAGAAGTTAACACAAAATAAGAATTTACCCTGTCCTAGTAGGAAACACTATGATCATAATAACAAAGACATAGATGTAAATCGCATCCTTCTCAGCTCAGAGCCTCAGATTGGAAAGACAGGAGTTTACCTGAAAGTGATAACACTACTAAGAAGAAAGATATGCTTGGAAGAAAAATATAACGATGAAGAAATGGATGATGAAGAAGAAATAGATGATGATGACATGTCAGATGGCATCGATGATGCACAAGAAATAAACGAGAAAAGTAAGTGGATGTATCCTTATTGGGAGGATATTGATAGGGCACCAGGCATAGCAGAAACTGTACAAGATAGTAAATACACTCGTTTGTATGGAACTTATGGAAAAGGTCAGGTTCCTGAAATAATTCCTCGCAGCATATTTAAAAAACGAACACAAAAGAAAAATGCCAGGAAGAATAATTTCCAGTCTATTACTTCGGAACCTGAAACAAATCAGTTCCAATTATATAATTATGAACAGCACATATCCTGTACCAAATGTAGCTTTATGTTTGAAAGTGATGTTCATGAAATTTCCTTCCCTAGTAATATCCAGGATCGGGCAGAGGAAGCAAATTTCAGAATATCGGTTCCACGAAACTTTCAGTACTCCAGCTTATTACAACGTATCAGACCTTACACAAAGCATTCAACAATAAACTTGGACTCTCTTGTCAGCAACATAGCTACAACATCAAAAGCTGAAACTCTAAAGTACTGGATATTTATTCCATCATACAATAGACATAACAAGGCTAATGTCAATATCTATCACACAATGGTACAGGAGGAAAAAGGAAATTATAAACCTTGTCTCTATACAGCGGTAATAGCGGTAAGGAGTAGCGATTTTGAGGCATACTGCAAGGTTTGGCAATCGACGCATGCCATTTTACAAATTCCTAACAAACTCCAAGGAGCAGAAAGGGATGTAATGTCTGGGGGTATAGGTTTTGCTCGTCGCTGTATTCAAGTGTTTGCAGAGTTTTTGAAATTAGACTGGATTTTCATGTTAGATGATAACATTCGACATGTTTATGAAATTAAGGAAACTAACACAGAAGTGAAAAGAAATAATGGACAGCTAACTGAAAAAACTGTCCCTTTGTTTAAAGTACTGAAGCACTTAGAAAGCCAGGTAGATGGTAGTGTGAATGAAACGCCAATAAAGGAGTTTGAGAAATTTAGCGCATATTATGAAAATGAAGTTGATCATCCACTAGAAGAATACACAGGTCCTAGCAAAAAGTATGGAGTCATTGGCATAAAGAAGCACAGTTCAACAATTCACCGAGTAAAAGTGCCGTTTAAAAAAACCCATGTTTATTCATTTGTGCTACTGAATATTTACATGTTAAAGAAAAGAAATATCCAATACAATACATGGGAAGTTTTTGAAGATATATCTCTCAATAATCAATGTCAGGATAAAGGCTTATGGGTCATTAAGTATAACAGATTTACTATTTGGAAACAATCTCTGAAAACCTGGATTCCAGATATGTTTGTATGGAATGAAGAGACATCATTACAAGAAGATAAGTATGTTGCATGCAATTCATCTGATATTCTCATAAAGTACCTCAAGACAGAATTCACAGTCAACAGAGTTATAAAATACCCTGCCATGATACAAAAAGATGATGATGATGAATTCGTAAATTTCTTAAATCATTTCCAAAACCCCAATGGCAGACATACAATGATTGCACTGCTGCACTGCTCTCATAAGTTATTTGTGGAAGCCTCAAAGAACTTAAGAGACTTTTTCAACACAAAATCCAACTTCCATTATGGAGATAATTACTTTGTTATCGTTATCAAATCTCAGCTGTGCTTTCATGAAAGCTTGACGAGAAGGAGTCGCATCAAGGAGTGGTTAACAAAGATAATCTCACAGGAAAGTGAAAAAATATTTGAGTTTGAAGTTGCCACAAGCCATAATCTGGAATTCTTCACGGTCAAGTTTGTTACAGTCTTCATAAAAGGTAAGTCACCAAATTTGTCTTTAAACAATCTAAAAGAAGGATTATCTTCTCTCAATTTTAACAAGATATGAATAGAGTTTGTAATTTATACCTCTACAAAATCTCATTACTTAAAATCACATGATTAAATAGTTTACAAAATCTAAATACTTGAAACCAAATGATTAAATACAGGTCTTAAAACAAGATATGAATTCAGTATCTAACAACTAAGGTACTACTTAACATATACAAGGCTTGGGTCTAGTCCTGCCACCATTCTTAATGTTACACGAATTTTGTTTCAGATAATCCGATATTTTCAGAATACTGTGTTATTGAAATAAAAAAAAAGAGTAAACTAGCGCATTTGGGCATTATTCTTCGTCTAAACAAAATTGCATCTATTATTATTATTATTATTATTATTATTATTATTATTATTATTATTATTATTATTATTATTATTATTATTATTATTATTATTATCATAAAAATAGCTAAGCTACAACCCTTGTTGGAAAATTGGATGCTACAATTCCAAGGGCTCCATCAGGGAAAATAACCCAAAGAGGAAGGGAAATAACGAAATATTGTACCAGAGTTGTACCCTCAAACAAGAGAACTCTAGCCCAAGACAATGGAAGACCATGGTACAGAGGCTATGGCAATACCGAAGATTAGAGAACAATGGTTTGAGTTTGGAGTGTCCCTCTCCTAGAAGAGCTGCTTACTATAGCTGGAGGGGCCTTCTACCCTTACCAATTGGAAAGTAACCACTGAACAATTACAGTGCAGTACTTCATCCCTTGAGTGAAGAAGAATTGTTTGGTTATCTTAGTGTGTCATGAGTTGGAGGAAAGAGGAAAATATGTAAAGAATAGGCAAGATTATTCGGTGTATGTTCGGGCAAAGGAGAAATAAGCTGTAACCAGTGAAGGATCTAATATAGTACTATTAGGCCAGTCGAAGGACACAATAACCCTCTATGGTAATATCTCAATGGATGGCTGGTGGCTAAGCAATACCATAAAGAATAAAAGTTTTTATTGAAAGTGACACTAGAAAACAATATTTTAAAGCAGAGTAAAAGTCATTAAACATATTCGGATTCGGATACCTAATTCAGTGGTAACCGGGATTGATTGATTGAAAATTTTCTGGCATCCTGACATCAAAGGTCATTGACGCCTATAGCATTTATTATATATGAAAATTAAAAGAGAATTCAATTAAAACCATATTAGTTAAGAAGTCATTACAATAGTTAAATAGTTTTCAGAAACCTGCTTCTGAAATAAATCTAAAAATTCCACTCGCATAGTAGGACACATCATGTCCAAGAATCTTGGCAAGGATGAACCTGCCATCCTCACCTCGAGCCTCAAACAGATATCTATTTCTTAAGTTAGTAAAATTAGGGCATTCGGTCAACAAATGCCTCACTGTTAAAGGTACTAAACAGTCCTTGCAATACGGTTGGTGTTGGCCCTTCAGCAGAAACTCGTGTGTCAACCGAGTGTGACCAATTCGGAGGCGACAAAGAGTCGTCTCCCATTTTCGGGGTATCATGTTATACCTCCAAGGTGATATGATATTTGTTACTTCCCTCATTTTATTGCCATCTTGACTATCCCAGTGCTGTTGCCATTTATTACAAACCAATTTCTTGATGTAAGGTAGGATATCATTACAGGGAATGGGATGCCTCCTTGGTAGCAACTCGGATGCCGCATTCTTCGCCAGTAAATCGGCCTTCTCATTCCCAGACACACCTACATGTGCAGGAACCCAACAAAATCGAACTGTTATACCTCTCCGTCCAATATTAAAAAGCCATTCTAAAATCTTTAAAACTAGAGGGTCACTAGAATTAAAAACTTGTAAAGCTTGAAGAACACTCCTTGCATCACTAAAAATGGTAAAATTACCCTCCTTTTCCAAAGCTATTTTCTCAATAGCAGTTAGTATGCCATAGAGTTCGGCAGTAAATATGGAAGCTGTTAGAGGAAGTGCACCTCTACAATTAAAATCATTACTATGTACTCCAAATCCAACGCCAGCATCAGATTTGGAGCCATCAGTATATATAAAAGTTGATCCCCTATGTTCTTCGACATGTTCCATAAAAAGAGACCTGGATTCTAAGTCATTCATATTCTTCTTAACTCCAATAAAGTATTTACAAAAAGATATGTCAGGTAATTTCCATGGAGGCGTTGATGATACCTTGAATGGAAGCACATTAATTCTAATTAAATCCAGATTGTTTAATAATTGTTTCACCCGAAACCCAAAAGGTTGAGGAGATTTTGGGTGCAGCTCAAAGTAGGTTGAGTGTCTTACAAGGCTTGCAGTCTGAAAGGCAGAAGAATTAGGGAGTCTTTGCAATCTAAACCAATACCGAATAATAGAGGACATTCGGTAAAGGTCTAGAGGCAACTCCCCAGCATCAACAAGGAGACTTGTCATGGGCGAAGTTCTAAAGGCTCCTGTGGACAATCTAATGCTAGCATGATGTATTGAATCTAATATTTTTAACCGGCTTGGGGTTACTGACGAGTATATTTCGCATCCATAACTAATTTTGGAAAATATCAAGGCCTTGTATAATTTTAAAATTGTATTGCGGTCTGGCCCCCATGATGTATGGGACAATACTTAACATTTAGCTTTTAATGCTTTTAAGTGAGAAACCCATGTAAGCCTACAATCAAATATCAACCCTAAAAATTTAGCTTCACTTGCACATGGGATCCGTTGACCTTTGATGTATATATCCGGGTCTGGATGTACTCCCTGTATACGAAAGAAATGGACAATTGTAGTTTTACTTGTCGAGAACTTAAATCCATTCATATCGTCCCAATGGATAATTTTATCAATAGAGAGTTGGATTTTTCTCTCAACCATTGCCATTCTGGACCCAGCAAATGATATGGAGAGATCATCCACAAATAATGTTGCGAGAACATCCCAGGGAATGACTGATGATATCCCATTAATTGCTATAGCAAAAAGGGTTACACTCAGCACACTCCCCTGAGGAACTCCTTCCTCCTGGCATTTACTCTGTGATAGAGCTTCCCCAACTCTCACTTGGAAAACTCTATGTGAAAGAAATGACTGGATGAATATTGGTAGCTCTCCTCTCAATCCGCACTCATGGATTCTTTTAAGTATACCGTATCTCCATGTGGTATCATATGCCTTTTCAAGATCAAAAAAGACTGTCACATGGTGCTGTTTGGAAGCAAAGGCTTCACAAATGGAGGACTCAAGTTGTATCAGCACATCAGTCGTTGAGTGCATTTTCCTGAATCCACATTGAATGGGTGATAAAATACCCTTCTTTTCAAGGTACCACATCAGTCTTACATTGACCATCTTTTCCATGATTTTGCACAAACAAGATGTCAATGCAATTGGCCTATAATTTGCTGCTAAAAGCTTGTCCTTACCGGGTTTTAAAAAGGCTAGAATAATGGCTAGTTCCCAAACACCTGGATAACTATGATCATGCCATATTCTATTAAAAATGCTTAAAATAAATAACTTTGTATTAAAATGTACGTGTTTAATCATTGCATATGGAACTCCATTGGGTCCAGGGGCTGTATCGTTACACGTAGCAAGAGCAGAATCAAACTCTTTCAGTAAAAGGAGAATTATATGTCTCTTGCTTTCTTGTTACAAAATTTAAAACTTTCTTTTTTTTCAATGCTCCTATACTGGTGACCAGGAGCTGTTTCACACTTGCAAGATACATTTGAAAAATGGTCAGCCAGGGCATTGCTAACTTCGGTTGCTCCAGTCATATACTGGCCATTTATCTTTAACACTGGTGGTGGGTTTGGGGTGAATTTGCCTGCTATCTTTTTGACTTTCCTCCACACAGATGAAGTTGGTGTTCTACTGTTAATGGAGGAAACAAATGACATCCAAGACTGGCGCCTAGCTTCTTTCATGGCACGGCGGAACTGTGCTCTACATTTCTTGTATATGACTAAATTCTCCTCAGTATGGCGCATGCGCAATCGAGTTAAAGACTTTCTTGTGGCTCTGTGCAGGGCAGTTAGTTCAGATGACCACCAGGGGACTGGTCGTCGTCTGAATATCTCTGTTGTTTTGGGAATGGAATTTATTCCTGTTGTATGAAGAGTTCCATTGAGTAAGTCCATGGCATCGTCAACACTTTCAAACTTTTCTGCATTTCTTTCAATTTTACTTAGCTCTCGAAATCTATCCCAGTCCGCCTTATCAAGATTCCATCGAGGCGTTCTCTGTAAAGGTGGACCATTGTTGGTGTTTATAAAGATTGGTGCATGATCACTAGTATGCCAATCATCTAATGTTCTCCAATTAAAATCGAGAAGACAGTTAAGAGCTTGCAACTGATAGGTCAATGCAGGACAAGGTACCTGTCTGTACATGAAAATGTGTGGGCTCTCCTGTATTGAGGAGTCCGACATCTTCATTCTCCAAAATTGACGAAATAATATTACCCCTTGCATTTGCTAAAACATCACCCCATAAAGGATGTCTACTATTAAGGTCTCCTAGTAAGAGAAAGGGTTGTGGGAGTTGTTTAATCACTTCTACTATATTATCATATGAGATGTTGTCATTTGGAGGCAAGTAAAGAGAACAGATTGTGTATTTTCTCCCTATATCAATCTGTACAGCCACTGCCTGCAGAGGGGTACAGATAGACAAAGATATTTGGGGAACATCTCGACGAACGTATATAAGACTTCCCCCATGGCTCCCTGCTCGTTGATCATATGGTGTCCTATAGCTAACATACTCTCGAGGACAAGGAGTATTAACATCAAGCTTGCTTTCTTGTAGACATACTGTTATAGGGGAGTGCTCACGTATGAGGAGCTTAAGTTGTTCATATTTCGCCCTTAAACCCTGGCAATTCCATTGCAGAATGGAGGAAAAAACTATGGTTTATTTTTGGAAGACACCTTAGATGAAGTCTTCCCATTGGCAATATTTGATCTAACAATATTTCCCGGAGGTAACTCTAGAGAGGATCTTGATATAGTGGGTTTTGTGTTTCTCTTTATCTTTGTGTCCTTTTGATCTAATTGTTGAGGAGGATGGTGGACCTCAACTTGAATTTCTGATTGGTTCAATTTACCTTCTAGTTGTTCAGAAACATCAGCAGACAAGATATCATATTTATTTGAAGTCGTGACTTTAATGTTTCTTATGGTAGGAGGCGAGAGAGATGGAGGTCTCTCTTTTTCGATTAAAATGTGATCTATCAGGTTTTTGCACCTTCCCCACTACAGGTTCACCAGGTAAATTGGTTTCAAGTGCAACCTCCATAAGATCAGGCAAGGACACGGCCTGTGAGAGGTTTGTACTATTGTTTAAAATCGGAGTAGTTGGCTTTTGAATAATTTTCAGATCTTTAAGTATCCGTTTTGATTTTTCTACAATTTCTGGATATAGATTTTTGATGGGCCTTTCAACCTCTTTAACTACTTTCATTTGTTTCTTTATCTTAGAAGTAGAGACATAATTTTCATCTGTGTGGTTTGGCAAGTTTTTCTTCAGAACCATTGAAAAAGGTTGCCCTGGTCTTATTTGCTTTTCAATAGCTTTTACGAGCCTCTTTAAAAGTAACCCTTTCCATGGTCCTAATGGCCTGTATTTCTTTTTCAAAAATAAACTTTACACAGCTTTTAGATGTAGCTGGGTGTGCTTCCCCACAATGTATGCAATTAGGGTTTTCTATGCATACTCCATGACTACATTTTCCACAGTTGGCACAAACAGCTGGCTTATTGTTTAGTTTTTCTTTACATTTCTGGCTTAAATGGCCATACATTTGGCAATGATAACATCGCAATGGTGAAGGGATATATGGTTTTACCTTCAAAGATAGCCAACCAGCTTTTATAACATTTGGTAATCGGCACTGATCAAATGTTATAATCAGAGTAGCAAGAGGGATACGTTGTTCTCCAACTCTCTTTCTCATTCTGACTACTTTAACTACTCCTTGATTTTTCAGTTCATCCTCAATTTCTTTTTCCTCTATATCCAACAATTCTGGAGCATATATCACACCTTTACTCTGGTTGAAAGTAGGGTGCGAAACGCATTTTACGCTATGACCATTCAATGTTGTAAGTGTTTTCAACCTTTCACCTTGTACTGGGGACAGTGTCTCTATCAAGAGACTTCCATTTCCCTGGGGTAGAATTTTTGGCTGCCCTCCACATAAAGTAACTATTTCCCTATTAGCTTTAAAAACATTTATACGCTCATTTCTTCCGTTTTCAAATTCCAAGATAAAATTTTTTTCATAATTCACTACTTCATAGTGACCAGGTAATACTTCTACTTTTCTATATCTTTCTGTACTGTCATCATTTTTCACTCTCTCTCTCTCTTCTTCTCTAGCGTTTTATTATTCACATTACGTGAATAAGGTTCCAACGTTACAATACTAGAACCCGAGTTGGAGCTGTCTGTACCGAGGTCCATGTTTGTATTTTCCAGGTCGTCAACAGAGGTGTTGGGTTTTTTTGAAAAAGCAAGGGCTTGCTTATCCACCTCTTATCGGAGGATGTCAGTCCTCCTATCCCATGTGGCCCAACACGAGAAGAGGCTTCAGTGGGGACCGGTCCTCTATTAGAGAGGGGCTGCCTCTCTTAAGGTGGGCGTACACTGGTCAGTGGGGGTAGTTAGCCCCTCCCACCGTCGACTCCAATGCCTGGCGTCACCCATTACCCGCAAATATGGGTGACTTAAAACCGGATCACTGGAGCCCGACTCTTAACAGACTTGGTCTGCACCCAATGGGGTCTGACAGAGGGTGATGGCGTCTAAATTGGCACAGGTTGAGATGGAATGCCGTCCATCCCACACTGTGCCAAATCCAAAACAGTATCCAAAGTATAATCGAACATGCCAAAGTCATCAACAATATTCAGCACAAAAGGAAGAGATGGGAGAAAAAAGACATAATCAAAAGTAAAAGAGAAAGTCCTGACTGATTTAGTTGGATCGACAGCTGGGCACCGAGGTCCAATGGGAAGTAGTTCCCACTGTTCATTAGAGCCCAGCTGCTAATCCCTAAGCCCCCCCATCCTCATCAAGGCTTCAGCATCTGGGGGGAGGTAACCGGGAGGTCAGACTTGAATCGTTTAAGAAAGCCACTCAATCGATGATTTATTAGAACATGAAATTAATGTTCCTGATAAGAAATAATGCAAATGTGATTAATCCGTTCCAGACTCCATTAATCAGTCACTTTAAGGCATTTTCAAAAGAATTTTACTTGTGTACGGTCATACCATCAACAAGAAATGCAATAAACATATGAAAAAAATCAAATAAAATTTAAATTCACTTTACTTGTGGAAGAGAGTTGATGTCTTGAGTGGAAGGTGTTGTTGTTTGGAAATATTATGTAACTATTGCTCTGGGATCTTTCTCTTTTCTGCGACCGGCTCAGAGTACCCTAAGCTCTTCCTCACTAAAACTGATCTAAAGAGGTTCCTTTTTGCCCTGGTTTTAGAATATTTAAAAAAAAAAAAGGCCAACTGCATTATCACTACCCATATGAATCATTAGGTTTGATACGATGTTACTTAGGTGTTTTTTCCTGTAAAATTCAGTAACTACCAATTTTGCACACATTTCTGTATTCGCTAAACTAGGAGCATCATCCCTTCCCTCCTCCTCCCCTAAACTAGGAGCATCATCCCTTCCCTTTTCCTCCCCTAAACTAGGAGCATCAACTAGGAGCATCATCCCTTCTCTCCTCCTCCCTTAAACTAGGAGCATCATCCCTTCTCTCCTCCTCCCTAAACAGGGAGCATCATCCCTTCCCTCCTCCTCCTCTAAACTGGGAGCATCAACCCATTCCTCCTACTCCCCTAAACTAGGAGCATCATCCCTTCCCTCCTCCTCCCCTAAACTAGGAGCATCATCCCTTCCCTCCTCCTTCTCTAAACTAGGAGCATCATCCATTCCCTCTTTCCCTTAAGGAACTTCCTCAGCTGCCTCCCCAGTGATGATCTGTGCTGTGTTTCCCCTCAATATCATCGACGCCCAAGCCCATGAACTTACCAAGAGAGACAATTTTCTTAATCATAGCCTTAGTCTTATATTAGAGTCAATGCACTCTCTGGTAGACAATCTGTACAACATTTCTTAAGACAGAGTTCAGTGTTCTGGAACACTTTCTCCAGGCTTTTTCTATGGGACAGACAATAATAATATTGAAGTGGCTTTTCCAGGTCTGTCCGAGTGTTAACTCATTTTCAGTAGTGACTTTATAACATCTTAGAAAAGGTATTCTTGTGTACAGCTTATTGTAGTTTTACATCACTTACAAGTCCATTTACTGATTAAAAGAACTGGCATTTGGGAGGTAAGAACTTCAGCTATAATGAAAACTCCACCAGCATTTGCTTTTCTGCAAAGATTTTCTGATGATGGCAATGACTTCCTAAAAAGATGATGTAAGTGCTCTTTGGCCTTTAACTTTTCTGAATCCTATCCCATCGCAGTTGATAACTTATTGAGGAATGAGGCACTTACTCTCCAAAAAATCTTTGTATTTCCGTTATAATCCTTAGCAGCTTCCCTGCTATAACTTGCACTACACCCTCACTATGCCTTATAACACTATGGATGCCACTATTCTTCTTAAATTCACAAATCAGCCTTAGCTGGCTTCAAAAATCTCACTAAGACATATATCATCACCAGCCCACTGAATGCTTCTAAGAATTGCTCCATACAGTTGTTTAGTCTTTACACAGAGAGCTCGGAAATGCTATCACCCGACTGCTAATTTTCATGGATCCAAATCAACAGCTATTTTTCTACCTACTTGGTAGCCTTAATTCGTTTTTTTTTTTTTTTTTTTTTTTTTTTTTTTTTTTTTTTTTTTTTTTTTTTTTGGCTGGAGATATTACTCTTTTGGCTAGATAAACTCTTTCAACAGTCTGGTGACTTAATGACACACTTTGGCGTCATTCGTTCATGTAGCCTAAGTGCTCGTTATTGGAGGAAATATTCGCTAAAAAAAGGAAAACTACATTTGCATCTAAGTGAGGCCAGATGCTGTGCCTAAACAATAATGTGTACAAAAAAATAGATAGCACCAGTGTGTGCATAGGACAGGTCAACCAAACATTCAGTGCCTATGGAGCGTTGACCCTTTTTCCATACGTTATCTTACGGCGTATATCTTTAAAATGCAACTTATTTCATACGGATTTATACTGTGAGAAAATAAAGAACTGTTACCAGATGAAATATTTTCTTTTGAAATACTGGTAAGTTATAGCCTACCTCAGTATTTTTACAATTTTAAATTCTTATTTTGATTATTAATCGAATATGTGAATCGTAGCCTAGTGTCTAGTTTGAATGTTAGACATAGTTGAAGGATATTTACTAAAATTTGGATTAATCAAAAGCTTTTTTATTATATTTTAAAAAAAGTAATAAATGGCTCAAATTTAATAGCTCAGAAAAGTGAAATAAACTAACTGCAGTCAAATTTGAAAATCTGGGATACAATGCTGAAGTTTTCCCCCTACGTTACATTCTGGCCTAAATGTTTGGTTTCCTACACACACACACACACACACACACACACACACACACACACACACACACACACACACACATATATATATATATATATATATATATATATATATATATATATATATATATATATATATCATTGTCATAATCTACCATAACTATTCTGCCACAGAGCAAAGGCCTCAGACATGTCCTTCCACTCGGGTCTGTTCATGACGTTTCTACGCCAGTCTATACCAACAATTTTTCTTAGCTCGCCAATCCATATATATACTGTATGTATATGTATACTATAGTTTATAAATATACCTTCTCAAATTTCTCTCTTTACAGTAAGTGGGCTAAACAATCTAATTTTCCCTTCTTTCTATCCATATTAAGTTTTAATCCTTGGCCGAACAAATAAATATCATTAAAGGAATTACCTTGGTATTACTTCGGTTCTCACATTAATGGGTTTATCCATTTCTAATATTTTGAAATTCTTAGAATAAGAGGGCTGGAAGGTAAGCAATAAGTTCCAGAGTTCTATGAGAACTGGAAGGAAAATAAATAGAGCTATTGTCCTTTTTCGGGGTTATCAGCTCGTCGAAATCAGACTAAATATTGAGGTCAAGTTTGACATAAGTTTCATGAGAGTTGTAGGTATGAAATGAATACCATCTAACTTCACCCTCTTGTAAAGCCAGTCAGCAGTTGAAACCTGGCCGGTTTCAAAGCATGGACGTCAAAAAAACATCTGTTAACGAATAAATTTGTCCAGTCTTGATCTGGGCATTTGAAACTGACCCTAGTAATATGGTAGGCCATGCAATTGGAAAAACTACTACATCACCGTTGTTAAGTTCGTTATCACACTAACAACACCACACATACAACCCAAAATACCTTCAATTGTTGGGGGAGAAGAGAGAGATAGAGAAATATTATTATACCGCCTCATGCCTGAGCACTGTACAGTTTAGTCCTGTAAACTTCTTTCAGTTTGGCTAGTATGCTTAAAAAAAATATAGAGAGGTATCAAAATTGCTTTACAAATCACTGTCATTTGTCTCACTATTATGCCTGATGAGGGTGTAGTACAAAACACTTAGGTGGGGATATTACAGGTCAACAAATGGCAACTGAGCAAAAACAACAGTAATAAGTAGAAAACATTACAATCAAGATAAAACAAAGAGAAAACCACTATCAGCGGTAGTAAAAGGGATATATTGTATCATGAAGCGAACCAGCTACCATTGTGGATATTGCTGCTGCAACACTAACGATGTTAATGCAACCAATATAACTTAAAACTGAACTGATATAGTCATCATTACCCAATTGAAATAATAATGCCTGTGATGCAAGATCACTATGGCGTATCAAATAGGTACCTATAACAGACAGTCAAAGAAACTTTGACGGCTGTTCATCATTAAGTAAACAAATTTGGTGGAACTTATCACTACGATAGTGGTAATGTTTTGCTCATATTATTTTACAGAACGGCAATACTACAACAACAAATACATATGTCAATAATAACATATTGAGAGTACGCTAGTCCTGATGTTAGTGGTGATTGTAACTTCAATGCAACAAAAATAACTGTACAGCTCAATATTTTGCTAGAAATAAAGGAACATTTATTTCAACAATGTATAATGTCAGCAAAAGCAGCTCGCTTGCAACAGCATAGTTACTTGTGTCTTTTATATTACTGTGCAGCTCTCACTCCTGATTAATTAGTTACCCATTTTTTCATAGTTCGCAGTGAATGTAAAGCAAATGCTGCTGGAAGCACGATTACTACTCTTGGTACCACTGCTGCTGCTTCAACTGCTCTTTCTAAGGAGTTTGTACAGCAACATCCTGTCCCCCAGAAACAACTAGTTCACAAATCTGTTCAAAGAAGTAATTCTCCACTGGAGGCCAAAACACAACTAAAAGAGTTCAAAAGGAGTAGGTGGAAACCCATTTATTTCAAGTTGATATCGCATTGCATATGAAATAACAAAATAGTAGCTATATATATGTCACAACCAACAGCAACTTAATATCAACTGTTTGTTTTCCCTTTATGATATAGAAGTTGGTGCAAATGAACAACAACAGTGTGGTACATCATCATCTCGTTCTACTGCTTGTAGGAGACTGCAAGACCCTGTTATTCCTACCAGCAGGGTAAACAAACTCCAGGAAGAAGAATGCATTTACGTTGCCCCAGATGAGTCTGTGATGGACATAGAATGCATTTACGTTGCCCCAGATGAGTCTGTGATGGACATAGACAAGGATGATAGTACTGCTACTGTTTCTACTATCAACAAACAGTTGCGTGAAGGTAAGTAATAACATTACCAAACTAAAGTGAAAAATTATGTTATTTCTTTTGTATCTTAATGATACTCAGCATATTGCTCAATTATTAACATATACTTTTCTCTCTTTTTTATTTCATTGAAATGGACTGAAAATAACAACGACTTTACCATCACCAACTCCTTTATTATACAACACATCTAAAGAAGCTGAGAAAACTATGTTATTTGGTAATACACTGATTGCCAGAGATTCTGTAATTGCATGTTGCCTAACGATAAATGATGAAACGGTGAACTGTTTTGAAAATGTGTTGAAAAACCTGAATCATTTAGAAGCGTCTTCCAACCTTAGACTGTTTGGGGATATCAGAGTAATTTCAAGTAACGATTATGTACCTAATGGCACTATACTACTACCGCAATTCAACTCTAATGACAAGTCTACATTAACTTCATCGGCTACCGTAAGACTTTGTGCTAATCTGTTATGTAAATTAGGGTATGATTTTGATGGTACTTTTAGAATAGGATTACTTTTTAAAAATAATACCAACAGCCTAACCAGAGAAATACAGACTTATGATATTAGTAAGGAAATGATTTGTAAAATAGAAGATGTTGACACATTCACTCCTATTGGCACCACTTTCATTATCAAAGATGGAAATTTCAAAATGTCTTTGAGTTTTGACTCTGAAGGAAAGAGGGGACCTCGCCTATTAACTAAAGGCGAGTGGAATGATCATTCTTGGGCAATACCTGAAGATAATGTCATACAACTATCATCATCTGAAGAAGATGATGATGATGATAAAAACATTTCTAGCAACAGTAGTAAAAATCTGAAAAATTGGAGAGCAAGCCCTAACACTAGTGTCAGAGCTAGAGAAATGATGGTAAATAAGCGAAAACAAGCACAAATCAAACATAAAACTGATTATGAACAACATAAGAAAAAACGGGTGTAATCGTAACATAGATGTAGCAGCACAAACAAAAGTGACGTTACTCGAGCAAGTGGTTATTACCTTCACCAACTTCGTTGCAAAGGTTATGTTTTGACAGGCGTATGTTTGTATGTCTGTCTGTGTGTTTGTGATTTTTTGTGATTGTGATTCGCATGACTCAAAAACTAATCGACCAAATCTCATGAAATTTGGTGGGATAATTGGCCCTGATCAAAGGACAATCTCAACCAATTTTGGGAATGATTGGGTCAAAAGTCAAGGCTAAGGTCACGGAAAGATAAAAACCGAATCACAAATCTCAAAAACTATTTGACCGAATCCTAAGAAGGACAAGTTGATTAGATTTTGGGAGTGATTAGTTCAAAGTTCAAAGTCACGAAAAGGTAAAAAATATCTTTTTGCTATATTGTGGTCAATTTTGATCAGATTTGCATGAAACTAATGCCAAAATGTACATAATTCAATTGCCTATCTTGTATTATACAACATGATATAGTGATGTCATTACCCTTGTGTACTTATATGTGATTTTGTGATTTGCATAACTCAAAAACTATTTGATTAAATCTCATGAAATTTGGTGGGATGATTGACGATGATCCATGGGCAATTTGATTAGATTTTGGGAGTGATTGGGTCAAAAGTCAAGGCCAAGGTAACGAAAAGGTAAAAAATGTCTTTTTTGCCATACCGTGGCCAATTTTTATCTGATTTCCAGGAAACTAGTACCAAAATGTGCATAATTCAACTGTCTATCTTGTGATATACAGCATGATATAGTGATGCAATTATCCTTGTTAACGATTGGTGATTAGAGGTCAATGAAATTGCAGAAAGTGCATGAAAATGAAAGTATTTAGGCCATGAATACAAATTTAGATGGCAGATGAGTTTTGGGATCAAATACCCACATCATCATTCTTGTTGGTGATAAATGTGGTGGTGGCGAAGGTATGCACTCTACCGAGTGCTCGTTCTAGTTACTATATGAGTTGAACTTTACCATTTCATATATTCTATATAATTTAAGAGACAAAAAATAAAGAAAAAATATGCTGTAAATAAAAATCAGAATTTTGTTTATGAATCCTGTACTCTTTAAAAAATCAAAATTAAAAAAAGACAAACACTCAGTTCTGATAAAATGTCAGACAGTGTTCTGGCCATAAGAAATTTCTCTTGTCTTTCATTTACAGGAAATATGTTTTATGGTTAAAATCTTGTACACTCACTGTACTTGGGAACTATAACACCATGAGTTGTGCACATTAGAAACCCATGGGTCAATCTCGTATGACAAATACATAATCTAGATACAATGACTTGTTCTTTTGTCTATTGGGTCTGTTGATTCCCATGTAAAATCACTTGTTGAATTTTTTTCAATCTAATTTTCTGATGCATTATTCCATACCATTTAGTTATTATTATATGGTTTATTTTAGTAAGTAGTGGCATCTGCTTTTACATTACTCTTAACTCAATCATGGGAAGAAATTCCACATATTCCAATATTTGTCCCCTTCAGAATAGAAATTGTTAAAAGACGCTTTAATTTGCAATGTCAGTTGGTTCTTATGTGTGTAACCTTTGAGGGCATCCATGATATTTCACAAATCAGAAAATATAAAACAATTTCTTTTTTTAATAATGTCAATTGCGAGCAAATCGGCTAATAGTTCAGATGTAAATACTGGTGTTTCAGTAAGTAATGAGAAGAGACTTATTTTATCTGAGGATACTTCAACAAAATAAGCATTCGTCCAAGCTTTAGAGCCAGCAGTATATTTATAGCATAGTAATATGTTCTAAGGCATATTTTTTATATTAACTTAGCCTATAATTGTATTTCTTTTGATAAATAAAAAGATGGGAGCAAATTGTATTTTTCTTCATAACCCAAGGTGGAGGAAAAAGAAATGGTTGAATAAGGTTCACTCTTATTTTTGTAGATGGTAATAGCCTAATTGGGAATGGAGGTTCATCATTGTTTAAAATTACATCACTTTGGTTAAAGAGATTCTTTGTTGGAGAATTGGTGAGTAAAATCTTCAAAAAGTATTTCACATAGTTACCAAATCTCTATGTAAAGACATTGTGTCTCATCTTTTTACAGAGAACTGAGCAATTTAAAGAAGATCTAAGGGCCCCACTGCTAGGTTTTAAACATCCAGCGTGTATTGGATCTACTAAAGACTTCAAAATAGCTTGATATCCTGAACCGTTTATTAACCTACCATAATCTACCGGATAAAGTTGATCTCTTTGCACCCCCACGTAGTATGGGATAATTTCACCATTAGGTCAAGATCATTACTTCATCTAGATTGTATACTGTACATGTGCTTTCCAATTGACGTACTTTGAATGGACTCATGTTTCGTGTTTTGTGTACTCCTTGAGAGACAGAAGGCTATGATGAGGGCTTTCCTACACCCTTTTAATCTGAATAATAAATTGGGATATCATAAGATTGAGTGAAATTAGAAGAATTGGGGAATCTTATATAGAGTTAAAAGGGGGCCTTAAAATTTGCTTCAGAGAACATGAAAGGAACAAAGAAAATGGAGGGGGTTTTCTTATTAATAAAATTTTCCAGGTTAATATACAGTAGAAGAATTCTTTAGTACTAGTGATAGAATTGCAGGATTAATTGTCAAACTAAATAAGAAATATGAAATGAAGATCATTCAAACGTATGCACCAAGAACATCACATACAGAGGAAGAAATAGAAACTTTTGATGATCTCAATATATATATATATATATATATATATATATATATATATATATATATATATATATATATATATATATATATATGTGTACATATATATATATATATATATATATATATATATATATATATATATATATATATATATATCGCCTACAAAAACAAATGCAGTGGTTTCTAGTCCACAGCAGGACAAATGCCTCAGACATGTGCTTATTGTTGTCTAGGGTTTTGCCAGTTTTCATATCAACATGCTAGCCAATGCGGATTGGTGGTGTGGGACATTTTGGTCTGATCGCTCACAGTAAGTCACAGAAAACCAACTTACTATTGATAGCCCTGATTAGTACAGCATTGCTGATCATTAAATATATATATATATAAATTTCTACCTCATACTTGGGATCGAACGCTAGCCCCTTCTAATGAAAGGCTAGGTCGAAACCAACCATGCCACGAGAGCCCATAAAAGGAAATCTGAACCTGACCCTAATCTAGCTGTCCGAGGATTTACCTGGTGAGACATCAGTCTCTTTACCAGCGAGTTTTACCAGATTTCCCCGGGCCACCACGTGACACAATTGGTAGTAATTAATTCAAATTACCCCTAATGAGTCAATATGGATAAATATCAACACAACATCGTGTTCAAATAGAAATAAATTTCTACCTCATACTTGGGATCGAACGCTAGCCCCTTCTAATGAAAGGCCAGGTCGAAACCAACCATGCCACGAGAGCCCATAAAAGGAAATCTGAACCTGACCCTAATCTAGCTGTCCGAGGATTTACCTGGTGAGACATCAGTCTCTTTACCAGCGAGTTTTACCAGATTTCCCCGGGCCACCACGTGACACAATTGGTAGTAATTCATTCAAATTACCCCTAATGAGTCAATATGGATAAATATCAACACAACATCGTGTTCAAATAGAAATAAATTTCTACCTCATACTTGGGATCGAACGCTAGCCCCTTCTAATGAAAGGCCAGGTCGAAACCAACCATGCCACGAGAGCCCATAAAAGGAAATCTGAACCTGACCCTAATCTAGCTGTCCGAGGATTTACCTGGTGAGACATCAGTCTCTTTACCAGCGAGTTTTACCAGATTTCCCCGGGCCACCACGTGACACAATTGGTAGTAATTCATTCAAATTACCCCTAATGAGTCAATATGGATAAATATCAACACAACATCGTGTTCAAATAGAAATAAATTTCTACCTCATACTTGGGATCGAACGCTAGCCCCTTCTAATGAAAGGCCAGGTCGAAACCAACCATGCCACGAGAGCCCATAAAAGGAAATCTGAACCTGACCCTAATCTAGCTGTCCGAGGATTTACCTGGTGAGACATCAGTCTCTTTACCAGCGAGTTTTACCAGATTTCCCCGGGCCACCACGTGACACAATTGGTAGTAATTCATTCAAATTACCCCTAATGAGTCAATATGGATAAATATCAACACAACATCGTGTTCAAATAGAAATAAATTTCTACCTCATACTTGGGATCGAACGCTAGCCCCTTCTAATGAAAGGCCAGGTCGAAACCAACCATGCCACGAGAGCCCATAAAAGGAAATCTGAACCTGACCCTAATCTAGCTGTCCGAGGATTTACCTGGTGAGACATCAGTCTCTTTACCAGCGAGTTTTACCAGATTTCCCCGGGCCACCACGTGACACAATTGGTAGTAATTCATTCAAATTACCCCTAATGAGTCAATATGGATAAATATCAACACAACATCGTGTTCAAATAGAAATAAATTTCTACCTCATACTTGGGATCGAACGCTAGCCCCTTCTAATGAAAGGCCAGGTCGAAACCAACCATGCCACGAGAGCCCATAAAAGGAAATCTGAACCTGACCCTAATCTAGCTGTCCGAGGATTTACCTGGTGAGACATCAGTCTCTTTACCAGCGAGTTTTACCAGATTTCCCCGGGCCACCACGTGACACAATTGGTAGTAATTCATTCAAATTACCCCTAATGAGTCAATATGGATAAATATCAACACAACATCGTGTTCAAATAGAAATAAATTTCTACCTCATACTTGGGATCGAACGCTAGCCCCTTCTAATGAAAGGCCAGGTCGAAACCAACCATGCCACGAGAGCCCATAAAAGGAAATCTGAACCTGACCCTAATCTAGCTGTCCGAGGATTTACCTGGTGAGACATCAGTCTCTTTACCAGCGAGTTTTACCAGATTTCCCCGGGCCACCACGTGACACAATTGGTAGTAATTCATTCAAATTACCCCTAATGAGTCAATATGGATAAATATCAACACAACATCGTGTTCAAATAGAAATGAATTTCTACCTCATACTTGGGATCGAACGCTAGCCCCTTCTAATGAAAGGCCAGGTCGAAACCAACCATGCCACGAGAGCCCATAAAAGGAAATCTGAACCTGACCCTAATCTAGCTGTCCGAGGATTTACCTGGTGAGACATCAGTCTCTTTACCAGCGAGTTTTACCAGATTTCCCCGGGCCACCACGTGACACAATTGGTAGTAATTCATTCAAATTACCCCTAATGAGTCAATATGGATACATATCAACACAACATCGTGTTCAAATAGAAATAAATTTCTACCTCATACTTGGGATCGAACGCTAGCCCCTTCTAATGAAAGGCCAGGTCGTAACCAACCATGCCACGAGAGCCCATAAAAGGAAATCTGAACCTGACCCTAATCTAGCTGTCCGAGGATTTACCTGGTGAGACATCAGTCTCTTTACCAGCGAGTTTTACCAGATTTCCCCGGGCCACCACGTGACACAATTGGTAGTAATTCATTCAAATTACCCCTAATGAGTCAATATGGATAAATATCAACACAACATCGTGTTCAAATAGAAATAAATTTCTACCTCATACTTGGGATCGAACGCTAGCCCCTTCTAATGAAAGGCCAGGTCGAAACCAACCATGCCACGAGAGCCCATAAAAGGAAATCTGAACCTGACCCTAATCTAGCTGTCCGAGGATTTACCTGGTGAGACATCAGTCTCTTTACCAGCGAGTTTTACCAGATTTCCCCGGGCCACCACGTGACACAATTGGTAGTAATTCATTCAAATTACCCCTAATGAGTCAATATGGATAAATATCAACACAACATCGTGTTCAAATAGAAATAAATTTCTACCTCATACTTGGGATCGAACGCTAGCCCCTTCTAATGAAAGGCCAGGTCGAAACCAACCATGCCACGAGAGCCCATAAAAGGAAATCTGAACCTGACCCTAATCTAGCTGTCCGAGGATTTACCTGGTGAGACATCAGTCTCTTTACCAGCGAGTTTTACCAGATTTCCCCGGGCCACCACGTGACACAATTGGTAGTAATTCATTCAAATTACCCCTAATGAGTCAATATGGATACATATCAACACAACATCGTGTTCAAATAGAAATAAATTTCTACCTCATACTTGGGATCGAACGCTAGCCCCTTCTAATGAAAGGCCAGGTCGAAACCAACCATGCCACGAGAGCCCATAAAAGGAAATCTGAACCTGACCCTAATCTAGCTGTCCGAGGATTTACCTGGTGAGACATCAGTCTCTTTACCAGCGAGTTTTACCAGATTTCCCCGGGCCACCACGTGACACAATTGGTAGTAATTCATTCAAATTACCCCTAATGAGTCAATATGGATAAATATCAACAGAACATCGTGTTCAAATAGAAATAAATTTCTACCTCATACTTGGGATCGAACGCTAGCCCCTTCTAATGAAAGGCCAGGTCGAAACCAACCATGCCACGAGAGCCCATAAAAGGAAATCTGAACCTGACCCTAATCTAGCTGTCCGAGGATTTACCTGGTGAGACATCAGTCTCTTTACCAGCGAGTTTTACCAGATTTCCCCGGGCCACCACGTGACACAATTGGTAGTAATTCATTCAAATTACCCCTAATGAGTCAATATGGATACATATCAACACAACATCGTGTTCAAATAGAAATAAATTTCTACCTCATACTTGGGATCGAACGCTAGCCCCTTCTAATGAAAGGCCAGGTCGAAACCAACCATGCCACGAGAGCCCATAAAAGGAAATCTGAACCTGACCCTAATCTAGCTGTCCGAGGATTTACCTGGTGAGACATCAGTCTCTTTACCAGCGAGTTTTTTACCAGATTTCCCCGGGCCACCACGTGACACAATTGGTAGTAATTCATTCAAATTACCCCTAATGAGTCAATATGGATAAATATCAACACAACATCGTGTTCAAATAGAAATAAATTTCTACCTCATACTTGGGATCGAACGCTAGCCCCTTCTAATGAAAGGCCAGGTCGAAACCAACCATGCCACGAGAGCCCATAAAAGGAAATCTGAACCTGACCCTAATCTAGCTGTCCGAGGATTTACCTGGTGAGACATCAGTCTCTTTACCAGTGAGTTTTACCAGATTTCCCCGGGCCACCACGTGACACAATTGGTAGTAATTCATTCAAATTACCCCTAATGAGTCAATATGGATAAATATCAACACAACATCGTGTTCAAATAGAAATAAATTTCTACCTCATACTTGGGATCGAACGCTAGCCCCTTCTAATGAAAGGCCAGGTCGAAACCAACCATGCCACGAGAGCCCATAAAAGGAAATCTGAACCTGACCCTAATCTAGCTGTCCGAGGATTTACCTGGTGAGACATCAGTCTCTTTACCAGCGAGTTTTACCAGATTTCCCCGGGCCACCACGTGACACAATTGGTAGTAATTCATTCAAATTACCCCTAATGAGTCAATATGGATAAATATCAACACAACATCGTGTTCAAATAGAAATAAATTTCTACCTCATACTTGGGATCGAACGCTAGCCCCTTCTAATGAAAGGCCAGGTCGAAACCAACCATGCCACGAGAGCCCATAAAAGGAAATCTGAACCTGACCCTAATCTAGCTGTCCGAGGATTTACCTGGTGAGACATCAGTCTCTTTACCAGCGAGTTTTACCAGATTTCCCCGGGCCACCACGTGACACAATTGGTAGTAATTCATTCAAATTACCCCTAATGAGTCAATATGGATACATATCAACACAACATCGTGTTCAAATAGAAATAAATTTCTACCTCATACTTGGGATCGAACGCTAGCCCCTTCTAATGAAAGGCCAGGTCGAAACCAACCATGCCACGAGAGCCCATAAAAGGAAATCTGAACCTGACCCTAATCTAGCTGTCCGAGGATTTACCTGGTGAGACATCAGTCTCTTTACCAGCGAGTTTTACCAGATTTCCCCGGGCCACCACGTGACACAATTGGTAGTAATTCATTCAAATTACCCCTAATGAGTCAATATGGATAAATATCAACACAACATCGTGTTCAAATAGAAATAAATTTCTACCTCATACTTGGGATCGAACGCTAGCCCCTTCTAATGAAAGGCCAGGTCGAAACCAACCATGCCACGAGAGCCCATAAAAGGAAATCTGAACCTGACCCTAATCTAGCTGTCCGAGGATTTACCTGGTGAGACATCAGTCTCTTTACCAGCGAGTTTTACCAGATTTCCCCGGGCCACCACGTGACACAATTGGTAGTAATTCATTCAAATTACCCCTGAGTCAATATGGATAAATATCAACACAACATCGTGTTCAAATAGAAATAAATTTCTACCTCATACTTGGGATCGAACGCTAGCCCCTTCTAATGAAAGGCCAGGTCGAAACCAACCATGCCACGAGAGCCCATAAAAGGAAATCTGAACCTGACCCTAATCTAGCTGTCCGAGGATTTACCTGGTGAGACATCAGTCTCTTTACCAGCGAGTTTTACCAGATTTCCCCGGGCCACCACGTGACACAATTGGTAGTAATTCATTCAAATTACCCCTAATGAGTCAATATGGATAAATATCAACACAACATCGTGTTCAAATAGAAATAAATTTCTACCTCATACTTGGGATCGAACGCTAGCCCCTTCTAATGAAAGGCCAGGTCGAAACCAACCATGCCACGAGAGCCCATAAAAGGAAATCTGAACCTGACCCTAATCTAGCTGTCCGAGGATTTACCTGGTGAGACATCAGTCTCTTTACCAGCGAGTTTTACCAGATTTCCCCGGGCCACCACGTGACACAATTGGTAGTAATTCATTCAAATTACCCCTAATGAGTCAATATGGATACATATCAACACAACATCGTGTTCAAATAGAAATAAATTTCTACCTCATACTTGGGATCGAACGCTAGCCCCTTCTAATGAAAGGCCAGGTCGAAACCAACCATGCCACGAGAGCCCATAAAAGGAAATCTGAACCTGACCCTAATCTAGCTGTCCGAGGATTTACCTGGTGAGACATCAGTCTCTTTACCAGTGAGTTTTACCAGATTTCCCCGGGCCACCACGTGACACAATTGGTAGTAATTCATTCAAATTACCCCTAATGAGTCAATATGGATACATATCAACACAACATCGTGTTCAAATAGAAATAAATTTCTACCTCATACTTGGGATCGAACGCTAGCCCCTTCTAATGAAAGGCCAGGTCGAAACCAACCATGCCACGAGAGCCCATAAAAGGAAATCTGAACCTGACCCTAATCTAGCTGTCCGAGGATTTACCTGGTGAGACATCAGTCTCTTTACCAGCGAGTTTTACCAGATTTCCCCGGGCCACCACGTGACACAATTGGTAGTAATTCATTCAAATTACCCCTAATGAGTCAATATGGATAAATATCAACACAACATCGTGTTCAAATAGAAATAAATTTCTACCTCATACTTGGGATCGAACGCTAGCCCCTTCTAATGAAAGGCCAGGTCGAAACCAACCATGCCACGAGAGCCCATAAAAGGAAATCTGAACCTGACCCTAATCTAGCTGTCCGAGGATTTACCTGGTGAGACATCAGTCTCTTTACCAGCGAGTTTTACCAGATTTCCCCGGGCCACCACGTGACACAATTGGTAGTAATTCATTCAAATTACCCCTAATGAGTCAATATGGATAAATATCAACAGAACATCGTGTTCAAATAGAAATAAATTTCTACCTCATACTTGGGATCGAACGCTAGCCCCTTCTAATGAAAGGCCAGGTCGAAACCAACCATGCCACGAGAGCCCATAAAAGGAAATCTGAACCTGACCCTAATCTAGCTGTCCGAGGATTTACCTGGTGAGACATCAGTCTCTTTACCAGCGAGTTTTACCAGATTTCCCCGGGCCACCACGTGACACAATTGGTAGTAATTCATTCAAATTACCCCTAATGAGTCAATATGGATACATATCAACACAACATCGTGTTCAAATAGAAATAAATTTCTACCTCATACTTGGGATCGAACGCTAGCCCCTTCTAATGAAAGGCCAGGTCGAAACCAACCATGCCACGAGAGCCCATAAAAGGAAATCTGAACCTGACCCTAATCTAGCTGTCCGAGGATTTACCTGGTGAGACATCAGTCTCTTTACCAGCGAGTTTTTTACCAGATTTCCCCGGGCCACCACGTGACACAATTGGTAGTAATTCATTCAAATTACCCCTAATGAGTCAATATGGATAAATATCAACACAACATCGTGTTCAAATAGAAATAAATTTCTACCTCATACTTGGGATCGAACGCTAGCCCCTTCTAATGAAAGGCCAGGTCGAAACCAACCATGCCACGAGAGCCCATAAAAGGAAATCTGAACCTGACCCTAATCTAGCTGTCCGAGGATTTACCTGGTGAGACATCAGTCTCTTTACCAGTGAGTTTTACCAGATTTCCCCGGGCCACCACGTGACACAATTGGTAGTAATTCATTCAAATTACCCCTAATGAGTCAATATGGATAAATATCAACACAACATCGTGTTCAAATAGAAATAAATTTCTACCTCATACTTGGGATCGAACGCTAGCCCCTTCTAATGAAAGGCCAGGTCGAAACCAACCATGCCACGAGAGCCCATAAAAGGAAATCTGAACCTGACCCTAATCTAGCTGTCCGAGGATTTACCTGGTGAGACATCAGTCTCTTTACCAGCGAGTTTTACCAGATTTCCCCGGGCCACCACGTGACACAATTGGTAGTAATTCATTCAAATTACCCCTAATGAGTCAATATGGATAAATATCAACACAACATCGTGTTCAAATAGAAATAAATTTCTACCTCATACTTGGGATCGAACGCTAGCCCCTTCTAATGAAAGGCCAGGTCGAAACCAACCATGCCACGAGAGCCCATAAAAGGAAATCTGAACCTGACCCTAATCTAGCTGTCCGAGGATTTACCTGGTGAGACATCAGTCTCTTTACCAGCGAGTTTTACCAGATTTCCCCGGGCCACCACGTGACACAATTGGTAGTAATTCATTCAAATTACCCCTAATGAGTCAATATGGATACATATCAACACAACATCGTGTTCAAATAGAAATAAATTTCTACCTCATACTTGGGATCGAACGCTAGCCCCTTCTAATGAAAGGCCAGGTCGAAACCAACCATGCCACGAGAGCCCATAAAAGGAAATCTGAACCTGACCCTAATCTAGCTGTCCGAGGATTTACCTGGTGAGACATCAGTCTCTTTACCAGCGAGTTTTACCAGATTTCCCCGGGCCACCACGTGACACAATTGGTAGTAATTCATTCAAATTACCCCTAATGAGTCAATATGGATAAATATCAACACAACATCGTGTTCAAATAGAAATAAATTTCTACCTCATACTTGGGATCGAACGCTAGCCCCTTCTAATGAAAGGCCAGGTCGAAACCAACCATGCCACGAGAGCCCATAAAAGGAAATCTGAACCTGACCCTAATCTAGCTGTCCGAGGATTTACCTGGTGAGACATCAGTCTCTTTACCAGCGAGTTTTACCAGATTTCCCCGGGCCACCACGTGACACAATTGGTAGTAATTCATTCAAATTACCCCTGAGTCAATATGGATAAATATCAACACAACATCGTGTTCAAATAGAAATAAATTTCTACCTCATACTTGGGATCGAACGCTAGCCCCTTCTAATGAAAGGCCAGGTCGAAACCAACCATGCCACGAGAGCCCATAAAAGGAAATCTGAACCTGACCCTAATCTAGCTGTCCGAGGATTTACCTGGTGAGACATCAGTCTCTTTACCAGCGAGTTTTACCAGATTTCCCCGGGCCACCACGTGACACAATTGGTAGTAATTCATTCAAATTACCCCTAATGAGTCAATATGGATAAATATCAACACAACATCGTGTTCAAATAGAAATAAATTTCTACCTCATACTTGGGATCGAACGCTAGCCCCTTCTAATGAAAGGCCAGGTCGAAACCAACCATGCCACGAGAGCCCATAAAAGGAAATCTGAACCTGACCCTAATCTAGCTGTCCGAGGATTTACCTGGTGAGACATCAGTCTCTTTACCAGCGAGTTTTACCAGATTTCCCCGGGCCACCACGTGACACAATTGGTAGTAATTCATTCAAATTACCCCTAATGAGTCAATATGGATACATATCAACACAACATCGTGTTCAAATAGAAATAAATTTCTACCTCATACTTGGGATCGAACGCTAGCCCCTTCTAATGAAAGGCCAGGTCGAAACCAACCATGCCACGAGAGCCCATAAAAGGAAATCTGAACCTGACCCTAATCTAGCTGTCCGAGGATTTACCTGGTGAGACATCAGTCTCTTTACCAGTGAGTTTTACCAGATTTCCCCGGGCCACCACGTGACACAATTGGTAGTAATTCATTCAAATTACCCCTAATGAGTCAATATGGATACATATCAACACAACATCGTGTTCAAATAGAAATAAATTTCTACCTCATACTTGGGATCGAACGCTAGCCCCTTCTAATGAAAGGCCAGGTCGAAACCAACCATGCCACGAGAGCCCATAAAAGGAAATCTGAACCTGACCCTAATCTAGCTGTCCGAGGATTTACCTGGTGAGACATCAGTCTCTTTACCAGCGAGTTTTACCAGATTTCCCCGGGCCACCACGTGACACAATTGGTAGTAATTCATTCAAATTACCCCTAATGAGTCAATATGGATAAATATCAACACAACATCGTGTTCAAATAGAAATAAATTTCTACCTCATACTTGGGATCGAACGCTAGCCCCTTCTAATGAAAGGCCAGGTCGAAACCAACCATGCCACGAGAGCCCATAAAAGGAAATCTGAACCTGACCCTAATCTAGCTGTCCGAGGATTTACCTGGTGAGACATCAGTCTCTTTACCAGCGAGTTTTACCAGATTTCCCCGGGCCACCACGTGACACAATTGGTAGTAATTCATTCAAATTACCCCTAATGAGTCAATATGGATACATATCAACACAACATCGTGTTCAAATAGAAATAAATTTCTACCTCATACTTGGGATCGAACGCTAGCCCCTTCTAATGAAAGGCCAGGTCGAAACCAACCATGCCACGAGAGCCCATAAAAGGAAATCTGAACCTGACCCTAATCTAGCTGTCCGAGGATTTACCTGGTGAGACATCAGTCTCTTTACCAGCGAGTTTTACCAGATTTCCCCGGGCCACCACGTGACACAATTGGTAGTAATTCATTCAAATTACCCCTAATGAGTCAATATGGATACATATCAACACAACATCGTGTTCAAATAGAAATAAATTTCTACCTCATACTTGGGATCGAACGCTAGCCCCTTCTAATGAAAGGCCAGGTCGAAACCAACCATGCCACGAGAGCCCATAAAAGGAAATCTGAACCTGACCCTAATCTAGCTGTCCGAGGATTTACCTGGTGAGACATCAGTCTCTTTACCAGCGAGTTTTACCAGATTTCCCCGGGCCACCACGTGACACAATTGGTAGTAATTCATTCAAA
>NC_090729.1:171140914-171190914 GCF_036898095.1 Palaemon carinicauda | reverse complement strand
AAAAAATATAAGGATTATTTCTTTGCTGTGTGGTCCACAGACTATATAGGGGAAATATTTCTTTGCTGTGTGGTCCACATACTATATAAGGGAAGTATTTCTTTGTTGTGTGGTCCACAGCCCAGATAGGAGAAATACTTCTTTACTGTGTGGTCCACTGACTATATAGGGGAAGTATTTCTTAGCTGTGTGGACCATAGACTATATAGGGGAAGTATTTCTTTGCTGTGTAGTCCACATCCAGTATAGGGGAAATATTTCTATGCTGTGGGATCCACAGACTATATAACGGGAGTATTTCTTTTCTGTGTGGTCCACAGACTATATAAGGGAAGTATTTCTTTTCTGTGTGGTCCACAGACTATATAAGGGAAGTATTTCTTTTCTGTGTGGTCCACAGACTATATAAGGGAAGTATTTCTTTGCTGTGTGGTCCACATACTATATAAGGGATGTATTTCTTTGCTGTATGGTCCAATGACTATATAAGAGAAGTATTTCTTAGCTGTGTGGACCATAGACTATATAGGGGGAGTATTTCTTTGCTGTGTAGTCCACATCCTGTACAGGGGAAATATTTCTATGCTGTGTGATCCACAGACTATATAAGGGGAGTATTTCTTTGCTGTGTGGTACACAGCCAATATAGGGGAAGTATTTCTTCGCCATGTGGTCCACAGACTATATAAGGGAAGTATTTCTTTGCTATGTGGTCCACAGACTATATAAGAAAATTATTTCTTTGCTGAGGTCCACAATCAATATAGGGGAAGTATTTCTTTGCTCTATGGTCCAGAGCCAATATAAGGGATGTATTTCTTTGCTGTGTGGTCCATAGACTATATAAGGAAAATATTTCTTAGCTGTGTGGTCCACATACTATGTAAGGGAAGTATTTCTTTACTGTGTGGTCCATGGACTATATAAGGGAAGTGTTTCTTTGCTGTGTGGTCCACAGGCAATATAAGGGATGTTTCCTTTGCTGTGTGGTCCAAAGACTATATAAGGGAAGTATTTCTTTGCTGTGTGGTCCACTGACTATATAATGGAAGTATTTCTTTGCTGTGTGGTCCACAGCCAATGGGGGAAGTATTTCTTTGCTGTGAAGTCCATAGAAAATATAGGGGAATTATTTCTTGGCAGTGTGGTCCACAGCCAATATAAGGGATGTATTTCTTTGCAGTATGGTCCATAGACTATATAAGGGAAGTATTTCTTTGCTGTGTGGTCCACAGACTATAAAAAGGAAGTGTTTCTTTGCTGTGTGGTCCATAGCCAATATAAGGGATGCATTTCTTTGAAATGTGGTCCACAGACTATATAAGGGAAGTGTTTCTTTGCTGTGTGGTCCACAAACTATATAAGGGAAGTATTTCTTCGCTGTATGGTCCAAAGACTATAAAAGGGAATTATTTCTTTTCTGTGTGGTCCACAGACTATAAAAGGGAAGTATTTCTTTACTGTGTAGTCCACAGCCAATATAAGGAATGTATTTCTTTGCTGTGTGGTCCATAGACTATATAAGGGAAGCATTTCTTTGCTGTGTGGTCCACAGACTATAAAAAGGAAGAGTTTCTTTGCTGTGTGGTCCACAGCCAATATAAGGGATGCATTTCTTTGCTGTGTGGTCCACAGACTATATAAGGGAAATATTTCATGGCTGTGTGGTCCAGAGCCAATATAAGGGATGTGTTTCTTTTCTGTGTGGTCCATGCTCTATATAAGGGAAGTTTTTCTTTGCTGTGTGGTCCACAGACTATAAAAGGGAAGTATTTCTTTGCTGTGTGGTCCACAACCAATATAAGGCATGTATTTCTTTGTTGTGTGGTTCATAGAGTATATAAGGGAAGTATTTTTTTACTGTGTGGTCCACAAACTATATAAGGGAAGTGCTTTTTTGTTGTGTGATCCACAGACTATATAAGGGAAGTATTTCTTGGCTGTGTGGTCCACAGACTATGTAAGGGAAGTATTTTTTTTTTTGCTGTGTGGTCCACAACCAATATAAGGGATGTATTTCTTTACTGTGTAGTCCATAGACTATATAAGGGAAGTATTTCTTTGCTGTGTGGTTCACAAACTATATAAGGGAAGTGTTTTTTTCTGTGTGGTCCACAGACTATATAAAGGAAGTATTTCTTTGCTGTGTGGTCCACAGACTATAAAATGGAAGCATTTCTTTGCTGTGTGGTCCACAGCCAATATAAAGGATGTATTTCTTTGCTGTGTGGTCCATAGACGATATAAGGGAAGTATTTCTTTGCTGTGTGGTCCACAAACTATATAAGAGATTTTGTTTTTTTGCTGTGTGGTCCATAGACTATATAAGGGAAGTATTTCTTGGCTGTGTGGTCCAGAGACTATAAAAGGGAAGTATTTCTTTGCTGTGTGTTCCACAGAATATAAAAGGGAAGTATTTCTTTTATGTGTGGTCCATAGACTATATAAGGGAAGTATTTCTTTTCTGTGTGGTCCACAGACTATATAGAGGAAATACTTCTTTGCAGTGTGGTCCACAGAATATATAATGGAAGTATTTCTTTGGTGTGTGGTCCACAAAAAATATAAGGATTATTTCTTTGCTGTGTGGTCCACAGACTATATAGGGGAAATATTTCTTTGCTATGTAGTCCACATACTATATAAGAAAAGTATTTCTTTGATGTGTGGTCCACAGCCCAGATAGGAGAAATACTTCTATCCTGTGTGGTCCACTGACTTTATAAGGGAAGTATTTCTTAGCTGTGTGGACCATAGACTATATAGGGGAAGTATTTCTTTGCTGTGTAGTCCACATCCAATATAGGGTAAATATTTCTATGCTGTGTGATCCACAGACTATATAAGGGGAGTATTTCTTTTCTGTGTGGTCCACAGACTATATAAGGGACGTATTTCTTCTCTGTGTGGTCCACAGACTATATAAGGGAAGTATTTCTTCGCTGTGTGGTCCACATACCATATAAGGGATGAATTTCTTTGCGGTGTGGTCCACAAACCATATAAGAGAAGTGTTTTTTTTTTTTTTTTTTGCTGTGTGGTCCATAAACTATATAAGGGAAGTATTTCTTTGCTGTGTAGTCCATATCCAGTATAGGGGAAATATTTCTATGCTGTGTGATCCATAGACTATATAAGGGGAGTATTTCTTTGCTGTGTGGTCCACAGCCAATATAGGGGAAGTATGTCTTCGCCATGTGATCCATAGACTATATAAGGGAAGTATCTCATTGCTATGCGGTCCACAGACTATATAAGGGAATTATTTCTTTGCTGTGGTCCACAATCAATATAGGGGAAGTATTTCTTTGCTCAATGGTCCAGAGCCAATATAAGGGATGTATTTCTTTGCTGTGTGGTCCATAGACTATATAAGGAGAATATTTCTTAGCTGTGTGGTCCACATACTATGTAAGGGAAGTATTTCTTTACTGTGTGGTCCATGGACTACATAAGGGAAGTGTTTCTTTGCTGTGTGGTCCACAGGCAATATGAGGGATGTTTCCTTTGCTGTGTGGTCCACAGACTATATAAGGGAAGTATTTCTTTGCTGTGTGGTCCATAGACTATATAATGGAAGTATTTCTTTGCTGTGTGGTCCACAGCCAAAAGGGGAAGTATTTCTTTGTTGTGCAGTCCATAGAAAATATAGGGGAAGTATTTCTTGGCAGTGTGGTCCACAGCCAATATAAGGGATGTATTTCTTTGCTGTGTGGTATATAGACTATATAAGGGAAGTATTTCTTTGCTGTGTGGTCCACAGACTACAAAAGGGAAGTATTTCTTTGCTGTGTGGTCCACAGCCATTATAAGGGATGTATTTCTTTGCTGTGTGGTCCACAGACTATATAAGGGAAATATTTCTTGGCTGTGTGGTCCACAGCCAATATAAAGGATGTGTTTCTTTGCTGTGTGGTCCATGCTCTATATAAGGGAAGTATTTCTTTGCTGTGTGGTCCACAGACTATAAAAGGGAAGTATTTCTTTGCTGTGTGGTCCACAACAAATATAAGGGATGTATTTCTTTGCTGTGTGGTCCATAGACTATATAAGGGAAGTATTTTTTTACTGTGTGGTCCACAAACTATATAAGGGAAGTACTTTTTTTCTGTGTGGTCCACTGACTATAAAAGGGAAGTATTTCTTTACTGTGTAGTCCACAGCCAATATAAGGCATGTATTTCTTTGCTGTGTGGTCCATAGACTATATAAAGGAAGTATATTTTTACTGTGTAGTCCACAGACTATAAAAGGGAAGTATTTCTTTACTGTATAGTCCACAGCCAATATAAGGGATGTATTTCTTTGCTGTGTGGTCCATAAACTATATAAGGGAAGTATTTCTTTGCTGTGTGGTCCACAGACTATAAAAAGGAAGAGTTTCTTTGCTGTTTGTTCCACAGCCAATATAAGGGATGCATTTCTTTGCTGTGTGGTCCACAGACTATATAAGGGAAATATTTCTTGGCTGTGTGGTCCAGAGCCAATATAAGGGATGTGTTTCTTTGCTGTGTGGTCCATGCTCTATATAAGGGAAGTATTTCTTTGCTGTGTGGTCCACAAACTATAAAAGGGAAGTATTTCTTTGCTGTGTGGTCCACAACCAATATAAGGGATGTATTTCTTTGTTGTGTGGTCCATAGAGTATATAAGGGAAGTATTTTTTTACTGTGTGGTTCACAAACTATATAAGGGAAGTGCTTTTTTGTTGTGTGGTCCACAGGCTATATAAGGGAAGTATTTCTTGGCTGTGTGGTCAACAGACTATGTAAGGGAAGTTTTTCTTTGCTGTGTGGTCCCCAGCCAATATAAGGGATGTATTTCTTTGCTGCGTAGTCCATAGACTATATAAGGGAAGTATTTCTTTGCTGTGTGGTCCACAAACTATATAAGGGAAGTGTTTTTTTGTGTGGTCCACGGACTATATAAGGGAAGTATTTCTTTGCTGTGTGGTCCACAGACTATAAAATGGAAGCATTTCTTTGCTGTGTGGTCAACAGCCAATATAAAGGATGTATTTCTTTGCTGTGTGGTCCATAGACTATATAAGGGAAGTATTTCTTTGCTGTGTGGTCCACAAACTATATAAAAGATTTTTTTTTTTTTTTTTTTTGCTGTGTGGTCCATAGACTATATAAGGGAAGTATTTCTTGGCTGTGTGGTCCAAAGACTATAAAAGGGAAGTATTTCTTTGCCACGAGGTCCATAGCCAATATAAGGGAAGTATTTCTTTGCTGTGTGGTCCACAAACTATATAAGGGAAGTATTTCTTTGCTGTGTGTTCCACACACTATAAAAGGGAAGTATTTCTTTTCTGTGTGGTCCAGAGACTATATAAGGGAAGTATTTCTTTTCTGTGTGGTCCACAGACTATATAGAGGAAATATATTTTTGCAGTGTGGTCCACAAAATATATAATGGAAGTATTTCTTTGGTGTGTGGTCCAAAAAAAATATAGGGATAATTTTTTGCTGTGTGGTCCACAGACTATATAGGGGAAATATTTCTTTGCTATGTAATCCACATACTATATAAGAAAAGAATTTCTTGGTTATGTGGTCCACAGATAGGAGAAATACTTCTTTCCTGTGTGGTCCACTGACTATATAAGGGAAGTATTTCTTAGCTGTGTGGACCATAGACTATATAGGGGAAGTATTTCTTTGCTGTGTAGTCCACATACAATATAAGGGAAATATTTCTATGCTGTGTAATCCACAGACTATATAAGGGGAGTATTTCTTTTCTGTGTGGTCCACAGACATTATAAGGGACGTATTTCTTTTCTGTGTGGTCCACAGACTATATAAGGGAAGTATTTCTTTGCTGTGTGGTCCACATACTATATAAGGGATGTATTTCTTTGCGGTGTGGTCCACAAACTATATAAGAGGTGTTTATTTTTTTTTTTTTTTTTTTTTTTGCTGTGGTCCATAGACTATATAAGGGAAGTATTTCTTTGCTGTGTAGTCCATATCCAGTATAGGGGAAATATTTCTATGCTGTGTGATCCACAGACTATATAAGGGGAGTATTTCTTTCCTGTGTGGTCCACAGCCAATATAGGGGAAGTATTTCTTCGCCATGTGATCCACACACTATATAAGGGAAGAATCTCATAGCTATGTGGTCCACAGACTATATAAGGGAATTATTTCTTTGCTGTGGTCCACAATCAATATAGGGGAAGTATTTCTTTGCTCTATGGTCCACAGCCAATATAAGGGATGTATTTCTTTGCTGTGTGGTACATAGACTATATAAGGGAAGTATTTCTTTGCTGTGTGATCCACAGACTATAAAAGGGAAGTATTTCTTTGCTGTGTGGTCCACAGCCATTATAAGGGATGTATTTCTTTGCTGTGTGGTCCATAGACTATATAAAGGAATTATTTCTTTGCTGTGTGGTCCATAGACTATAAAAAGGAAGTGTTTCTTTGCTGTGTGGTCCACAGCCAATATAAGGATTCCATTTCTTTGCTGTGTGGTCCACAGACTATATAAGGGAAATATTTCTTGGTTGTGTGGTCCACAGCCAATATAAGGGATGTGGTTCTTTGCTGTGTGGTCCATGCTCTCTATAAGGGAAGTATTTCTTTGCTGTCTGGTCCACAGACTATAAAAGGGAAGTATTTCTTTGCTGTGTGGTCCACAACCAATATAATGGATGTATTTCTTTGCTGTGTGGTCCATAGACTATATAAGGGAAGTATTTTTTTTTACTGTGTGGTCCACAAACTATATAAGGGAAGTGCTTTTTTTCTGTGTGGTCCACTGACTATATAAGGGAAGTATTTCTTTGCTGTGTGGTCCACAGACTATAAAAGGGAAGCATTTCTTTGCTGTGTGGTCCACAGCCAATATAAAGAATGTATTTCTTTGCTGTGTGGTCCATAGATTATATAAGGGAAGTATTTCTTGGCTGTGTGGTCCATAGACTATAAAAGGGAAGTATTTCTTTGCTATGTGGTCCATAGCCAATATAAGGGAAGTGTTTCTTTGCTGTGTGGTCCACAATCTATATAAGGGAAGTATTTCTTTGCTATGTGTTCCACAGACTATAAAAGGGAAGTATTTCTTTTCTGTGTGGTCCACAGACTAAATAAGGGAAGTATTTCTTTTCTGTGTGGTCCACAGACTATGTAAGGGAAGTATTTCTTGGCTGTGTGGTCCACAGACTTTATAAAGGAAGTATTTCTTTGCTGTGTGGTCCACAGCCAATATAAGGGATGCATTTCTTTCCTGTCTGGTCCACAGACTATATAAGGGAAGTATTTCTTGGCTGTGTGGTCCACAGACTATGTAAGGGAAGTATTTCTTGGCTGTGTGGTCCACAGACTTTATAAAGGAAGTATTTCTTTGCTGTGTGGTCCACAGCCAATATAAGGGATGCATTTCTTTCCTGTCTGGTCCACAGACTATATAAGGGAAGTATTTCTTGGCTGTGTGGTCCACAGACTATATAAGGGAAGTATTTCTTTTCTGTGTGGTCCACAGACTATAAAAAGGAAGTATTTCTTTGCTGTGTGGTCCACAGACTATGTAATGGAAGTATTTCTTGGCTGTGTGGTCCACAAACTTTATAAAGGAAGTATTTCATTGCTGTGTGGTCTACAGCCAATATAAGGGATGCATTTCTTTGCTGTCTGGTCCACAGACTATATAAGGGAAGTATTTCTTGGCTGTGTGTTCCACAGACTATATAAGTGAAGTATTTCTTTTCTGTGTGGTCCACAGACTATATAAGGGAAGTATTTCTTTGCTGTGTGGTCCACAGACTATGTAAGGGAAGTATTTCTTGGCTGTGTGGTCCACAAACTTTATAAAGGAAGTATTTCTTTGCTGTGTGGTCCACAGCCAATATAAGGGATGCATTTCTTTGCTGTCTGGTCCACAGACTATATAAGGGAAGTATTTCTTTGCTGTATGGTCCACAGCCAATATAAGGGATGTATTTCTTTGCTGTGTGGTCCACAGACTATATAAGGGATGAATTTCTTTGCCCTGTGGTCCACAGACTATATAAGGGAAGTATTTCTTTGCTGTGTGGTCCACAGACTACATAAGGGAAGTATTTCTTTGTTATGTGGTCCACAGACTATATAAGGGAAGTATTTCTTTGCTGTGTGGTCCACAGACTATAAAAGGGAAGTATTTCTTTGCTGTGTGGTCCACAGACTATAAAAGGGAAGTATTTCTTTGCTGTGTGGTCCACAGACTATAAAAGGGAAGTATTTCTTTGCTGTGTGGTCCACAGACTATAAAAGGGAAGTATTTCTTTGCTGTGTGGTCCACAGACTATAAAAGGGAAGTATTTCTTTGCTGTGTGGTCCACAGACTATAAAAGGGAAGTATTTCTTTACTGTGTGGTCCACAGATTATAAAAGGGAAGTATTTCTTTGCTGTGTGGTCCACAGACTATAAAAGGGAAGTATTTCTTTACTGTGTGGTCCACAGACTATAAAAGGGAAGTATTTCTTTACTGTGTGGTCCACAGATTATAAAAGGGAAGTATTTCTTTGCTGTGTGGTCCACAGACTATAAAAGGGAAGTATTTCTTTGCTGTGTGGTCCACAGACTATAAAAGGGAAGTATTTCTTTGCTGTGTGGTCCACAGACTATAAAAGGGAAGTATTTCTTTACTGTGTGGTCCACAGACTATATAAGGGAAGTATTTCTTTGCTGTGTGGTCCACAGACTATATAAGGGAAGTATTTCTTTGTTATGTGGTCCACAAACTATATAAGGGAAGTATTTCTTTGCTGTGTGGTCCACAGAATATACAGGGGAAATAGAAATACATTACTTGAGATAAGTGTGATTTGCCATCAAGCAGAATCTTTAAATGAAAGTTCACTGTGTACACTCTCAAAATTAATTCTTCAACATTCTTCAAGAGGCTATAAAATCTCACGTCACTATTTCAACATGGGACTATCGACCGTAGCAGGGACTGGCTCCTGAGAAAAAAGATGACATCATATATCATCCCATCCATGCTCTTAAATACAAAATATTGAATACCCACGTAAAGTGAGGCTTCCCCAACATTTGATTCTTCACACTCCTACACCAAGGTTTATCAGCTGAGCACAAACACAAATACACTCACTGTAACATTCACCATATTCAGGGTACACAATGTACCTCCTACACATTTAAGTCCTCCTTTTCCAAAACATCTTTTCATTAAACAATTGTTATCCACCCACGTCCAAAAAACTAACCCACCTCAAAACACCCAAATCCATCTTCTTACTATCGGTATAATTTTTGACACTTCATATATTTTTTAATATCAACTGACAATTCTTTAACAACATATACTACAAAAAGATAGACCATATACAAAGGATCATATTTTTTTTTTCACCTGCATTCAACATCATCCATTTTTCTCTTCCAATAAGGGAGTTGGTTAAGAAATTTACTTCATACTTCCAAATAAAATTCAAGCCTCCTGTATGTATTGTGTTACATACATACATACATACATACATAAACATATAAATAAAAAATTTTACTCTGCCGTTATTTTCTTAAAGGAATGACACCTAACACCATAAGAGAAACACACACACACATACATATATATGTATATGTATATATATATATATATATATATATATATATATATATATATATATATATATGTATATATATATATATATATATATATGTGTGTGTGTGTGTGTGTGTGTGTGTGTACGCGCGTGTGTGTGTGCTGCATATTCTTCTAAATACAAAAGAATGATCTTCGCAAAACTCTATATAATTTGTTTTCAATCACTCATTATATATATTGTATGTTACACGAAGATAATCTTATTTATGTTTAATAAACTTATGCAACGTAATTCAAAACTGAAAGGGTGTGGCACTTTTAACCAAAAGGAAATTCTACTTAGCTGTTGGGCGTTTTTTTTTTTTTTTTCGGGATAAATTTTTCAAGATTATCTAGCAAACAAAATAATGTGTAAAAAAGGGAAACCAAGAATCGTGGGATAAAGATGATTAATCAGGAAAACATTATGTGATGCAACATCTACTTTGTGTCACGTAAAATGTCTGCTTTATCCTTCACAAGCTCCGTCATTGCAGTGTCATTTAGAACTTTCAATCATTGCAGTGTCATTTAGAACTTTAAATAATATTGTTAGTTCTGTCAAGTCTACGATAAACGTCGAAATTCTCATGGTAAATCCTATAAAATCTATATGAAATATGTATACGGTAATCCCAAATACTGTATATCTCTATCTAATACACTATATCATGGTATTCACTATTTTTCTTAAGCTCTCAACAAAAGTTATTGGTACGACAGTTTTCCCTTGGCAACGAAGCCTTGAATAACATTACGTCACCCTCTCTATTTACGATAGCCGCTTCCGTTGCAAACTGCATCGTTTGTCATAGACTTTACAATGAAAAATAATGAGTTCATTACTGCAAATAACGTAACATAGTCCAGTAAATCTACCATTTGACCTAGGACAAATTGCCAGAAAAATGAAATTACTTGCAATGACTTTTAATTATCATGCTAAAAGAAATATCAAAAATGTAGAAATATATATTTGGTGGAACATGGTGAAATATGCAATTCAAGGTAGCCATTGTCGAAATATCTGTTTTTGATTATATTGCCAAAAGTAATAGAGCTAGAATTATGAAAATGGTGTCTATACCCATGTTTTCATGGTCGAAGAATCATTTGAGACTAATTTCAGGGAGCTGTCATGATTACATCATAATGAATTCAATATGGCTGCCATGGTTGGTACGCAAAAACTGAAAATCGCAATAACTTCGACAGTATCCTACCGAAGACAACAATCTTGGTGTCTATTTATAGGTTTTCATGGTAAATGAGTCTATTTATCTATAATGCAGGTGTCAGTTTGTTGAAATTGAAACCAAGGCATGCCAGTTAATTCTCCTTAAATGTAGGTTCACATGCCCAAGATATCACGATCATCATCTGAAGTCTCGTCAGTGTTCTCCAAGTTCATGTTCTCACAGATCCCCCTGCATTCACTGCAGGCTGGTGTACAGTCAAGACCCAGTCGTCTGCACCCACAACGTTTTCCGCACCCTGTCTTGCATTTGCATCTTACCACTTCCAATAGTGATTTTGGAGCAACGTCCAAATCAGTCATAAGGGGGAACATTTTTCCTTCGATGATCTTCCACCCCCAATTTTCAGCATTCAGGCTGTTACCCTTCCACGCCTGAACTTGGTGGAAAACACGGAAACTGTGGTACTTTACTGCCCCTGAAGTTGGTGGCAATGATTTGGGGTGAATAACTTTTTTGCTAGTGGCAACTAATTCTTGAAACCTGTGGTGTCTCAGTGAATCCAGATTGCCATCTGGTTTTGCCTTGTACACACAAAGCATAGCTTTCTCCCCTGCCTGAATTATTTCATCCTCGCTGGAATCATAGTTGCCAAACACCTTAGCAAGGTCACAAAAGTATTCACTGTCCTGTGCCAACTTCAGTGCCACACCCTTTCCATAACCAAAGACACGTGAAGTTGTATCACAGCCAAGGAACGCATGGACAAAAAGAATGCTATTGCAAAGATCATCTCCAAGTTTCTGACATACATGTCCAATGTTCAGAAGTTGCTCCTTTTTTCCCTTTTTAGGCTCCGGCCTCCAGAACATATTATACTTCACATTCTTAGTATGATAACATAGAAGGACAAGAAGATCTGTATCATCTCCAACGAGAATAACATTACACTGCGACACAACCTTTATTGCGGTCTGGACAATAAATAGATCAGCATCATCTTTTGCGTGGTGAACTTCACAACCAGCAGCTTCAAGGAAATCACCAAGCAAATTAATGAAACGTTGCTTGTTTTCATCATTTGATAGGAATTCCTCTTTTTTGATCTTGAGCGACATCTGAGTTTGAAAATTGACTGCTCTTCCTTGGCGCGTTCCTAGGCGTCTTTGATGGGTACTATCTTTCGTTGATGGCCCACTGGTGTAACCATCAAAAACGATGACTGCCTTTCCATAACGTTTCTTCACATATGACGTGTACCTTTGAAGGATCGACTTATAGGTGTCTCCAATTTGCCATGGAATCCTGTGAAGTAGGGCACCACCATCGAGTACATATTGGCAATTGGAAGGTTTGTCCGGACGATCATCCTGTGGGATCAAATCCCAAATAGCTTTTGCAAGGGCTGGTTTGTTGGCTTTAAGCTGAACGTGCCTGGTCTCAAACAGAGCTGGTGGATAAGAGCATAGTTCATACTGAAAGGCATCCAGCAGATCTGTAGCCTGTGTTCCGGCGATCACCAGTCTCTGAAACAGTAGCTGGGGATCGATGTTCACTTTCTCCCCATCAATTTTGATAGTTGACTTTGATTCTGGTGTTATAACCTGATTTCGTTTCCGAAATACATATTGATTAACAATATTTCCTGTCATATCCTCAAGAATTTTCTGTACAACTTCCTTGGCTAACTCTACATTAACGTCCTCTCTAGTAGCTACCCGTCACAATATTTTGCAATGACATACTTTCTTCAAATGGATTCCTTTCTGCCAGTATTGAAACGAGTTTGTTGGTATCGGCTATGTCCTTTGCCTGACGTGCCTTTGACAGATCTTTATGCTGCTCACTTGTTGCATACTTAACTGAAGTCAGTTGCTGCATGGCATCATTGACCTCTGCGCAAATAGGTCTGGACAGACACCATACCAGTCGCTGTGTTTCTGTCATACCCCGTCCTCTCGTCAAACCACCCGTTGTTTTAAGGCTTCTCATGAGAACTTGTTCTATAACCAAATCTGGGGACAGTCCTGCCCAATAACGATCCGACCTTCGCACGACGTGCAAACCGTCCATGAAGTTGGAGTAGATATCTGGATTGGAATCCTTCAGCTTCCACATTTTCTGCAGATATAGGTACACCGACTTTGTGTACAAGTTATGTCCAGAGGCAGCAAAATAAGGCAACATATTTTGCAAGGTTGCAAGATGCAACTTCCAGTCACCTGTTCGTTCGGACCTCAGGAAGTTCCGAACAATGTCAATCAATTTCATATACATAACCCACAGTTTCCCTGTTTTATGTTCTACTGCATTTAGTGCATTCAGTAATCTTTCCTTGACAGAATGGAATGCTGGTGATGAACTTATCTCAGATGGTACCATTTGTCCTTCTAGAAGTTCATCAACTAAAATTCCAAGTTCCTGAATTTCAGTTGGGAGAGGGATTTCCGCACCATTAAGAACTGAAACCGATAAAGGATCTATATCCTCAAAGGTGTTATCATCCTGAAACTCCATGACCATTGAGCTATCCTCATCGTCGTGATCTTCTGTAGCAGAGGTGCCATTTAGCTGAAGGCCGAATGTTTTTGCAATCAAAGCTGTGTTCAAAGCAGTGTCAAGCAACAGGTGACCACGTACAGCCCTTGCAACAGCCTTTCCACTCATAATGTGTGTAACGGTATTGGAAGCAAAGATCATTTCCAGCAATTCTTGGAGTCCAGTTCCGGCCATCAAGTGTCCTATGCTCCCGAGAAAACTCATTAAAGTGTGAAAACCTCCAAGACGGATTATAACTGAATGTAGCTGTGTGCTTGGATCTTCACTTTCCACTATTGTCATGGCTTTCCACCAGAGAGGTTGGTCAAACGTTATTATGGGTGTCACTCCATATCGATGTGCATGGTCAGAAACAAAGATGAGGGTAGAATAGACACAATTCATATCACTTGGGTTTAAGTCTATCATGGGCAAAAACATAGTAGATGCCTGTCCTGGATGCTCACCATGAGTTATCAGCTGCATCATCCCGGACCATCCAGGTCGGCGAGGTTTCGCACAGAATGACACTTTCCATAACAGGTCTATGTCCATGAGCCTGTCTCCTAGCATTTCATCATCTCCCTTCAGTTTCTCATACTTCAATGTAGCCAAGCCTTCATTCATTGGAGAGAATTGATGTATACGTATCCTCCCAACCTTTGCAATGTCCTCTGCAGACATACTTATACGTTTGATTACTGATGCATGGTCAATTTTGGGAGTGATCGCGGTGATAATTCCCATTCCGTGGAAAGTTCCACTGCCATCAAGTGTTCTGATGTTGTGGTCGACATTATCTGCCACATACTGCATAAAGTGACCTTGAAGAAAACCTGGAATGTCAATGCCTGCGCTTACAGCTGCACATCGTTCATATTTAAGTACCTCGGAGTAGGAGGATGTAAATCCATGCTGGTACAGGGTATCTAACAGAAATCTAGAAGCAAAGTGATGATGTAACTGAACACCCAGGCCTAGCTGGAGTGGAGCAGTGATAACCCTAGGGCGGGTTGCCTGCATCATTGCTTGACCAACTGAGCTTATCTTTAAATTCTTCTCCTTTCCAACAAATAGGACATCAAGAAAACGTTTCAATGAATTTGATAGATATGACAGAGTCTTCTCAGTTGAAGCCATCTCAAGTGTACTCGGATATAACTCCTTGGACTGAATGATTGACTTTATGTCGCTCTTAATTAAGTTGGCGGCTGCCTCTACCATTCGTAACTTTTCTAACTCACAGTCAAGCTGCCTTGATTGCTGATAGAAATTGTTGAGTATAGATTGTGCCTTACGCCTGAATGTCACAACATTTTCAGTACCATTAATCTCAGTTATCAAAATGCTGTCACCAAAGTGTTTCTGAAGCATTTTTTTCGTATGTTTAAACGTATACGGTTCACAATTGGGTCCTAATAGTTCTGCCATCTTTGTGATTATATCGTTGACAGTTGTCTGTTCTACATCATTTGCTTCTAAATTTTCAACAGCTTTAAGGAAAGCAGATTCTTTTTCTGAATCCCCTGGGCATCCAACTTTTATTTTTTTTGCACTGGTGCCGTACTCATTTTTTGTACAGCTGAGGAACTGTGGTATCTGATTGCCCTTTCTAAAGTTCGAGTCACAAGCCTTGTGATAGACACCCTCAGCTGCAAAAAGGTCTTCTCCAGCAACAACTAATCTTGCTTTCACTGTCTCAGACCATGAGTCATTGCGTTTATCACAACATTCCATGATACTTTTGGAATATATTTTTGTTCGCACTGAAATGAGTTTATAGTCTGTCTTCCTCCCATTGTATCTATCGCCTACACCACAGAATACGCAATGGTCCTTGATAGAATGGGTTGGAGTTGCTGAACGGAGACTAAAACGATTGTCATTCGATTGATTGTCCTCTTCGTCAAGCTTACGTTTGTCTCTTTGTATGCAATTTGGATTGATGAAATTATTGCGACACAATGTATGTATTTGTTGTCCAGGTGCCACAGCAACAGTTTCATTCCGTTCAACACAGGCCCTTGCAATTCCATCACATCCCTTTTGCGTCAGCTTTGTCAGCGCCTCACCATTGTGAATTGGCTTGCCACAGAACACACAGTCAAGCATCCTGCAAAATAGAGAAACTGATCAGAAGTGTGTTAAAATAAGTAAAGAATGAGCTCAAACTTTCACATGTAGTAGTTATGAGGACTCACCACAAAATGATGATTAAAAACCAGGACAGATGTTATAAGTCCAAACTGGAGAGTGGTACTAGGTGTTCCGGACGAGAGTAAATGTAACCCTGCCTCATGCACGACACCCGCCTCTAAACCGTTTAACCATCATGTTTATTCAGAAGGTCGGGTTAAAAAACAAAGCAAAGTTTGGTATATTAGAATGAAAGCTTGGTTTTTTAACCCGACCTTCTGAATAAACATGATGGTTAAACAGTTTAGGCATTTCTTCTATATGACAGAGGCGGGTGTCGTGCATTAGGCAGGGTTACATTTACTCTCATCCGGAACACCTAGTACCACTCTCCAGTTTGGACTTATAACATCTGTCCTGGTTTTTAATCATCATTTTGTGGAGAGTCCTCATAACTACTACATGTGAAAGCTCAATAATCATTCACATAGACACCAAGTTTGCTGTCTTTGGTGGGATTCTGTAAAAGTTACTGCGATTTTCAGTTTTTTCGTGCTTACCACGGCAACCATATTGAATTCATTATGATGTAATCATCACAAATCCCTAAGATTGGTCTCATATGATTCCTTGACCATGAAAACATGGGTATGGATATCATTTTCATAAGTCTAGCTCTATTACTTTTGTCAGTATAGGCAAAAACAGAAATTTTAGTAATGGCTACCTTAATTTGCATATTTTACCATGTTCCACCAAATATATTTTTCTACATTTTTGATATATCATGTGGCAGGTCTAACTTAAACATATGAAAGTGGTTTCGTTTTTCTGGCAATTTGTCCTGGGTCACCCCCTATTTTGGGCTAGATTTACTGGACTAACACTATGTCAGTAAATGATTGGTTTGGTTATAAACCAAGAAGACGCCTGTAAAAAGGCGCGATGTTGAATAATTGCCACCACCCGTTAGAAAAATAACTTCCATCAAGGTTTCGAGAATGTATTTCACAAATGCAGCAGTTTATAATAAAGGAAATTACGTTTTCCTTTTATTTTGTAAGCTTTACTTTCTACCATCGCTGTTGCAAAAACAACTGGCAAGGATTTGGGTTAACATACGTCTGCCAGAGCAGAGAAGAGACGTTGGTAATCAAGCAATGATGCCACCTTCAAGCAAACATTACGTTTAGGGTCTACTTATCATTATTCATCTTCATACATTCAATAAAAGCCTCATAAATTCCGACTAATATATATGACATTTAATTAATTTAGGAATCATTCTAGCCCATTTACGAAGTACTATTAACGATGGACGCATAATATAGGAAATGTTGGCACCATTGAGTGATATGAACCTCCTCCATGGCCTTGGGCTTGGAGCAGCTTGTGGATTAGTACCTAGTGGGCCGAAAGGTACACAGCTTAACTCAAGTCAGCTTTACATTCTTTTCGTATTAAGATTTCTCTCGTGAGAAATTGCGTTATTAGACCACCTCTCTCTCTCTCTCTCTCTCTCTCTCTCTCTCTCTCTCTCTCTCTCTCTCTCTCTCTCTCTCTCTCTCTCTCTTCCTGTGCGAGTGAAGCCAAGAAACTACTGCAGGCGAACAGTGAACTTTAAGACAGGAATAATACTGATTCTTCAAGTGAATAGTCACGTAGTGTCTTCCCATGGCCTTGATCAATTCCTATCCCATTTGAAGATCGCATCCCATTTGAAGTAAGTATATTACTTTGTTTTTTCGTTGCTTTCATTTGATTTCTTTGGCATCTGCGTGGGCTGTTCTCTTCAGAATAAGATATTTGTCTTGTACCAGACTACAGTTGCAACAGGAGGGGCACCGACAGATTCCATCCTATTTCTACCCGGCCCCCACCCCTTTTAAAAACTTTTCATATGCAAATTTGTTTTATATTTGGACATTATCAATTATCTCTACATGCATTACATCTTCATTTACTGGATATAAGTTTATTATTGACATCCATTAGCCTTTTCTATCTCTTTTTAAGAATTAGATACATTCTTTTTCTCTTTCTGGTGCAATTTTTTTATCTCTATAAGCTATTTCAATCCCAATTCCATATGAATTTGACCCTAAAAGCTCTAGGCCCTCTTGGTAAATCACACTTAACTAATTACAGCACTAAAACTATCAAGAACTAGAAATTTACGACTTCTTTACATATTGCTGTATATACAACTTCTTTGATATATAATTGTACATAATTACGTCCAATGATACTCAAAGAGTTAATGTTTAACATCTTCTGAACATATATTATCACTTGCCACTTAGAAGTCTACTGCTACTACAAACAGTGACTTTTTTATACCCGTAGCTTTATCATATATGTATATGTATACATACAGACACACACACACACACACACACACACACACACACACATATATATATATATATATATATATATATATATATATATATATATATACACACACAAACACAGACGAGATCCATTCAAAAAGTTTCCAATCTTGGTCCATAAAGAAAAGAACTGCATACATTTCACAAGTTGTATATAATCTCCTTCAAAGTATTACCCTTTTCACAGCTGTACTGCCCGTGCTGGTAACATCTTAGGAATTCTGTAGAGCTCTGCCGTCTTTTTTTTTCAATATCCTGTTTTGACTCAAAGCGCTTCCCCTTCATCATTGTTATCAGTTTCGGGAATAGGAAAAAGTCACAAGTTATGGGAAATTAAGTAGGGTGTCGAAATAGTTTTTTTTTTTTTTCTTTTTTTTTTTTTTTTTTTTTTTTTTTTTTTTTTTTTTGGGGCTAGGTAAGCTTGGATCAGGTGGGCGGAATGAACAGGAAGTTGATAAGATATGAAGGAGATTGAAGTAATGATAAGCAAGATAAAAAGTGTGAGGTTGAGGGTAAAGTTATTCCACAGTTCAAGAGCCTTTTTGCCTATCATAAAGTTTCAACACTGCAATGATAATCCGAGTTGAACCCAAATGAGGTCATGAAGCCACTGTAATAAAAGCCGGATGAGAATATGAAGCCAATGTAATATTTTCAAGACTAAAGGGTTGGTTGAATAAAATGCACAAATTAATTGCAAAATCCTTCTTTATATAATAAACTAATGATGTTGCCTTCTTCCTTAATAACTATTTTCTCAATGATGTTAAAGAGCAATACAGTTCTGATATAAAAATGGAAGCTAATATAGAGCTACTAGGTTCTCCAGCATGCTCCATAAAAAATGTGAAAAATTTCACCTGTATTATCTTTTTTAAAACCACTTGGGTACTTGATTCAAAACCCTCTTTGATAAATTCCATGAACAACTAACGCATTTTGAATGGTAATACTTAATTTCCTGTTATTTTAATTTTACCCAGAGCTGTTTCAACCTAAACCTACTAGGTTGGGATAATGTGCTTCATAGTATCTAAAATGGTTTTCACTGTCAACAGTTCAAATAACTACAATACCTAATGACAAGACTGTCGGTTAAGATCTAGTTATCTCACCAGCATGAACCAAGAGACTAGGAACTGGTGATTATTTGAATGTTCCACTGACTAGTCTAATACTAACATGGTGGGCTGGATCCAATACCTTTTACAAGCTTTGGGTAGCTAAGGAGTATATTTTGCAACCATATAAAAACTTTAATAAAATAATTATTCCATAAAATCTCAACAACATCCTATGATCTGCACCCCAGAAAGTATGACCTAATACTTTTAATATGCTCTAAGAATTTAGACAATTGTTTTTGAGACCTAAAATGTGAAGCCCATGTCAGCCTCTCATTGAAAATCAATCTTAAAATTTAGGTCCCTGACACATGAAATACGTTGTTAGTTGATGAACATATTAGAGTCTCTATGTACTCTTCGTACGCAACAAAAAAAATTTATAGACTGTTTAAAGGTTTAAAGGCCACTCGTGAATGGCAGAGGCAAGGGAAGTGACAATGCTCTAGCTAGCAGAACAATGCCCTAGAGACTGACCACATATACATATGAACAGCACATAAGCCCTTAGCTACCCAAGGTAGGACCATTCAATTGCTGCTGGTGACTCAGAATGTAGACATATAGGTTCCTTAAGGAGTAGTCAGGAAGTAGTAGTTTCCCAGGGCAGTGTTTTAAGTGTGAATGGAATATTGTATATCATCCAAAAGATAATCTTCGCTTATTATTTGTAGACAATCTGTTCATGTCATAGGTTAGAACAAAGATATCTTTGGTTTTCATGAAAATTCAACTCTCAGTTGACAAAATCATAAAATGGCCTGATGAAAGATTGCTTGTCTATGGTGGTCTATTGGAAACGTCCCTGCCTGGCAATCTACCAGAATGGAATTCGAGTCCCGCTCAAGCTCGATAGTTTCCTGTAGTGTCTGCAACCTCACCATCCTTGTGAGCTAAGGGGAGCCCGTGTCCCACATAAGGTGGTGCAATCGTTACCAAATCGTCACTAGTGTTCAATACAGAAAATAATGTCCCATGCTGAAGCCGAGCATCTATGTCAAGTCACTCTTTCCTTTAGTGGGTTTCAGGCTCACAATGAAAAAGAAAATGATATACTCTAAATTCATAGAAGACATGTTTTCTATTTAAATGTAGCTTCTGAATTCCTCAGGGAAACTGACTTTAAGAATATACTTTTTCGTTAAAAGTCATTAACATAGCATTAAGTATATAAGCCTATGTCTTATAAATTCTACGGGGGTGAATTAAGCCAATAGATTAACCAGGTATTCTTTGTACGAGTTGTTAATTGAATTTTCTCAAGTAGTATGGCTCCAGTATATATGCCTTTACAGTCTAAACACGAAATATTATATATCAGTGTACATATTTTTAATATTTTGAGGCATATAATATACACACATATACTGTTCATACAACAACAACATTAAATGTAACTTTTTTTAGTTTACTGCAGAAAAAAGGACTCAGACATGTCCTTAGTCATATCTGGGGTTTGGCCGTTTTCATCACTGCGTTGGCAAGTGCAGCTTGGTGATGGTGGGAGAGTTTAGTCTGATTGTTCGCAACAAACCTACTTAGTATGGGTGGCCTTGACTATTACAGCATTGCTGACCATGGCGATACACAAACCCTTCCACCACATTAAGGGGTCCTCCCCTGTGTATGTGTATATTTAAAAAGTTAGTGATTGTGTGTTCATATGTTGGGTTTACAGTCGGTTAAAGCATTATGATGAAATAGCTCATTGTGGAGAATTTCTATTTTCTCAAAAAAAAATTTCTATGAAGACGAAATCATCAACAGAAGCTCAGGTCTTTGGCAAATAATAAGAAAAAAAAATAATCTCAATAGTCACGACAGCTCTCATTATTCCCTTAGAACGAAGATTTTTACACAAAGCAAAGCAATTTTAATTGCAACATGGCTCACTAATATCACTTAATCAGTAGCAGTTTAACTTAGTAACTCCATTTAAAAATAATGACTGCAATTACCCAATCCCAGTTCACATTTCAATAAAAATCACTGTAAACCATCTACTGTATTAGATAATCAGATATTCAAAGAGATAACAATTGAAAAATCTCGTAGAGAGTGCTCTGCTAAACCAGAAAATATTGGTCTTAGTATAATCAGTGTAATTATTTAAAAAATTATCTATATTTTCACATTTTTATTCATCAACAGAGGATAAAGAAGCCATGAGAAAGAAGCTCTTAATTCCCCTCACTCCTGATACATAACCAAAGTTGGACACTCAAAGATGTCCAAAAAATTATTGATACCTTCAAAAATGGCAAGAAAATTAAAGAATTCGAGGAATGATGAGGTATGTATTATTGGAACTTTAATATTGATATAATATCTAGTGTAAAATAAAAAAAAAATATCTACATAACATCAATCATCAAATTTTTCTTTCTGTTCAGTGCAGCCATTTTACATAACCTTATTTTCCTTTTCTATATTGCAGAATTACTATATAGTCTTCAATACGAAACTTGGAACAACAGAAGAGATTAGAGAGGAGTTATTGCTACTGGGATGTAGTCGTAATTACAAACATCTGTACTTCTGGCCTGAAGACCTCTTGTGCTCAAAAGGTTGTGGACAACTCTCATACATTCATGCTGATATCATCCATACTTTGTTGAAAAAACCAGAGGGAATTAAAAGTATTTTGAAGCCTAATAGAAAGAAAATGAAAGAATGGGAGGATAATAAAATGACCATCTCTGATGACATTATAGAAAAAGCAAAAATGCGCCACGAGGGAATTAAGTATGTGAAGGGGAGTGACTGTTCTTCTTCAGCTTTGATCTTAAGAATCGACAGTTTAATTGACCCAAAAGGTCAAATACGTAAAACTGTAAATGAACTCGTGAAAGAAATCGAAAATATTGAGCAAGGTCAACGGTTAGCAAGTCATGTTGATAAGGAGGAAATATCAGGAGATGATTCTCAAGCTATACCGGAAGATATTGGCGAGTTGCCAGAAGACTATAAAATGAGAGAAATTGAAGAAAAGCCACTGGAACGAACATACCATCCCCCACAAATATGTCTAGCAAATGACATTGTTGACCGAATTAAAGCCATATACCGTTACTACCATGATATTGATATGCTTTCACGTTTCAAAAAGTTTGACTTCATTATATACACTGTAAATATAAATATGTTGGAGGATCAAACATGGCTACGTCTTAGTCGCAAAGAATCGGAATGTTTTCCTGATAGTTATTATGAAGGATCTGATGGTAAAGCCCGTAAAATCGCAAAGGAGAAAGTATTCAAGTATAATGAAAAGACAGTAGGACAGCATGAAAATTTCCATACACAGGTTAAAAACAATCCTACAACCCTCTTTCTAATTGTGGCAGATGAAGCCCACTGGGGTGCCACTACTGATGACAAGCCTCACAGTATGCTGATAAACAAATGGAACAGTCAAGATCACCCTAATGTGATTTTACTGCTCGTTACAGCTACACCATATAACCTTCTAACACAAAACTCTCGTTTACCAACTGACACTTTCTTTAAGAAAGATAAAGATGGATTTAGATTTGAAACAGTGAATGTGGAAAAGAAAACGATTACGCAAGGGTTTAAGATGCTACACAGAGTCAAGTGGACAGAGAGTTTTAGAATTAAAGTCGAAGAAGGAATTATAGTGAAACTTAAAGTACCTATCCATGGGAAAGAAGGATTTGCACAACTTCATGTTGAGATTCCAGATAATAAGGATAATTTTCTTCCTTGGAACGGTCAACATTCAAGTGGAGACAACAATTGTATTAATGAATTTCTCATGAAAGGCCATGAGGACGTCATCACATTATCTACAATTAATGAAAAGTGGACTCTTTCGGTGATGCATGGAAAAGTTGGATTTATTCATGACAGAAAACAAAACTATAAATCAAATTTTTGTTTAATCAATACTTTTGGAGAAGGTCTTCTGGTTTTAATGGTTACACTACAAAATAGTAAGAAACTCCTTGCTTACCATGAGACTAGTAAAAGGATAGAACTTGTGGAGATGTCATCCGAATTTGATTCTGAATATGATGTTCCTCCATTGAATTCTAGCTTTCTTCTAGAAGAATGTCGTCCCGCAATGAGCTTAGATTCAGTACGGGAATACATATCTGTTAATTATTACATAAACTCTATGAGGAATAATGTGATAACCGAGCAGCTCATAAGGAATGACCCAAACTTTGAAGAAATGGTAGATAATCTGAAAACAACAGGAAGGGGTGATGATTATCGAACTTCAGAGTACAGCTACTTCATTATAATTATCAATGCATGGAGAGATTTTCCATTTTTGTTCGAAAACATTAGAAAGTGTTTTGAAACAATCCTTCAATGTGCTAAAGATTTTCAAGAAAAACGTAAAGAATATATAAATAAATTCAAAGACGAGTTAGAAAAAGAAAAATCTCAGGAGATACGACCCGTTGATGTCAAGAGATTCGAAGAAGTTTTAAATTTCTATGCAGAAAAGGTAGATGAAGATTTCAAAGATAATTTAAAACAATTTCAAAATAGCAAGTCATTTAGTGAAAAAAATGCAGAGAACCTAGTAAGGTCTGGAATTTTATGTCTGTTACACCTAGATGGAGACAGATTGCAAGATGTACAGAAAGATTTTGATAGAACGTCAGAGGAGAGAAAGAAAGAGTTTTATTCATATGCGGACCAAAAAAAATTATCATGTAGTGATGTAGTAGAAAATCTCCTACAGACATCAGAGACGGGCAGGATCGTTCATAATCTTATTCCAAAGGACCTAAAAAAATTGAATGGTACTATGAACATCATACGAACTTCAACACAAAAAACTGGAAACCAATTGTATAAAACACTTTGTATTGCAAGAAGGATATCAAGTGTTGTTGACTACTCATTTGAAATACTACGGGACTACAGCAATGCAAAGCTGGTAGATGACTTTAATGATAAAAAACAGGGAGTTCAGAGTGAAACCACAGCAAGATATAGGTTACGGGAAAGACTGCAACCCAAAAGATGCACTTACATTGATGAGGAAACCTTCACCAGTTGCCAATGTATCTTTAAAAGTAATGAACAAAATCAACTTTTAAAGCCAACAATGAAGTGTAGAGATTGCAAACACGTGCATAAAAAGATAGAAAGTTATGAGGACTTAGATGGTCTCCCTTGCATACTAATTCTCATACAAAAAGGTCGCCTAGGAGATACATTTCCACCAAGTATGAATGCTTTGGATATACGATTATGTAATACCAGAAGAACAAGGAGTTTTTATCTATCTCAATTTGTGCAGGAAATAGGACGGCTTTGTAGATATCAAAATAAATCTAAGAATAGATTACCATATGCTTTGACAAGCACAAACACAGCTGATATCCTAAGAGAATCAATCCAAGGCGGGGCAACATATTTTTCAGTCATTGAGTCACCAGACAAAAGAGCACAACTTGATCCAAAGTTGCATATGGAAAGGAAGAGAAAAAAAGATCAGGTTTGGGAAGGAGAATCCTATAAGAAGAATATAGCTCGTCCTACTAAGAACCACTATGATTATAACAACACAGACAAACATGGAAATCGCATTCTTTTGGGTGCGGAACCTCAAATTGGAAAAACAGGGGTATATCTGAAAGTCATATCAATACTACAAAGGCTCTTTTCTTCAACCAAAGGGTATAATGAGGAAGAAATGGAAGAGGATGAGGATGATGATATATCCGATGAAACCGATGATTTAGAAGAGAAAACCGAGAAATGTAAGTGGATATACCCTTATTGGAAGGATATTCATAATGCAAAAAACCTTGTAAAACGAGTAAACTATGGTAAATATACTCGTTTATATGGAATCTACGAACACAGAAATCAGGCTCCTGAAATTATTCCTCGCAGTATATTTGAAAAAAAGCCTGAAAAGAGGAAAAGGCCATTGCAAAACAATTCCCCATCTCAGATTTCAAGACCTGAAATAAACAAGTTTAAATCTTTCAATTATATGGAGCACACATCCTGTACTGAGTGCAGTTTTCAGTATGAAAGTGATATTCATGACATTATTCTGCATAACGGTCATTTAGAGGACACACATTTCAGACTGTCAGTTCCAAGAACCTTACAGTACCTTAGGCTATTAGAAAGTGTCAAACCATATGCTATAAATGAAGAAAGTGGCGTTGACACTGCTGGCATTAATGCAGCAAAAACACCTGATGTTAAAACTCTTAATTCCTGGATATTCATCCCATCATATAACAGATACAACAGAGCTAATATAAATATGTATCATACAATGGTTCAGGAAAAAGATGGTAATTATGAGCCTTGTTTCTATACAGTTATAATAGTGGTACGGAGCTGTGACTTTGAGGCATACTGTAAACTTTGGCAATCAATGTACGCAGTTTTACAAATTCCAGACAAACTTTATGATGCAGAAAGAGATGCAATGTCAGGGGGTATCGGTTTTGCCCGTCGCTGCATTCAAGTCTTTGCAGAGTCTTTGAAATTAAAATGGATTTTCATGTTAGATGAAATATGTTTATGAAATTGAGGAATCTGGCAGTGAAGTGAAACGAGAGGATGGTAAATTAATTGAAAAAAGTGCTCCTTTGTTTAAAGTAATGAAACACCTTGAGAAACAGGTAGATGATAGTGAAAAAGATGCACCAGAACATGATTTTGAAAAATATGCAGAGACAACAGTTAACAATCCACTTGAGGAATATACAGGTCCCAACACAAACTACGGTGTAATTGGCATAAAGAAGCACAGTCCTACTATTCGTCAAGTAAAGGCTCCCTTTACTAAAACCCATGTTTACTCATTTGTGTTCCTCAATATCAATAGGTTAAAAGAACTAAATATCAAATACAATACTTGGGGAGTTTTTGAAGATTTGTCACTCAATAATGATTGTGATGATAAAGGATTATGGGTCACTAAATACAACAGATTTACAGTCTGGAAACAACATATGAAAACTTGGGTTCCAAACATGTACATATGGAATGAAGAAACATTATTGAACGAAGTTAAAACATTTGCACAAAACTCCTTTGATATCATGGTCAGGTACCTGAAGGCAGAATGCACCATCAAGAAAGTCATACGATTATGTGCTGAAACACCTAAAGAAACAAATGAAGAATTTGAAAATTTCTTAGCAAGTGTCCAAAATCAGGACGGTAGACATACAATGATTGCACTTCTTGACGACCCATTAAAACACGAAGAGAGTCTGAAGAACTTTTTTGATACTCCCTCCAACTTCTATAATGGAGATAATTATATAGTTATTGTAACAACATCCTGTTTGTGTATTCATGCACAGCTGAACAAAAAGAAGTTAATTCAAGAATGGTTAAAAAAAGTAATTTCACAGAATTTCAAATTTGAAATTGTAACTAGCCATAACCCAAGGTCCTTCGAAGTCAACGTTGTCACGATTATCGTCCAAGGTAAGTAATGGACATGTACTTTTTTTCTAAAATAGTCAAAAAGCAGAATTGTTTTTACCAAAATTTTGAGGAATTTGAATAAGGTTTAAAATATTTATCAAATATTCTAATAAACTTATATGACAAAGTATAAGGAACAGGTTGAATTACTGAATGTTTTACTATCATAAATGCGTCATTCAAGAATATAAGAATATATTACTTTGATTAAAAGTGTTATTGCCCCCCCCCCCCCCCCTCCTTCAATATGCTGTTATTTCAAGTATGTTTTCAGGATTAGACAATTGTATTATGGAGACCTCGTTTTTAAGTAATGCAATATAGTTAAATTTCAATATGAATTAAATCTCTCAAATTCTGAAGAACACATTTTTTCCTATAAAGTAGGAAGCACTGATTTAAAAGAACTAAATCCATTTAATTGTTTACCTAGTGTCAGGGTTTACTTCTTAACTAGAAAAAGAATTATGAAGAAAATTCCGTATTACTAGTTAAAATTTCAAAACCACCAGTATTCTTTATATTGATTAGTTTTTGGCTGTTTGTTATACAAGCAGATGATTCTGCATAATATATCTAAGCCATGTCTTACCAATAACGATAAATCATCTGGTGACGATGTATAAAACAGATAATTTTAGCATACACATAATTATTCAATCTATCTTTTTATTATTTGCAGTGACGGCTGAATCAAGTATTCCTGTTGCTGAGAGAAACCCACCTTCAAGGTTAGTAATATAGTTAAAAATATTTAATACAACTTTTTTATGCTCTTGAGACAACATTCCCTGTAAAGGGGGGGAGGGGGGTTTAGTTGCACTGTTCCACCTTACACGGTTAATGCAAGCATTATTCAAGGGGCTTTGCAGCTTCCCTTCTATGTTAATTCCTTTATCATTTAAAAGTATTGTTGAATCAAAGTTACTGATCTGAGAATTACAACTAATACCTCCAGTGTTGACCTTCTTACGTAGAAAAGCTTACTAGAGACCCCTTCTGTATGTTGATATGATCAATATTAAACTCTCCTAACACCAGAGGAGTTTAATTTCCTTTAATGTTAACCTCTGCGTTAATATTTACCATCAAGCTAAGGAAAGCGATGCTTATAAATTCAATTAGGTATCGGGAAAATTGGCTATTGCAAGATAAGCTTCATGAAAAAAAAAATAGGTCTCAATTACAGGTTTTAAAAAATTAAGCTGTATGTACACTATGTCTAGAGATTTTTGTCATTTCTCGATAGTTATCTTATTTGTAAATTAAATATATTTCAATACATGTCAATATATTTCAATATATTCTTTCTAAACGTATTATATCAAGTGAAATCTTTATTAACATGGCAATTATCATTTTGGATTGATCCACAAATAAGTGGACAGTTTTGCCAATAAATTTTTGATAATTGGTTAATATCAATAACTTTCATTATCAAAATTTCTATATATCATGAGAGCTCACCATTCACTGTTAGGTACTCTCGATTAAGTTATCTGATAATAAGTAGAATAACATAGGTATTATTTGTATTTATAGAGATTCCTGCATCAATATTAAGCCTTAATTTATACGTAGTTACCACTGCCATATATACTCATATCAGGTTGAAGGAAAATGAATAATACCCTACCGAGTCAAAGAACATCAATATGTTTAAATAAGCTCATACCAATATTTAAGAGAAGTGGCATTCAAAGTGTTGTAAGGCATAGGGAGGGTTCTAGTTCTAAGAGAGATGCTGAGAATTATATTAAGGAGTTCAATGAGTTTGTGGATGCTGAAGGTTTTAACCCCATCAAGCCTTCAATTGCAAACAGAGGGTCTTTTTATGGAGGAAATACCAACGACCTTCATCACTCTCGAGAAAAGGGCCGTGTCAGGGCAAACTTCTCCACCATGCAGCAACAACTGGAGATTTTGGGTCTTTTTCAGTTTGTCTCGATAGTCGACTCAGTGTTGATGGACAGGTTGAAAGATCTCAATTGGGTGTGGAGAAGGGTGACTTGGAAGGGGTTTCAGGACTGTTGGGATCAGTTGCCCACCCATTACAAAAGAATTCTCAGGTCAAGAAGGACATCAAATTCCTTGGCCATGTTGGTCCCATTGATCCCTCCCCAAATTACTATGATCCTTAATACACATATATAAGTTAAGTTGGGGGGGGGAGGTCATTCAAAGGACCCCTTTGTATTAAAGAAATGTTCTCCTCAGTTTACACCATTTCACATCAGTGTGTTGGAACTGATGGTGGTCTTACTCACGTTAAAGAGATTTGGTCCAAGAAGGAACTCCAATATAAAGATCTCCATAAACCAAGTAGCTGTCTGTTGCCCAAGGAGAGGGATATCCTGCTAAAGAATTCTCAACAAACTGAATCCTCCCATTATGAAGATCCTTTGGGAAAGAAATGAGTTTCTCTTGCCATTCCATCAACTGAATTCACTCAACGTAGTGGCGGATATCCTATCCAATCAGACAATCCTGCATACGGAATGGACCTTGTACCAGTGTTCTTTTCACAAGATTTGAGAGCTAGTTCCAGATCTCCAAATAGACCCTTTTGCAACAAACAAGAACTTTCCCTATATGTAGCCCTTCACGCAGAGGCAAGAGATGCTTTGAATCTGCATTGGAAGAAATGGCCATCAATCTATCAGTTTCCTCCCAACAAGTTTGATTTCAGAGGCTTTGAATACCCTTTAGGATTTTTCAGGGACAGCTGTGCTAATAGCTTCACTTAAGGGCAAACAAATCGTGGTATCCATTGCTTCAGTGTCTGAGACCAAGACTACACCCGCTTTGGTGTGCACAGCTGCACGAGAAAGTACGAAGGCAAATTATCTTTACTTACTCCTTTCAGGCCATCTTCACCAATTCCTGTGGTATCTTGGTCTCTCAGTAGGGTACTTGAGTTTTTGGCAAAGTTAAACTTTTCAGAAAGCCATATTTCTAGTAGCTTTAGGTTTGAAAGCAAGTGTTGGTGAACTGGCTTCCTTTCAATTGGACCAGGAGTTCATTACAATAATTCTGGGTTGTCTTCTAATCCAGATACCAGATCTCCTTTTTTTACCCAAAAATGCAGAGCCTCTTCAAAGATAAGGTCTGCTTTACATTTTGCTCAAGAATAGCCTCTTCAAAGATAAGGTCTGCTTTACATTTTGCTCAAGAATAGCCTCTTCAAAGATAAGGTCTGCTTTACATTTTGCTCAAGAGTTGGGAGATGATAATCTCTGTCTTGTCTTAACCTAACAATTATATTCACAAATATCCATGTCTTTCAGAAGGTAGCTTGTTTCAAAATACCCGGACCAACAAGTCCTTTTAAACAGGGGCTATTCGTATTTTAATGATTTCCTAAATTTAAAATGCTGATCTTGTCTCCATCCCTAAACATTACCGTGTGAGAAAAATTGCCTCTTCACCAGCGTTCTTAGCCAATATGTAATTTAAAGACATCTAGAGTTTTACGAGTTGGTCTGGCCATAGGATGTTTATTAAATACTACCTGAAACTAATCTAATCAGTACAATATTAACGTGTAGTACTTGGCACAATTGTGACCCCTACAGGGATAGTCCAGAGAGAAGGACCAAGTCAACAAGGTCCTTCCAGAGGAACAGAATAATGGAATATCAAGCTATCAGTATTCTTCAATGAGGCCTTAAGTCAGACTTGTTAGTTTTTCTTCTTACTCACTGAAACATGTTCACGAGTCCTACTTGATTGTAGATGGTTGGCCTACAAGGAGCATGAATCTACTTGTTCATACTCTGGAACTAGTCTTTTCAGACCATACAGCACCCAAATCCTCCCAAAACAGGTTTTGACGAAGGAAAAAACTATTTTTTGAGAATTGCTGGACCCTCCCTTCTTAATAGTGTCATGCAGAGGATTATTATAATTATTATTATTATTATTATTATTATTATTGTTGTTGTTAATATTATTATCATTATTAAAGGGATGGAGAAATACCAGCTCAATGAGTCAATCTTGACTCTTACAGTGCCGCCCCAAATAAATTTGGTATAAAATACACAGTATATACTAAATCTTATTGAAAATAAATAAGTTAGAAATTTAACCTATGATAAACATACTTATATTTTAGATATTAAACGTGTACTTCTTAAAAAACATTAAAATCTTAAAAACAGAGTGGAAGACTGGTTTTTCACTTGGAAATCCTAGATGGTAATTAAGCGCTAGTTGATGCGCTTGTAGTCTGGGATGTTGGTTCCTTTCTATGAGGCGCATGACGTAGTAATGACGTCATACATAGCAGACAAACATCTGCAACTAAAGTGCTGTATCGAGTTCTAGTGCGCCTGAACTCGAGGGTCCCCCTTATGCACACTGAGCCCCCCTTATACACACTGAGACAATGGTTAGCTTGTTGATGATACATTGGCCCTAGAGTAGGTTGGACAATATTTCTTTGGTATTTATATTGTATTGGATTCCCTGATCTAGCCTTTGACAAGAAATTACTTGGAGACCACACAGCACTTCCCCAAAATATGTTTTTCTTTGTGAAAACCCCTATTCTGCATATATATAAATAGTATAAACATGACTCTGTGACCCTTTGTCCTAAGAATCTCATGGCATATATGTCATACGGACTAAACGTTATTTGGCCTAAACTGCATTTAGTCAAAATTTGGGATGACCAACAGCTTCACTCTGAAAATGATATGGCCTATTCGCCCAGTATTTGATGAGATAAGGATGGCATGGGAAAGTCAAAATGGGGAGCAGATAAAGAAGAGTTCTCACTTAGAAGCAAATGAAAGATTTCCGGCTCGGCAGCAGTTGATTTTAATGGTGCTGGTTCGACAGCAGAGGATGTTGATGATACTGGATCTTTTACCACTACTCCAACAATAGACTTTTTAGCATCTTTCTCAAAAGCATAGTGTTTGGTACCTGTTGTGTTTGACATATGTTTTCTTCAGAGGTAACATAGAATTCTTTATATGTTTAGTTACCATAACAGACCCCTTCAAATGTGTCTTATATTCAGTAAATATATCTGTTAATTACCATGGCATTATAAAACCTCACTACGATTGTCAGAATCAAATTGTGTGGCCTTGAGTCCTCTTCTTCTTTGTCCTCCTCTTTTTTTGACGAATTTATGAGTTCTCCAAAATCCTCATTCAATAACTCTTACCGATGCTACTCTATATGTTCACTGACTTCTTCATCCAATACTACTTTTATTTTATCGCTATAGGGTTCTCTTGCTGTTTCTACTTTTTTTTCAACCTGCCATCTATTACTGGAAAACCAGGAAAATTATCAAGTGCCATATACCAAAGACTATTTCAGCATGCACTGAATGTCTACAGCTGCAACTTGTCCACTGCTCTTTTAATGAATGGGGTGACATCAGTGATGGTAAACATTTTCGAGCACTCCATTACAATCACATTGCGTTCTGCATCTAAACCTTTCAAATCATATCGCATATTTGTTGAGTTGATAAAAGACAAAACATTAGTGTATTGTACAGTGAAAATATTATCAAACATTTGTACAATGTAGAATAACTGCATGTATGTACATGAGTAATACATTGAATTCAAGCAAATATGGTCAAGGGCTACAGTAACACAGAAAATGGAAATTAAAATTCTGTTCTCTGTCGTACAGTAGTGTATTACAGTGAGAAAGTACATGTCAACTGTAGTTATTAAAAAATAAAAAAGTAACCTTTACTACTACTAGTGATATTTCAGTATGTATAAGTATTTACAACTTAATACAGTATTTGTTTTCACTCCTAGAGTAAGTCATTCATTACTCTAATGAAGCATACAATGCTGTCAATATGGTGTCATTTCTTAAGCCGTTAAATGGTTTACATAAATAACCGAACTCTTTATGTTAATTTGTTTTATATTTGCGTTTTTTAAATCCATACCAAAGTACCACTTTCTAAGACCTTCCAAATTTTAGGTATCTTTCTATAGAGCAATTTTTTTTTTTAGAAACACAAGAGGCCCATCACTTCTTCAATTGCACACACAATTGGCTTACAAAGAATCTTTCCAAAATATTCATAAATCTACACAACTCAAGGAAATTATTTACCATTTATTCTCTTGCTTTGAATTTAGATCCTGGTTTGTTCTGCAGCAGTAGTCTCGCACCTCAAATTATCTGATGAAAACCTAACTTTCATTAAAATTATTCATAACCTATTGAAGGTTTACAGGAGTCTCGATTTTTGTCTTTATTTGTTTCGATCTCATATGCTTACTTATGTTTTTCTTATTATATAGATTATTCTTTGTTTTTTCTTTCCTTTTCCTCTATGGTATTTTCCTTATTTCAGTATTTGGACTTGTAACATTGTGTTTTTTATAACTAAGGCTACAGTTTCAATATGAACAACAACAAAGTACAATTAGATGAAAAAATATCAAAAGCATAAATGAATCTGAAAATTTGCAAGCGAATGACTGTTTATTTTACATTCCACAGTTCCAACAACCGCCAAAAACGTAACTCAGATGAAAACAAGGAAAATGTGAAGAAAGTGAAAGGTGAGTTTATTACTCTATCAATTTACAGTAAAACTTTCAGATAAGCTTAGTTCTGCTCATTGTCAAGTAATCCTTTTTCACACAGATTTGAAAATTTAATGCTCTATCCATATATATTTTTTCACATAGCATCTTCCTTTCCTTTCAATTCAAGTCATTAGGGTACAGCTTTGATATACCGTGGCGTTTTCTAATATAATCTTAAAAGTTTATAACGCCAATGAATTTTATAATACTAGTCATCTTACGGAAAAATATTCAGTTTCAGATGAGAATGTATCCAACCCTACCAGTAGCATGAAAGACGAACTACGGGAGGAGGCCCACAAAATGCTACAAGATATGTCAGGAGACGACTTGAAAAAGCTTATGGCCCAAATGATAGATAGTATGAATCCAGAGGATCTTCTAAAGTTTATGAAACTACCATCATAAGGAAAAGTCTAAGAGCACAATGACTCGAAAGCTTAATGCCATATTAATTTTATTAGACCAAAAGTATCTGTCATCAGTAATGTTGTTGAACAGTCTGATCAGTATTTGGTTGAGTGACCCTTAAGAAATGACATATATCCTTGGTATATAATAATAATTATTAAATTTATTGCTACCCAAGTTACAACCTTAGTTGAAAAAGCAGGATACTATAAGCCCAATGATTCCAAGAGGGAAAATAGGCCAGTGAGGAAAGGAAATAAGGAAAAAAAATAGTGTTCCTGAGTGTACCCTCAAGCAAGAGAACTCTAACCCGAGACAGTGGAACACCATGGTATAGTGGCTATGGTACTACCCAAGACAAAAGAACAATGGTTTCATTTTGGAGTAACCAGAGAAAGATGCAATGTAGTGCTATCTGGACAGTCAAAAGAACCAATAACTCTCTAGTGGTAAGTCGACTGAACATCCATGATGTGGAAAGGAGAGTTGCACCTACATCCAGTTTTGTGAGTTGAGAAGCCAAGTGGAAACAACGTTTTCAGCCACCCAAATCAGACAAAAAGGCATATACTTCTCCCATGAATATCATACAAGTACAAACACTTTGTATTAACAATGGTAGTTAAAAAGATTTTCCTATGCAAAGACGGCTAAATTTAAGTCTATAACACTTCTTTGTAAAAAATCATAAGCGTATGATGAACTGATCACCAGGGATGGGCTGGGACCAAAACCCTTGGATAGTTAGGTATACAAGGATACAAGTAACTAATGAAATTGGATTCTGTTAATGGTAATTATAGTGAAAATACAATTTTGTAAATGATCAGAGTATTAACCATTGCAAAAGAAAAGACTGACAATAAAAACTAGAAGTAACAAAAACTGGGGTGTATGGAAGAGTAATAGCTATGAATTTTATTTCCCTGAACTGCATTATTTTGAAGTGTAATATGAATTGTATAAACATTAATCAAAATACATAATATTATATAACATATAGTAAGTTTTCAGTGAGCCTTGAAGTGTAGATTATAGTATTAGGCTCGATTCAATATATTAGTAAATCAATAATCATTGTGAAAATTTATTTTATAATTGCAATTTACTATAGTCATGATTTATTTCCATTTTCTTATGCGTATTAGCATCCATATTAATGAATATACTTCTTTATATCCAACTTTAGCTTTTTTATAACAAACTAATAATTCAAGTACTATAGTTAAGATGCCATTCTTAAAGAAAGTAGACAAAGGGTTCTCATGGACGGGAATCCAATGTATTTACTTGTTCTTTGTATCGTCTGCTTATTTTTTTTTTTTAATTAGGGTGATAATGAGCATGCTGCTCATTATTATATGGGAAAAGGTAGTTTGTTGTATATAAAAAAAAACCTTGCTAATAATGAAGCTATTGGTCTTGATTTAACTGTAATATCAATGATTTCTAATGCATTTTTAAAGGATTTTTTACCAACTAATCTCATGGCCGTTATCGTCCTTCTCTTAAAAGAAAAACTGTTTGGCCACCTCAGACAACCAGTTTGGTTTTAAACCCAAACATTCGGCTGAGCTTTGTAAATATGTTTTAAAGGTGGCGATTAATTATAAAAAAAACTTTAAGTACCCTTGTTTATGTATGTTTTGTTGACAATAAATGTTCGTTTGCCAGAGAGAATTATTTGCAATTGCTTACGAAGCTGATTGATCAAGGTATGCCCCTCCTTACGGATCGTTTATTGATGTTTTGGTGTTCTTAACAGTCTTTAACAGTTGGTTGGATAAAGTGTCTTTCAGATGGTTTTAATACGAAAAATGGTATTAGTCAAGATTCTATCATGAATCTGCTTCTTTTTAATGTGTACGTCGACGATTTTCATCTTAACCTAAACAAGAATGTTGTTTTGGGTCATGTGGCTAACACACCGACGAATAATTCCCCCTCTGCGGATGATCTTGTACAGGTCACACCTCCAGTCTCCGCCTTAAGTGACCCTTATAAAGATTTGCGACAAATTTTTATATACTGTAATCATTATATAATTTTCATTCAGCACTACAAAGACAGTATATATATATATATATATATATATATATATATATATATATATATATATATATATATATATACATATATATATACAGAGAGAGAGAGAGAGAGAGAGAGAGAGAGAGAGAGAGAGAGAGAGAGAGAGAGAGAGAGAGAGAGAGAGGCGTATATTACCTACAAACATGAACTTGAAAAACTCTCCATCTTTGTATCTGGGTGATGAGAAGCCTGACTTTGTAGAATCTTTAAATTATTTAGATCAGACCATTTCCTCCCAATTTAGTGGTGATCAAGATATACAAAAGGAAATGAGAAAACCATGTTACTGAGGAAAGACGCTGATAGTGAAAACTAAAATTTTGTAATGATGATGTAAAAACGGACTTTGAGCGAAGCGAAAAATCTATTTTTGGGTGAGATGGCCATGTCGTCCTGATGGAAGTTCCTAAAGGGTAGCTTCCTTGGGTATATATAATTACGGCGATATTCCCAGAGAATTTACCCAGAATTCTAACTCCTGGAGCGAATATCCCTAATAAAAGAACCAGGGATATCGCGAAATATCAGAGGACGTATTCTTGACACGCCACATAGCAATCTGCACCCCGAACAGAGTTAACACTTCGAAGGGGTCAATTGGCAAGATAACGAAAAACGAGAAAGAAAGGAGAGCCGCTCGCAAGGTATCTCTCCTCTCCCGTTTCGTAAGCGTGCATTGCGCCGCTCACGGCGCCATCTGTATTCCTTGTAGCGATACACAAGGTGCTACAGATACTGTATGTAGGGAGGGGACCTACAGCCCTTTTTAGAAGAAAAGGGAAGGGCGGGTCCATCAGGACGACATGGCCATCTCACCCAAAAATAGATTTTTCGCTTCGCTCAAAATCCGTTTTTTGGGCTCAAGCCATGTCGTCCTGATGGAAGTATACCAGAGCATTACTGTATCTATGGATTCCCAAAACGTGCCGTACTCCCCGAAGGTATTTCCCGGCCAACTAGACCTAGAGACGTAAGATGTTACCGTCATACATCTTTTCATCTAACCATAGACCATGTTAGTGCTTCCTGCCCCCTACAGGGAAGAGTCATACTAGACTCTGGAAAAGTCTCGAAGAGTACATATAGCTATGTATGAATAACAGACAAGCCAATATAGTGGTCTCACCCTATATCATGTAAAGCATAGTTTGTAAAGAACCACTGAGTCAAAATGAAATATCAACCAGTTCCCCGTTCAATACTGGATTGGACAAAGGTTTATATCCGGGTAGGAGGAAAACTTGCATATCCGCCACCGTCCCCTTAGGGCATGGAATCCTCCCGCTAGGGGAAAGCATAAACCAACGCAAAAATGCTTGCATGAAGGAACAATCTATTAGAATTATCCCAGATAAATATACATAGTAAACGTAATGGTAAATCATTTCAAGAAAATGACACAGGCGAAGGAGACACAAGGTTCACAAGAACTAGTTTATTGACAAACAATAAAATAAAACAGGTTAAACAACAATTATACATACATAAGAGGAGGATAACCAAAAAATAAGCATAAGCATGATAGTAAACAGAAAACTTGTTTATCTGAAAGAGAACAATAACGCCACTTTTAACATACCAAAGTATCAAAATCATAAAAGTCTGTATTACTAATCAGTTACATTAGCGTTGGAAACGCTTGGCACACATGTCTGCACTTATGCTAGGTTCACCTTTAAATATGGAACAGTCATGTGGGCACCCTCGTGCCCTAACACTTGGTTTGTAGAACAGTTCGTAACTACACACCCACCCCGGAATTAATCGTCCCAATTAAATTCACTGTTCCTCGCAGAGTTAAACAGCAGGTTTAACGACACTGCCCACTGCTACCACAGACCTCTTCAGTTGCTCCACTTGCTTCGCATAGTGACGAAAGAAAACTCTGGAAGACTTCCAGCCAGTGTATGAGCGAAGATGTTCGAAATCCATACTATTGAAGAAATTTAAGGATGAGGCAACTTTCCTCGGATCGTGACCTGCGGGTGTACTGTCTGGATCCGCTCTGCGAATAAAATAGGTGATTTTCGCCCAAAGTTGTTTCAGGGATAAATTTGAGCCTGATGTTTCTCCCCTGAATAGTTGACCACCCCTGAAGTCTGAAGTTCTAAGAAGATAGACCTTTAGGCATTCCACTGGACATAGAGATGCATCTTCTTTCAGAGGGCAGATTCTCCAGGGACCCCACCTGTTGGTGGGCAACTCGTTCTTGGGGAGAAACATAGGATCCGGAAACAAGTTCAGTTCTCCCCCATCCAAGAACTGAACACGCCCTTCCTCTCTCGAGAGGGCCACAATTTCACTAACCCTGGCCCCCGAAGCAAGTGCAAACAGAAAAATAACTTTTTGGGTCAAATCCTTTAAAGCACACTCCTCATTGTTCAACAGCGAAGCAAAATGAAGAACTTTATCCAGAGACCATGGAATGGGCTTCGGAGGTGCCGATGGTCTGAGCCTAGCACAGGCTTTCGGAATTTTATCAAAAATATCGTTAGAGAGGTCGACCTGGAAGGTATACAAAATGGGTCTTGTCAAAGCAGATTTACACGTTGATATAGTGTTGGCTACTAACCCTTGACCATGGAGGTGGATGAAGAAAGATAAGCAGAAGTCCGTCGAGATCTTTTGCGGATTCTTCGCCTTGACAAAGGCCACCCATTTTCTCCATGATGACTCATATTGCCTTCTAGTGGATTTGGACTTATATTCCTCTAGGAAGTCTATACCGTCTTTCGAAATCCCGAAACGTTTTCTCACCGCTAGGGAGAGAAAATCATGAGCTGCAGGTTCCGGGTTTTCTGTGATAAAGCGCAGACAGTCGACTTCTGAACTCGCTGGGTCAGAACTGGATCTGGTAACGGTAGACACTTCAGCCGTAGTTCCAATGCCAGAGGGAACCACACGCTGTTCGGCCACTTGTGAGCCACTATTGCCGCTGCTCCCTTGAAAGATCTCAGTTTGTTGAGGACCCTCAATAGAAGGTTGTGAGGAAGGAACAGGTAAATCCTGGACCATCTATTCCAGTCGAGGGACATCGCGTCCACTGCTTCCGCCAAGGGATCCTCGTACGGGGACACGTAAAGGGGTAACTTCTTGTTGTCTTTCGTCACAAAGAGGTCTATCTGCAGTTCTGGGACTTGACTCAAGATGAAGGAGAATGATCCTGCGTCTAGGGACCATTCTGACTCTATCGGTGTGAACCTGGATAGAGCGTCCGCTGTCACATTGCGGACTCCTTGAAGGTGAACTGCCGACAGGTACCACTTCTTCTTTTCCACCAGTCGAAAGATGGCCAACATCACCTGGTTGAGTGGTGGTGATCTCGATCCTTGTCGATTCAAGCATCTCACAATCACCTCGCTGTCCAGTACAAACCTTATGTGGATCGAGCGACGGGGGGAGACTTTCTTCAAGGTAAGGAGTACTGCCATAGCTTCCAGAAAGTCTATGTGAAATGTCTTGAATAGATTGGACCAAGTTCCTTAGGCCTTCTTCCGATGAGATTGACCTCCCCACCCCTCCTTCGAGGCGTCTGTGTGAATAGTCAACGAGGGGGGAGGTGGCTGAAGAAGCACCGACTTCTTTAGTTGCCTGAATTGGGACCAAGGCCTGAGAAGCGTACGTAGACGAAGCGGTACTGGTCTTATCAGATCTCTTCGCTCGTTTGATGCATAACTTCTCCAAACTCCGGTTGCATCCTTTAGCTGTGCTCTTAGCAGCGGGTCTGTTACTGAGGCAAACTGGAGAGAACCCAGCACTCTCTCCTGTTCGCATCTTGATATTCTTTTGGAATCCAGAAGTCTCTTGACAGAACCAGCTATCTCCTTCTTCTTCTTCGCCGGGATGGAGAGTTGGTGTGACACTAGGTCCCAGTGGATTCCCAACCACTGGAACTTTTGAGATGGAGAAAGCAGAGACTTTTTTCTGTTGATCTTGAAGCCTAGATGCTCTAGGAACTGGATCACCTGTAGGGAAGCTTGCAAACATCCTGTCTTGGATGCTGCCCACACCAGCCAGTCTTCCAGGTAGGCTACCACCTGGATTCCCTTTAGGCGTAATTGTTTAAGAACTGCGCTCGCAAGCTTCGTGAAGATCCTTGGGGCTATGTTTAGCCCGAATGGCATGGCTCTGAAGGCGTAGAGTCTTCAATGTAGCTTGAACCCTAGGTAGGGGGAGAGTTGGCGATTGATTGGAACGTGCCAATAAGGGTCTGACAAATCTATGGAGACGGTATATGCCTCTTGGGCAGTAAGGTCCTTATGTGTTGCAGTGTTAGCATCTTGAACTTGCAATTCACTATGAACTTGTTGAGTGGCGACAAGTCCAGTATGACTCTGAGTTTTTCTGAGTCCTTCTTGGGAACACAAAACAGCCTCCCTTGGAATTTGATGGACTTTACCCTTCGGATTACTCTTTCCTCCAACAGTTCTTGAATGTATGCCTCCAGAACGGGGGTGGAGTGTTGGAAAAATCGAGGGCATGGGGGTGGAGTGCTGTACCAGCTCCAACCCAGTCCATTCTTGAGTAGGCTGTGGGCCCAGGGATCGAAGGTCCACCAATCCCGAAAATTCTGAAGTCTCCCTCCTACCGGTATCATCTCACTTTGGCTGCTGTTGCCCTGAGGTCTTGCCTCCTTGACCGCGACCACCCCTGAATCCCCTCCCCCTTGAGGGGCGTCTAGACGAACCTCTGGCTGCTCCTCTAGGCTTCGCTCGAAAGGTAGTTGACTGCCCTTCGAACGCTGGGTTAAATGCCGGAGACTGAGTAGACACGGCTTGGGGTACCCACTGGTACGTGGTCGGGGTTTGTGCCACCATCTGGGGCACTGTAGGCATAGGAAGTTGTTGCTGCTGCTGTCTGAATGGCTTGGCTGGCCGAGAGGGTAGCCTAGTCTTCTTAGTCTTCCTCTTTGGTTGGGGACCCTCATCCGGGGAAGACTTTCTTTTGAGAGATAGGCCCCACTTCTGGAGAAGGTTTCTATTCTCCGTGGCGGCCTTATCTACAACCTCCTTGACCGCTTCACTAGGGAAGAGGTCTTTGCCCCAAATGCTGGAGATTAGCTTCCTTGGCTCGTGCCTCACCGCAGCCGAGGCGAACACGAACTCCCTACAAGCCCTCCTAGCTTTGACGAAGCTATAAAGGTCCTTCGTCACTGTGGCTAGGTGTGTCTTAGCCACTACCATAAACATTTCATGGACCTTGGGGTCACTTGCCATTGTCTCCAGAGTCGTTTCATGAGACATTGAGGCAGCAAGTCTTTCTTTTGTCTCAAGCTCCCTGCGCAAAAGAAAGTCAGACAGCTTGGGGAGGTTCTCACCGAACTAACGTCCGGCAATATCAGCCTCCAACTTCCCGACTGAGAAGGTAAGATGGACGTCCTTCCAGTCCTTGTGGTCCATGGGTAGGTGGGTAGGGCCAAAGACAGAGGTTTACACTCCTCCAAGGAGGGGCATGGCTTACCTGCCTCGATCGCTTTCAGCACAGCCGTAAACCCTTTCTGCATAAAGGGGAAGGCTCTAGAAGGAGAGGACACAAAGGAAGGGTGCTTCTTACTCAAAGCAGGTACCTTTGAGTTTGTGAAGCCCCTCTCTTTCATCGAGCTTGACAGTAAAGCTTGAGCCTTAGAGTGGTCAAACACTATGACCTCCTTCGGCTCCGTTTCTTCCTTTGAGGCTGGTTCCTTCCTTAGACGGACATAACAGTCCGGATACGACTCCTTGCTGGGCCAAAATTCCACCTTCTCAAGGGGGACTGAGCCCAACTTTTCCGAAATGACGATTTTTCCCGTCGTCATAGGCATGTGCTCGGCATACCTCCAAGGGTTGGCATCTGAGCACAAGGGAAGGTCTTTCACGCTGAGCTTCTTCTGAGGCCCACGTGATGCTGCAAGTCTCCGCATCTCCAGCTTTATTGCAACAGCCTTCTCATTATTTTCCCTCTGCATCTGTTGGATCATTCCAACGATGGAGGAAAGGGTCTTTCCCAGCTCATCTGGGAGAGAGGACGATGTTGAGGGAATAGGTTCAGGGGCCTGAACAGGAGTAGCCGGCACCTCGTCGAACTTTTCCTCCTCATTGTCTGGAGCCTGCTCTTCTTCCTGGTCTTCTGCCAGAAGGTCTTTTTCCAAACACTCAGACACCTCCGACATCCTATCGTCCAATTGGATGTCCTGCAGGGCGTCCGCGACTTCAGCATCCACCGGGATCTGAACCAACGGTATCTCCGCTTGAGGCTGGGGAATCACTGCCTCAGCTGATGCCTTGGGGAAAAGGTAAGCCCTCATCTTCTCACTTGGAAGATAGGGGCCAGAAGTGTTCTTCTGAAAGCCCCTTACCCAGGTACAAAGCTTCTCCCTTGCTGCGTCCCTTGACTCCGCCGTCTTAGGGGAATCAAAAGCCTCAGTAATCAGGTTTGTGCACACGGAACATACCTGCGGGTCCCAATACCGGAGATCACCTTTGGAGACTGCGCATGCTGCGTGCCTCTACACAAGTCATGTCCGCAGAAGTTCTTGCTGCGGACGTTGCAGAAAACGCTTCCACACTTCGGATGGTCCTCCTGTAAAGAGAAGAAAATTCCATGAGTATCAAGTGAACTACGTATCACTGAATATACATAGCTTAGAATAACTAAACTAGAAAGGAAAGACACACACTTGTATTTCCCGCACAGTCAATTGCTGCAACCTTCCAGATAATAAAATCGTAAGGTTAATCTATTCTAGAGTGACCAAGAAATCATTTGCAGAGGAAACAGGTATAGCTCACACCCAAATAAGTGATTTTAAAATACTGGATAGTAGATAAGAAAGAACCCACTTTCTTTATCTGTATGGTTACACCAAAGGGATGCGCAAGACAACACAAAAGTGTTAGAAAAACTTAGTGTTGTAACATATACTATACTATAGTTTTCTCCCTACAGTATATACTATACTGAAAAATACTGGCTACAGTATAGAAGGTAATGTGCCGGCCGGCACGTGCCAGCCGGCACACACCTTAACTAGTTCCAAAGTATACTACTTATAGACTATAAGGTGGAAGAACGCTAGTTCAAGTGCATGTGCCGGCCGGCAACTACACAAGATAGCACCCGGCTGCCGGCCGCCAAACGTAGCGGCCGGCAGAACCTCGGTGTATTTCTATTGCCGGCCGGCAGCTAAACAACAACAGCACCCGGCTGCCGGCCACTAATTGTAGCGGCCAGCAGAACTATGGTGTGATATTATAGCCGGCCGGCAAAGGTATACAACCAATGCCGGCCGGCAGCAAAAGAACCAGAGAACTTAGACTGCCCGGCTGCCGGCCACTTAGCTGGCAGCCGGGCTACGGTACAAACACTAGAAGAAAAACAGAATGAATGCCAGGATAAGAGACTGTACTGCCTCATAGCCCGGCAACCCGAAAGAGTGACCAATGCCATCTGGTTCTACAGACAAACATGGATGAGAGACCAAGGGAGGTCCAGGCAGCCCTCAAAGCAGAAGATCCTTGCCGGCCGGCAAAAGACTGAGTCAACCCCACATCCTAACCTATGCTAGGTACAGATGTAGAATGACGGACAGGGATGCAATGGCTAGGCCATCACTAAGGAAAGAGGGGGAAAGGGGGAAGAGGGTCCTGCCAACCTTGCTCTAATAATGAATCACCCGCAGCCAAGAAAACTCATCTTAGCCTAGGGGAGATCCGAGGAGGGAGGCCAGCAATACTTGCCAACTCCTTCGGAACCAAAGCAAGGAAGGCGTTGTTATTCACAGAAAAGGAGGATCTCATCCTCCTTACCGAGAACAACAACACTGGACTAGTCTGCTAGAACACAAAAAGAAGGAATCATTTCGTACAAAAACCTTCGAAAGTGAATAAGGAGGCTAAGCCTCCTATATCAGCTGTCAGCCTAGCAAGGGAATCTCAACCACAAAGCTAGACAGAAACAGACTCAGACTAAGAACTCTGATGTCCTGCCCCCTTCCTGAAGCCAGACTTACTGGAAACAGGAAAGAACAGTAACCCCCTAATATAGTTGTATCTAAAGTCAATTCAGATAAACCATTAGGGTTAAGCCCAAGGCTTAAGCAGAGGGAAAGGGATTGCACACATACTCCGAAGAGAAGAGAGCAACCGGGGAGTGTGAGAAAGTATACAATGGCCCCATAGACAACTAGCCTAGGAGCGAAGAGAATCGATTACCTAAATCACCGAAACTCACTCGTATACTATCTTGGAAGAAAATCAACATAATCTTGAATGTATAAAACTGCCTAAAGCTTCAATAAAATTTTAAAACACTCGGAAATCTGAATATCATGCAGGAAAGTACTAGGGCCAAACGACTAGGCTACAAGGTCTAGCGTAGGCCAGAATCGGCAAATCATTCGCCAAAACGAAAATACTAAACGCATCATATTAAGAAATCCTATGTAACGCTGAATAGCTAAAATTATTAAAGCGAAAAAGCCGGGAACGTCGCTCTGGCTAATTAAATAACTCATGCATAGTGAGCGACAGCGTCCAAGACGCCTCCGGTAGACAACAGCTCTTGTAACAACGATATCACTATCAAATTTTAAAATTACCAAGAGCTTACATTTATACATAAAAGAGATAATACTCAACTTATCAGAAGCAGAAGAAGTTGGAGAAAGCATTATAATGTTGAAATAAACCAAGAATTGTGAGATAACACAGGGAAAAACACAGTGTTGTTGAGCTACGCAAAAAGGAATACAGATGGCGCCGTGAGCGGCGCAATGCACGCTTACGAAACGGGAGAGGAGAGATACCTTGCGAGCGGCTCTCCTTTCTTTCTCGTTTTTCGTTTTCTTGCCAATTGACCCCTTCGAAGTGTTAACTCTGTTCCGGGTGCAGATTGCTATGTGGCGTGTCAAGAATACGTCCTCTGATATTTCGCGATATCCCTGGTTCTTTTATTAGGGATATTCGCTCCAGGAGTTAGAATTCTGGGTACCTTAAGGTAAATTCTCTGGGAATATCGCCGTAGTTATACATACCCAAGGAAGCTACCCTTTAGGAACTTCCATCAGGACGACATGGCTTGAGCCCAAAAATACTCTCATTTTAGGTCATTCTGTTACTCTATATTGTGTCCTTTTATTTACAAAAGAAGAGACTTATCAAAGACTACTGGTGAGCTATAATAATATTATGAGACGACTGATGAGGTTACCTGCAGTGCAGCAATGCTTCATTCTTGTTTGGAACTGTGAGAGTGAAGAGCTTAAACGAGCTGAGTTTAATTTTATGAATCGTGTAGAGGTTTGAATTCCTCGATTAAGGTATATTATATATATATATATATATATATATATATATATATATATATATATATATATATATATATAAATATAAATATAAATATAAATATAAATATAAATATATAAATATATATATATATATATATATATATATATATATATATATATATATATATATGTATATATATATATGAAATCATTTATCATCTCAGGGTTTGAACGCTAATTATGAGTTTATAAGAATCTGTATATATTATACATACATGAATAGATGTATTCATTATGTATTTAGCTATTTTTATCTTGAAATTGTGATATCTTGAGGCGTTACTTTCATGTTTTAAGGTGAGATTTTATTCGAGTAATTTCATTCAAGCAATTTACTAAGAACTCTCCTTGTATATGACATATGTTAAATTGATGTTTATTATAATTACTATTATTAACAATAACTTAAACATTAAATCCTTCCATAGGATAAGACTTCGGGAGATGGAAAGGAGTTCCTTCTACATACTAAGGATACGCTAGTTCAAAGACCGTTTGAGTAAGGCTGAGTGTGGCAGGGCAAAAATTTTTTACCAGTCCAATCACCATACCTTAAAATAGGGTCTACCTGGAACTAATTCCAAAAAGGATTTATTTTGATAGAATAGAGTGCCCGAGGAGCCGAGTGTACCTTCAAACAAGAGAACTCCAACCCAAGACAGTGGAAGACCATGGTTCAGAGGCTAAGGCACTACCCAAGACTAGAGAACAATGGTTTGATTTTGGAGTGTCCTCTTAGAAGAGCTGCTTTCCATTGTACACTCAGGAACGTTCGCGCTCGCACTTTGACACAAACATATTTACATACATATATATTTATATATACTTATATATAGACGTTGTTAATTCACTGAAGGACAAATGCCTTAAACGTTCTGCCACTCCCGTCTGTTTATGATCTTTCTATACCAGTGTATGCACGAAAATTTTCTAATCTCGGCAAATCGTCGTCCTCTCTTCCTTCCCCTGTTCCGTTTGCAATATCTAGGGACTACTTGTTATTTTTTCTATCTATTATCTGTCATTCTCACTAAAGGCCAATTCTGTTATTTTTTCCATCGATTATCTGTCATTTTCATTATATGTCCTGTTCACAAGCATTTCATTTTCTTACTTGTTAGAATATACTCTATTTTAGTTTCCTCTTCTTTTAGTGGGAAAACATCGTGTGTGTGTGTGTGTGTGTGTAGGTGTATGTGTGTATATATATATATATATATATATATATATATATATATATATATATATATATATATATATATATATATATATATATATATATATATACTACATATTAAAGTTGGAAGGAATAATCAAGGTATAGATACGTGATAGGTGTTGGGAGTTTGGGCGAAATTGCAAATGAAAATAGAGCACATTTCATAAGTTTCTGATCAGCATATGGACTTCCCCAAATATATATGGACTTTACCATTTGGCAACTGCAAAAACCAAATAATTACATAGCCATTAATAATGAGAGAAGGTGGACTCTGAGAAATGTAAATAGCTAAAGAGGTGTAGATATTGGTAGTCATCACCAGCTCCTCATTGCCACACTGAAATTAAAACTAAAAACACCCAGCAAAAATATAGATAGAATACAAGGTTTGATACAGACAAGCTTATGGAAGATTAGCACAGAGAAAAATTTGGAAATGAATATAGGAATCGACTTGCAGTCTTAAGACACTTTCAGAGACGACGAGCAGACTGGAATGGCATTTTGCAAGATCTTTTGTGCTTGAACTGGTCACAATTATATAGTATTGTTGATCCTGTTGTCCCATTGAATGAGAATCTAGTCAACATAATTGATAGGCGTATCCCTTCTCGGGTGCTAAGGTACCGAGAGAAGGACAAACCGGGCTTATTTCAATAAGCAGGAGGCCTATCATCTTTGGAAGGGTAACAGATCAGATTTGACCTGGAATAACTATACTCAGCTTAGAGCTTTTGCTCAGAGTTTATGCCTCAACTGAAAAAGAATAAAATTTAACCATAAAAGAATCCCTTTCTGGTACAACTCACAGTCCAAAAGAAAAGGCAACTCTTTTGGCTGATGTTTTTGACAGTAAGCAGAGTAATAAGAAACTTGTACTTCCTCATTCCTGTTTTCCTGAGGCTAAACTAACTAGTTTAGCTTTTCGATCTCGTGAAATTAAAGCTCTGTTGATGGACCTTGATGCTTATGGAGGTGTAGACCCAAATGGTACTTTTCCTTTGTCTTTTTTAAAGACTGCAGATTTCTTAGCTCCAAAGTTATCTATTATTTTGCGCAAGTTAGCAAGAAGAGGAGCTTTTAGCACTTGTTGGAGAATTGGTAATGTTACTCCTCTATGTAAATGTGTTTGTGGTAGCTCAAGTCCAACTGATTACCGCCCAATTTCCATAACTCCCATATTACCTAAAGTTTATGAACATCTTCTGGCAAAACGTCTTGATAGGTTTTCTGAAGGTAATCATCTATTCCCTAGTTTGCAATTTAGTTTTCGTAAAGGCCTTGGGAAATGTGATGCCCTTCTTACAATCTCCAATGCTATACAGAAATCCCTTGATTGTAGTCAGGAAGTTCGTATAATTGGCCTTGATTTTAGTGCTGCCTTTGACCGTGTTAATCATGAGGACCTTGTTTTCAAACTGAAACAGTTGGGAGTATGGGGGTCGTTTTTTAGCATTATCATTGATTTTTAAGTAATAGATCTCAAAGAATTGTTGTTGATGGGCACCATAGTGAGTATAGGAATGTGATATCTGGTGTTCCACAGGGTAATGTTCTTGGCCCATTACTTTACATACTATATATACATGACATGTAGTTTGGCCTAGAAAACTAGCTTGTTGCATATGCAGATGATGCTACTCTCTTTGCATCAATTCCATCCCCTGAATTTAGATCTGGGGTTGCTGAATCCCTTAATAGATCTAGCTAGAAGTAGTGCATGGTGAAAATTATGGGGTATGAAGTTGAATCCTAACAAAACTCAAAGTATGATTGTGAGTAGTTCAATGACAGTGGCTCCTCAACATCCGGATCTCAGTATTGATAATGTTTCTTTATCTTTGTATGACTTTTAAAATTTTAGGTGTGATTCTCGACAGAAAATTTACTTATGAGGAACACATTAGGTCTTTGTCTTCTTCAATTGCACAAAAAAAATGGCTTTTTGAGAAAGTCTTTCAAGATTTTCGGTGATAAATCTATTCTGAAGTGTTTTAATTCTTTCATTCTACCTTGTTTTGAGTATTGTTCTCCTGTCTGGTCTTCAGCTGCTGATTCTCATCTTAATTTGTTGGACAGAAACTTACGGTCAATTAAATTTCTTATTCCTGATCTAGATATTAATCTTTGGCACCGTCGTTCAATTAGTTCATTATGCATGTTGCATAAGATTTTTCATAACTCTGATCATCCTTTACATTCAGATCTTCCTGGACAATTCCATCCTGTTTGTAATACTTGTCAGGCAGTTAATTCTAATAGCCAGGCCTTCTCCATCATGAGGCTCATTAATACACAGTATTCTAGAAGTTTTATTCCAGCTGTGACCAAGTTGTGGAATGATCTTCCTTATCGGGTGGTTGATTCAGTAAACCTTCAAAAATTCAAAGTTGCAACAAATGTTTTTATGTTGAACAGGCTGACATAAGTTTTTTTTATAGTTTATATAAGACATATCTGTTTTCACGTTTTTACTGTTTTTAAAAACATTTATTGTTAATTTGTTCTCATCATTTATTTCCTTATTTCCTTTCCTCACAGGGCTATTTTCCCTATTGGAGCCCTTGGGCTTATAGCATCTTGCTTTTCTAACTAGGGTTGTAGCTTGGTTAGTAATGATAATAATATTAAGAATATATATCAGTCAGTTGGTAGTGAAGTTTTGGGCCACGCAGTGACATGGAGAAAGCCATAGAAATCAAATGATAGGCGTGATACTATATAAAGCAGAATAAGACAGAAATTTATTGTTGAAAGTTTTTGAGGAAGTAATGAAAATTACAAGTTAGAGCATGCTAAGTATTCCAGTATTGATAGTGAGGTCAAAAGAAAAGACAGGAATGACTGAAGAGAATAGTAGGTAGTGGGTTGGCCTGGGCACCAGCCACCCGTTGAGATACTACAGCTAGAGAGTTATGGGGTCTTTTGACTGACCAGGCAGTAGTACATTGGATCCTTCTCTATGGTTACGGTTCATTTTCCTTTTGCCCCCCCCCCCCCCACCCACACACACGAATAGTCTGGCCTATTCTTTACATATTCTCCTCAGCCCTTATATACCTGACAACACTGAGATTACCAAACAATTCTTCTTACTGCACTGTAATTGTTCAGTGGCCACTTTCCTCTTTATAAGGGTAGAAGAGACTCTTTAACTATAGTAAGCAGTTCTTCTAGGAGAAGGACACTCCAAAATCAAACCATTGTTCTCTAATCTTGGGTAGCACCATAACCTCTGTACCATGGTCTTCCACTGTCTTGGGTTAGAGTTCTCTTGCTTGAGGGTGCACTCGGACACACTATTCTATCTTAATTCTCTTCCTCTTGTTTTGTTAAAGTTTTTATAGTTTATATAGGTGATATTTATTATAATTTTGTTGCTCCTTAAAATAGTATATTTTTCTTCATTTCCTTTCTTCACCGAGCTATTTTTCCTGTTACAGCCCTTGGGCTTATAGCATCCTGCTTTTCCAATTAGGGTTGTAGCTTAGCAAATAATAATAATAATAATAATAATAATAATAATAATAATAATAATAATAATAATAATAATAATAATAATAATAATAATAATATTTAGACAGGAAAGCAAATGAGGCTGACAAAGCTATGAATTCAGTGAGTGTCTATGGTGCAAGAATCGCTCATAGAATTATTAATGAAATCTCTATGAGTTCAAAGAAGAAGCATATACCCATTAAAAAGAGAAATGGATCTGTTATAACAACAGAAGACGAAGAAAGGCAACGTTAGATGGAACACTTTAGTGAGATTATGAATAGGAGATACAAAGGGAATAGTTTGATTTATATACCTGAAGCAGATGAAGACCTTGAAATGCCGATGAATGAATTCATTGTGTTTGAAGTCAAAGATATCATTAAAAACTCGGAAGATGGAAAGCCCCTGGTTACGATGGAATAACCA
>NC_090729.1:171115914-171130914 GCF_036898095.1 Palaemon carinicauda | reverse complement strand
GTGCTTATATGTGTACGTGTGTGTGCGCATACGTTTGTATGTGTGTATTAAGAACAAAAGTAATGGTCATAAATACTGTGTGTATATATATATATATATATATATATATATATATATATATATATATATATATATATACATAAAATGTTGATTTATATAAAAAAAATACCAGTTGCCCACAGAGGGGAAACATAAGAAAAATTAGAAACTATCACCACCATTTTTATTCGTCAAATGTTGCTGTGAAAGATTTCTGCACCATTGACAGCTTAAAATACCTACAAAATACGTTCCTCTACACTTCTCTAAAGTATTTAGTGGAGTGCCCTATGGAAGCCGTGTCCTTAATTTCTCTTCTTCGCCTACTTTTATACTATTACAACTGGCAAGTTAAATAACCTCCCGAGTTCCAAACTCACCTGTTGATTTCTACATAAATCTGTTATACTTGAAAATTAATACCCGAATTCTGAGAAATTATGAAACTCCCAGACAGTAATATATATATATATATATATATATATATATATATATATATATATATATATATATATATATATATATAAATAATATCCAGAGGTCTCTTACTTTACTCTCAAATTGAAATTGGGTAATTATTTTACTTGAACTATTCATTACAACCTCTTACTTCGATTCTTAGTCAGGGATACGAGCAAGGTCTATCAGGAAATAATGGCGATCGAAATAATAAACTACTTACAATATATATATATATATATATAAATATATATATATATATATATATATATATATATATATATATATATATATATATATATATATATATATATATATATATATACATATATATATATATTATAAAAAGTGGCAACACTTATGCAAAAAGAATTATACCCCAACAAAACCTTAGACTAAGACAAGAAAATATTTCTCTATGAAAATTATACAATCACTTGTTTCACTGGAAATCAAATTTTACACAAATATTTAATCTTGATAATTAATGAAAACAGTTAACACTTTAACTTTAATGAGTAAATACTAAATGACATTCACGTAATTGTAACTGATACCCATACATGTTTTGGCTCACACGAGGTTTCCGAACAAATAAGCAGAATAGATACACTTCATTTTTAACCTAAACTCACAGGGGCAGTTACAAAAATTTATATTAAAGTATTTATATAAACACATTACACTTGAAATATTATTCAATGGCTTCATCAGCATTTAAACATACTACACATGATATATGTTGGATAGAAATCATTAATCACGTTTGAGTGGGCACACACTTGACGCACTTGAGAGGAGAGGTCCGACAAACTTTAGCTCTATCAAAGGGACAGGCTGGATCTCTTCTGCTCCTTATAATTTCCTAGGGGCATATATATATACTGACTTAAAATTTCTAGATAATTCTAAAAAGATTTTTCTCGTGGCTTAGGAGCAAGGCCTAGTGGCACCGAAGATGCCAACAAATCAAATAGCACACGAATACCAACTCACAAGAGAGGCAACCCTCTCTCAGCTACATACGCCCACCTACCTCCTTGAAACAATAAAAAAAAAGATAAAAGTAACTGTGGGGTTTTCAAGAACATTCTAACCACGTGGAAATATAAACATGATGTAATACCTCGTAAACATGACGTAAACCCTCGTGTTCATACCTAATCGAGTTTACATAACACTTCGTAACAAAATACATGCTATAAAAGGTTAATTCTTAAAAATAAAGTAATTTTACATATAATGACTTGAATGAAAAATACATAAGAGATCTAGCTAAAATTAGCGCATGGTGCAAATTAGGGGGTATGAAGTTGAATCCTAGCAAAACTCATAGTATGATTGTAAGTAGGTCAAGGACCGTGGCTCCTCAACATCCGGATCTCAGCTTTGATAATGTTTCTTTAGCTTTGAATGACTCTTTAAAAATTTTAGGTGTGATTCTCGACAGCAAATTTAGTTTTGAGAAACCCATTAGATTTGGGTCTTCCTCAATTGCAAAAAAAATTGGCTTATTGAAAAAGTCCTTCAAGATTTTTGGTGATCAATCTATTCTGAAGAAGCGTTTTAATTTTTTCATTTTAATTTTGAGTATTGTTCTCATGTCTGGTCTTCAGCTGCTGATTCTCATCTTAATTTGTTGGAGCGCAACTACGGTTTATCAAATTTCTTATTCCTGATCTAGATATTAATTTCTGGCATCGTCGTTTAATTAGTTCATTATGCATGTTGCATAAATCTTTTTTATAATTCTGACCATCCTTTACATTCAGATCTTCTCGGACAATTCCAACCTGTATGTCATACTAGGTATGCAGTTAATTCTAATAGTCAGGCCTTCTCCATCAGGAGGCTTAATACTACACAGTACTCTAGAAGTTTTATTCCAGTTGTGACCAAGTTGTGGAATAATCTTCCTAGTAGAGTAGTTGAATCAGTAGAACTTCAAAAGTTCAAACTCGCAGAAAATGTTTTATGTTGAACAGTCTTAGATCATTCCTTTTTTTAGTTTATATTTCAAATATCTGTTTTAATGTTGATAATGCTTTTGCAATATTTTATTTTATTTTTTCATTATTTCTTATATCATTTTTTATTTGCTTATTTCCTTTCCTCGCTGGGCTATTTTTCCCTGTTGGAGCCCTTGAGCTTATAGTATTTTGCTTTTCCAACTAGGTTTGTAGCTTAGCTACTATTATTACTACTACTACTAATAATAATAATTGTCTCAGAGTTTGGGTATTAATATTTTCAAATGTAACATTTAATGTAAAAACAAAAAGGTGAGGTTGGAACTCGGGAGGTTGTACAGTTTGTCAGCCGTAATATAGATATTATATGTTTGGTTCCCGACAAGGGATAATCTTATAATAATAATAATAATAATAATAATAATAATAATAATAATAAATATACTATATATACATCTATATATATAAATATATATAAATATATATATATTATAAATTTTGCACACTTGGACGTGTTTTTCATATTTAAATAAGCCCTATCTCTCTCTCATACCTCGGGACCAAACCCAAGGGGGAATCAACTTGAAGATAATAGCTTCTGTCCAGATGGGGAATCAAAGCCTGGTCCAGGAAACTGGTATGACGGTGACATACCATTTGGCCACCTTTTGTATAAATAGTATGTCACTATTCCCCGGCCGGTCAGAAGCTATTATCTTTAAGTGGATTCCCCCTTGGGTCTCTGATCCCGAGGTATGAGAGAATCAAGATATCAAGGTAGTAAAGTATATGGCTTATTTGAATATACATATATATATATATATATATATATATATATATATATATATATATATATATACATATATGTATGTGTATGTATATATATATATATATATATATATATATATACATATATCTATACACATATATATACATATTTGTATGTGTATGTATATATATATATATATATATATATATATATACACATACATATGTATATATATATATATATATATATATATATATATATATATAAATATATACACATACATATATATATATATATGTATATATGTATATATATATATATATATATATATATATATATATATATATATATATATATATTTACATATATATACAGCATATATATATATATATATATATATATATATATATATATATATATATATATTTACATATATATACAGCATATATATATATATATATATATATATATATATATATATATATATATATATATGTATATATATATAGTTTGCAAATCGGTTTTAATCTTTTAAATTTATATACATCTATATATATATATATATATATATATATATATATATATATATATATATATATATATATATATAGTCTGCACATCGGTTTTCATCTTTTCCATTATATAATAAATTATATATATATATATATATATATATATATATATATATATATATATATATATATATATATATATATATATAAAGTCCGCACATCGGTTTTCATCTTTTTCATTATATAATAAATTATATATATATATATATATATATATATATATATATATATATATATATATATATATACACTGTATATATATCATCTACTACGCCTATTGGAAAATATGAAAACGGGTGTTCAGATAATAATGACACCAGGAAAGCTTTGCTGATTATATATAAGAATACATCATGAAACAAAATATAACTTATAGCACTAAAAACTGGCAATGAAATCGTAAGAACTGGTTAATCGTGCAATTTATCTGGAAATTATGGTATTTGCTCAATAAATTTATTAAAATTTCAAATATTCTTTTATTATTATTACTATTATTATTGTTGTTGTTACTTGCTAAGCTACAACACTAGTTGAGATACTACTGCTAGAGAGTTATGGGGTCTATTGACTGGCCAGACAGTACTACATTGTATCCTCCATCTGGGTACGGTTCATTTTCCCTTTGCCTACACACACACACACACACACACACACACACACACACACACACACACACAGCGAAGAGTCTGGCCTATTCTCTACTTATTCGCCTCTGTCCTAATACACCTAAAAACACTGTGATTACCAAACAATCCTTCTTCACTCAAGGGGTTGCCGAGCTGTAATTGTTCAGTGGCCACTTTCCTCTTGTTAAGGGTAGATAATACTCCTTAGCTATGATTAGCATCTCTTCTAGGGAAAGGACACTCCAAAATGAAACCATTGTTCTCTAGTCTTGGTTAGTGTCAGAGCCTCTGTACCATGGTCTACCACTGTCTTGGGTTTGACTTCTCTTGCTTGAGGGTACACTCGAGCACACTATTCTATCTAATTTCTCTTCCTATGGATTTGAAGTTTCTATAGTTTATACTGTATGGGAAATATTTATCTCAATGTCATTACTGTTCTTAAAATATATTATTTTTCCTTGTTTCCTTTCCTCACTAGGCTATTTTCCCTGTTGGAGCCCCTGGGCTTATAGCATCCTGCGTTTCCAACTAGGGTTGTAACTTAGCAAGTAATAATAATAATAATTAATAAAAGCAGGAGGCCATCAGCCCAAGGGCTCCAACAGGGAAAATAACCCAGTGAGTAATGGATATACAGTAAACTAGGAGAGAAGTAATGAACAATTAAAATAAGATATTTTAAGAACAGTAACAACATTAAAATAAATCTTTCATATTTAAACTAAAAACTTAAAAAACCTGTCAGTAGCAGGTTGGCCAAGGCACCAGCCACCCTTTGAGATACTACCGATAGAGTTATTAGGTCCTTTGACTGGCCACACAGTACTACATTGGATCCCTCTCTCTGGTTACAGCTCATTTCATCTTTGCCGACATATACACAGAATAGTCTAGCATATTCTTTACACATTCTCCTCTGTCCTTATACACTTGACAACACTGAAATTACCAAATAAGTGTTATCTAAAGAGGTTAACTATTGCAATGTAATTTTTCAGTGGCTACTTTCCTCTTGGTAAAGGTAGAAGAGAGACTTTTAGCTTCGGTTAGCAGCTATTCTAGAAGAAGGAAACTCCAAAATCAAACCATTGTTCTCTAGTCTTGGGTAGTGCCATATCCTCTGTACCATGGTCTTCCACTGTCTTGGGTTAGAGATCTCTTGCTTGAGGGTACACTCGGCCACACTATTTTTTTCTTGTTTTTCTTCGTTATTTTCAACTTTTTATAGTTTATTTATGAAATATTTACCTCAATGTTATTATTTTTCTTAAATTCTCTTGTAGTTTTTCTTTATTCCCTTTCTGCACTGGGCTATTTTCCCTGTTGGAACCTTTGGGCTTATAGCATCCTGCTTTTTCTGCTAGGGTTGTAGCTTGGTAAGTAATAATAATAATAATAATAATAATAATAATAATAATAATAATAATAATAATAATAATAATAATAATAATAGTAATGATAAAAAAATATAAGATGGAATAGTGTGCCCAAGTGTACCCTCAAGCAAGAGATCTCTAACCCTTGGTACAGAGGCTAAGGCACAACCAAAGACAAGAGAACAATGGTTTGATTTTGAAGTGTCCTCCTCCCAGAAGAGTTGCTTACCATAACTGATAGCGACACTGAGAAGAAAACTAACTTAAATTCTTATTAATAAAAATTATCCCGAACCTTTTATCTCATGATCCAGACTATAGCACAAGGTTCTACTTACGGTTGGGTTGTTCAATGTATTTACAAAAACAACAGGAATGTGAAAAAAAAAAAAAAAAAAAAAAAAACAGGCGATATTTTTTATTACAAAAATAACGAAAATTATAAGAAAAAAAGGCGATATTTGTTCTGACAAAAATAACGGGAATTATAGGGAAAAAGGTCGATATTTGGTGTTTAAAAACACGGGAATTATAAAAAAAAAATATGAAAATGACAGGGATTATAAGAAAAACAGGCGAACTTTGTTAATCAAACAAAAGAAAAAAAAAAAATCATAAGCAAAACAATCGATATTTGTTATTTAAAAAAAATAACTGGAATTATAAGAAAAACAGGTGACACATATTGGTTATTACAAAAATACAGGAATTATAAGAAAAACAGGAGATATTTGTTATTGCAAAAATAACAGGAATTATGAGCACAACTAACGATATTTCTTATTCAAGAAATAACTGTAACTATAAGAAAAACCGGCGATATTTGTAATAAAAATAAAGGGAATTATGAGAAAAATATGCGATACTTGCTATTACAAAAATAATGAAAATTATAAGAAATACAGACAGTATTTGTTATTACAAAAAAACAGGAATGAGAAATCTGGCGATATTTGTTATAAAAATAACGATACTTGATAGTTCAATAACAACGGGAATTATAAGAAAAGCAGAGCGGTATTTGTTATTAACTTGGTTATGCAGGAGATCCCAAATCACATTTTCGTTTAAGCCACACCCTACTTTGGAGAGAGAGAGAGAGAGAGAGAGAGAGAGAGAGAGAGAGAGAGAGAGAGAGAGAGAGAGAGAGAGAGAGAGAGAACTTCACACTTAAAAAAATCAAAATACACCCCCATGAAAACCAAATGCTCTTGCTACCCTTTCATAATTTTCAATTTACAAGGGCCCGGAAAAAAAGTGATTTAACGAGTAAACCATAACTTGTGGAGAAATTGTGATCCTTTTAAAGAAAATGAGATAAAATGCGATGGGCTTCCATAAACGCAGGGGCAGCGGCACTTGGTGGCAGAATTCGCCACTTTGCCGGGTTTTGAGGCACATTTTCTCGCCACACGAGTCCCGGTGGGATCTCCTTCCGTTCCTAACCTGACTCTGCTTCACTTGACTTAATACATATATAATGACCCCACTTAGGGATCCGGGGGACGTGAAAAAGGAAGATAAACCTAGGAGAGGAAGTTCAGAGTTTGATTCCCTCAAGGTTACAAACGTGATCGATTTCATCCAAGGCAAGGCTAATGCCGATAGCCAAGGAGGAGGATGAAGAGAGTTAAATCCACTCAAAGAGGACGAAAGAAACCCAAATGCAGCGACAGTAAATCAGAGCAACCTGAAAAAGAATATGAGACCGCCGGCTGACGTTTCATAGATGGAGAAAATCTTAAGCCTAAGACGACACATGGGAAGTCGAGGTCACGGCCAGAGGCAAGGTTCAGGAGGCAGGGAGCAGCTGGTTTACGCGAGAGTGCGGCTCTGTTAATGCCATTATTGACAGTTTATAAGGATAGATGGTGCCACACACTCAACGCACACCAGAAAATTTTTTCCAGTGGTTTTCATTTCTGTTTTTTTGGACACCATATCTTTCGACTCCAGGCTTTTATAAAGTTAGATTCTTCCGCTCGACTGAATGATTTCAAAAGGTGCAAAATCCTCCGATAAAGATGATGGTCATTAACGAGAAGCGTGTAAGCCTTGCACGTCGAAATGTAGTTTTCGACTAGGTTAAGTGAACGGTGATGTCGGAAAGGATAAGGGGCAGGGAGCCAACATCGTCAACACAATTCACATCTTCACGGCCTCTGCTCGGCGCATTAACCTGCCTGCGAGCTGCCTCACAATCTCGCAAAATCTTGTGATTACGTGAACTCCTCGCACCTGGGATCCCGAACCTGATTGTCGGGGGGTGTAAGGGGTCAATGGAGGGAAGGAGGTATTGGGAGTGAAGGTAGGATAGAAATGGAATTGGAAAGACTGGGAGAGAGAGAGAAAACACGGCTCAGAAAGAAGGTAACATGTAAAGACGATAGGCGAAGCTAACACTATGAGAAGAGAAAGTACAAGAGCTGGTAAAGGGCAATTTTGGCATTAAGAAATCTAGAAAAAAAAATAGGAAATTCCGTAAGAACACAAAGTAGCTTTCTACAAAGAAGAAGGACTAAACTAATAATCATAACGATTAAATAAATACCATTAAAATGAGGAAAATCCGGTATTTGGTGTTAGAAACAACTTTCACAAGCAACATAAGGACATTGGGAAAAGATATCTCAGTATCGAGGCTATTCATTATATGTAAATGAAACCAACTTGAAAATAAGATATTTAAGAAGTCATTGAAAGTAGTTTTAAAAAACTTTTTATTTTCTCTCGCTAATGATGTTTTGAAAAAAAATGCATATGAACTAATAATTTCTATAAAAATGCAATTACAATAAGGAAAATTTGTATAAAATACGTATGTATCATAGGGAATTAGAAGAGATTAATGATGAAGAAAAATATTCTAGTTATAAGATATTTGAAATACGTGTAGCATTTCCTTTCCTTTAGCTCGCTATTAGATGTTGGTAATTGGTTATTAAGCTAAAGCATCATTGAAAGTCCTTCTTATGAGCTTACCAAAGACTAAACGATTAAGAAATGTCATCTTAATGTCGAATGAATGCATTAGTTGTGTTATCTATTTCCTTTTCCCACAAGACCTGGAGCCCACAGGGCTAGTCTAGCAAGAAAAATGGCATTAGTTAATCTTTTAGCATTTGGTAAGGTCTGTGTTATTGAGAAGTCTTACCTTCATAACCAAAGGTTAACATCAAATACTTTAGTGTCTCGGGAAATGAATTACAGAGGCCTAGATAGTTCAGAATATTCAGCCATAATTTTCTCCGAAAAGAACATCTTCGCTAGATCCAAAATGAAAGATCAAGATATACGACAGTTTTTAAGGAGGCTGGTTATTGAGTTATACATTAGAAACTACATCTGACAGTTTTTAAGGAAGTTGGTTATTGGGTTATTCATAAGGAACTGTACATCTGACAGTTTTTAAGGAGGCTGGTTATTGGGTTATACATAAGGAACTGTACATCTGACAGTTTTTAAGGGGCTGGTTATTGGGTTATACACAAGGAACTGTACATACGACAGTTTTTAAGGAGGCTGGTTATTGGGTTATAAATACGGAACTGTACACCTGGAAGTTTATAAGGAGGCTGGTTATTGGGTTATAAATAAGGAACTGTACATCTGACAGTTTATAAGGAGGCTGGTTATTGGGTTATAAATATGGAACTGTACATACGACAATTTTTAAGGGGGCTGGTTATTTGGATATACATAAGGAACGGTACATCTGACAGTTTTTAAGGGGGCTGGTTATTTTGGATATACAAAAGGAACTGTACATCTGACAGTTTTTAAGAGGGCTGGTTATTTGGATATACATAAGGAACTGTACATCTGACAGTTTTTAAGGAGGCTGGTAATAGGGTTATAAATAAGGAACTGTACATCTGACAGTTTTTAAGGGGGCTGGTTATTTGGATATACATAAGGAACTGTAAATCTGACAGTTTTTAAGGAGGCTGGTTATTGGGTTATAAATAAGGAACTGTACATCTGACAGTTTTTAAGGGGGCTGGTTATTTGGATATACATAAGGAACGGTACATCTGACAGTTTTTAAGGGGGCTGGTTATTTGGATATACATAAGGAACGGTACATCTGACAGTTTTTAAGGAGGCTGGTTATTTGGATATACATAAGGAACGGTACATCTGACAGTTTTTAAGGGGGCTGGTTATTTGGATATACATAAGGAACGGTACATCTGACAGTTTTTAAGGAGGCTGGTTATTTGGATATACATAAGGATCGGTACATCTGACATTTTTAAGGAGGCTGGTTATTTGGATATACATAAGGAACTGTACATCTGACAGTTTTTAAGGAGGCTGGTTATTGGGTTATAAATAAGGAACTGTATATACGACAGTTTTTAAGGAGGCTGGTTATTGAGTTATAAATAAGGAACTGTACATCTGACAGTTTATAAGGAGGCTGGTTATTGGGTTATAAATAAGGAACTGTACATCTGACAGTTTTTAAAGGGGCTAGTCATTTGGATATACATAAGGAACAGTACATCTGACTGTTTTTAGGGAGGTTGGTCATTTGGATATACATAAGGAACTGAAAATCCGACAGTTTTTAAAGGAGGCTGGTTATTGGGTTATAAATAAGGAACTGTACATCTGACAGTTTATAAGGAGGCTGGTTATTTGGATATACATAAGGAACGGTACATCTGACAGTTTTTAAGGGGCTGGTTATTTGGATATACATAAGGAACTGTACATCTGACAGTTTTTAAGGAGGCTGGTTATTTGGATATACATAAGGAACGGTACATCTGACTGTTTTTAAGGAGGCTGGTTATTTGGATATACATAAGGAACTGTACACCTGACAGTTTTTAAGGAGGCTGGTTATTGGGTTATACATAAGGAACTGTACATACGACAGTTTTTAAGGAGGCTGGTTATTGGGTTATAAATAAGGAACTGTACACCTGGAAGTTTATAAGGAGGCTGGTTATTGGGTTATAAATAAGGAACTGTACATCTGACAGTTTTTAAGGAGGCTGGTTATTGGGTTATAAATAAGGAACTGTACATCTGACAGTTTTTAAGGGGGCTGGTTATTTGGATATACATAAGGAACGGTACATCTGACAGTTTTTAAGGGGGCTGGTTATTTGGATATACATAAGGAACTGAAAATCCGACAGTTTTTAAGGAGGCTGGTTATTGGGTTATAAATAAGGAACAGTACGTCTGACAGTTTTTAAGGGGGCTGGTTATTTGGATATACATAAGGAACGGTACATCTGACAGTTTTTAAGGAGGCTGGTTATTTAGATATACATAAGGAACTGAAAATCCGACAGTTTTTAAGGAGGCTGGTTATTGGGTTATAAATAAGGAACTGTACATCTGACAGTTTGTAAGGGGGCTGGTTATTTGGATATACATAAGGAACGGTACATCTGACAGTTTTTAAGGGGGCTGGTTATTTGGATATACATAAGGAACTGAAAATCCGACAGTTTTTAAGGAGGCTGGTTATTGGGTTATAAATAAGGAACAGTACGTCTGACAGTTTTTAAGGGGGCTGGTTATTTGGATATACATAAGGAACGGTACATCTGACAGTTTTTAAGGAGGCTGGTTATTTGGATATACATAAGGAACTGAAAATCCGACAGTTTTTAAGGAGGCTGGTTATTGGGTTATAAATAAGGAACTGTACATCTGACAGTTTATAAGGAGGCTGGTTATTGGGTTATAAATAAGGAACTGTACATACGACAGTTTTTAAGGGGGCTGGTTATTTGGATATACATAAGGAACGGTACATCTGACAGTTTTTAAGGAGGCTGGTTATTTGGATATACATAAGGAACTGTACATCTGACAGTTTTTAAGGAGGCTGGTTATTTGGATATACATAAGGAACTGTACATCTGACATTTTTTAAGGAGGCTGGTTATTGGGTTATACATAAGGAACTGTACATATGACAGTTTTTAAGGAGGCTGGTTATTGGGTCATAAATTAGAAACTGTACATCTGACAGTTTTTAAGGAAGCTGGTTATAGGGTTATACATAAGGAACTGTACCTCTGACTAGCACCAAATGGTGGCTGTGGCACTTTGACAAGGCCTTTTCCTATGACCAAAGAGGGATAAGTTAGCATATTTCTCAAAATTCATTCCATAAAATAATGCTAAATGTTATGATATGCATACCTCCAAAGGTTACTGGCATAAACTTTCTGAGGAGGACAGGATCAACCGGATTAAGAAAAAAATAATAAGAAATATGTAAATAATTTGAGCGAGATCAGATCATTGGCACAACTGATGGGAAATGCTGCAAAGTATCTAGTATTCATAAAAAAATCTATATATAAATAAAAGATATGTTCTGTTGCAAGGTCCTCGAGATATAAATCGCCCATCCTCATACGAAATGTGTCAAATTCACGAATGTCCATTTTCTGATGTGTGGTACCTTTCTTAAGATGCACATGACTACTATCACTAGACCCTTAACAGCCCTACCAGATCAGCTCAACAGATAAACAATTACATTCACTTCACAGGTACACTAAACCACAAATGACAGTAATATTCTTATGGTAACCTTCAATATATGGCTCAAATATTCGTGCATTAATCTATTTCAGTTTATTTGCTAACCCAACAAAAAGACGTGTAAATCACTTACTTCATCCTATGGTATCAAAATTTCACTATACAGATATTTTCTCCTTCAGGAAAATCAAAATAATGAAAGGTCACTTATAATTATATTGACGTTTCCAACATTAATAACATTATTTAACGCGAAACCCAGGTCTTTCTAGATTATTACTAGGATACAATGCCTTTAATGAATGTAAATTCACTTCTGAGCTATATTCGAATAGTGATGCATTAATAATTCATAATCACTATAACATTTCTATAGAGCTTTAACAGATTAAATCAATTTCGTGATTCTTATCCTGATACTTGAACAACCAATCTTTTCACTTCATGTAATATTCATCATTACATTAACGATTTGCAACAATCTCAAATAAGCTATTTTGTAAATGTTTCTAAATAACAAACGTTCAACTTTGATGATGGAACCGAATCTTCATCTCCACAATTAATGGTTCGTGCCTATATACAAATCTGGTAACTTTCTCTAAACTGCAAGTTAAAATTTTTTACACTTTGGTTCATGGGTGAACGTGATTGACCAGAATGAGTGACCACAATTCTTGAGAGCTAGTGAGGTATTTAAACAAAATGAACGCACCTAATCAATTTTGATTCGAACATCAACAATTATTTCGTAGTATCATTAAAATCACATTATGCTTAAAATATCAAGTGCTTCGGGCAGTTATCATTCGATTAGATAAGAGATAAACCTAGAATATCTTGCCGATGTTCCTCAAAACAGAAAATCTTCTGTAATTATGAATAATGATACATTGGGTTTAGTAGTTGATTGCACTACATTTTGTAATTAGCTAATAAGCTCAATTGGAGGAATTGGGATTTTCATATTATGCTACCCAACAACGGAAAATGTTCTGCATTTTTCTTTTTAGTAATTTGGGATTTATGGACGAACGCTGACAATTGTTCACTATTTTCCCTTAGGTTAGCCCAGCCTTTCTCAACCGGGGGCCCGTGCCATGGGCATTCGACCGGGGCTTGGAATGTATAATTATGGTGACGATATTCGCCTTGCTGTGGACATAGAAGGCCTCGTCACCCGAGCCCAACAGCATGTCTCATTGATTGTATCGTTCAGAATTTATTTTTTTATTTACTTTAGTGACTGAGTAAATAACATAAAACTAAATCTGCATTTTTTTTTCTTTCGGAAGGGCAGAGTACCACGAGTGGCAGTGACTCGGTTGGGGGGCATCAAAGGTTAAGAAACGCTGGGTTAGCCAGTGAACAGATCTTTCTCATTATTGGATAATATTTATTTCCGTCTGGCTGATACTATGCACCACTGGAAATTAAAGACTTCTGTCTTTTTTACTATTTATAGGTGGGTACTACAGCATTTCTGCAAGTAACCCCCTTTAGCATAGGTTAGTCATACGTTCAGTTCCTTATGTTGGGAACCATTTACAGCACAGTGAGTTACATGGCAAGTGGCAAGCATCTAAGGCAGGCTGAACTTAACGACTTTCCATTACTATTTTTCAACTAAAGGGCACTTCTGTTCATTTTCAAGTTTGACTATCTAAATCATGACAATTTTTATATAGTTTAATTGTCTTGGATCTCTTTTCCCCCCACTGAATTGTAACATAGACAATGTTTACTTTGGAATCTTACCCAATTTATTGGAAAAGCTGTATCGTTTAATTTTTTATAAGTATATACCTTGACATCGAAATATATCTTAACTGAATGTTATAACACTTGTAAAATACCTTGAGGAAAAATTACACTTCTAAAAATACACACAAGGGTAAAATTCCTCTTATTCGTGAAAGTCACTCATACTTTTTTTTTTTCTTTTTTTTTTTTTTAAATCTCCCGAAGGACATGCACGTTTTAAGCACCTTTTCCGTTTTTTCTTTAAGAAACCGGAAAAAAATTCACTCTGCATTAATCCCAAAGAAATAAAAACCGCTAGTTCATCTTCCGAGGGCTAAGTGCAAGGTCCTACTTGTAATATGTCTGTCTTAGCGGTTGAGTTTGCTGTTTCAAGTCAAACCTGTTTCTTTTAAAAGAACTGTTAGAGCCTCTCTCTCCTCTATTTGTAATACCTTATTATCATTATTGTTCTTTAGTTAAGAAAACTATCATCAATTCAAGCAAATAAAATATTGCTCAATTACACACTTCATTCATAAATCAACATATGAATATATACAGTAAATTCCTTAACTATTAAAGTATAAACCTCTTCTTTATCAATTTTTTTTTTTTTGGCAAACACTAATCAATCACATACTCTTGTGTATGAACTCTTTCACTTTCTCATTTACGTTCGCCGGTTCAAACAAAATAATCATTACTTCCCAAAGAAAGATTCACTCTCTCTCTCTCTCTCTCTCTCTCTCTCTCTCCTCTCTCTCTCTCTCTCTCTCTCTCTCTCTCTCTCTCACAAAATCTCAATAATGCAAGTGCTGTATGCATAGACATAAAATAATCATTACTTCCCAGCGCAGGATTCTCTCTCTCTCTCTCTCTCTCTCTCTCTCTCTCTCTCTCTCTCTCTCTCTCTCTCTT
>NC_090729.1:171099500-171115414 GCF_036898095.1 Palaemon carinicauda | reverse complement strand
AGAAAAGAACAAACCTGCAAAATATATGGCTGGTATGCAAATAATTTTAAGTACGACACAGACATGGTTATAGGAAAGCGATATGTGCAAGATGGCCCACAAAGGCAACGAGAGAGAGAGAGAGAGAGAGAGAGAGAGAGAGAAACGGTTCTCAATAAAAATCTAAAATATAATAGAGAAACAGAAAAGTAAATGGAGATATATTTTCAACAAAATAGATCATTGTAAACTTCATTTAAGAGAGATGTGGAAAGAGAGGTTTGAGCAATAAGCAAATTATAATTAATTTGTTCCCCAAATTATGAGAGAGAGAGAGAGAGAGAGAGAGAGAGAGAGAGAGTCCTCTTTTCAGCAAAATCCACATGCAACAATGCAATGGCTTTTCAAAGTTGAAATCCCACAACAAAGTGCCTTTTGATTCTCACAAATAACACAGAAATACTGTAGCCTACTCGGGTAATTTTTTGGTCTCATGTAAACAAGGATTTTATTTCAATTAATATAATAATGGTAATAACAGCAGGAAATCAGATAGTAATAAGAATAATAATAGGGGTTATTGTGGCCTGATTGGTAATGTCTCTACCTGGAGTTTGCCAGACGGGCATCGAGTCCCGCTCAGACTCGTTAGTGCCTTTAGTGTTTGCAACCTTACCATTTTTGTGAGCTAAGGTTGGGGGTGTTTGGAGGAGCCTATAGGTCTATCTGTTGAGGCATCAGCAGCCATTGCCCGGCCCTCCTTGGTCCTAGCTTGGGTGGAGAGGGGCTTGGGCGCTGATTACATAATATATGGTCAGTCTCTAGGGCATTGTCCTGCCTTCTAGGGCAATGTCACTGTCCCTTGCTTTTGTTATTCATAAGCGACCTTTAAATAGCAACTGGTACTTTAACAACTATTGTTATTGGACCTTTATCGTCATTGTCTCCGGGAGAACATAAAGACTTTTCGAAGATATTGTTTTTGATCCAAACTATTTATGTTGTTAGGCAAACTGTTTAAGATTATCACTAAATTGCTTTGAAAATTATTATTCTAATATTTGATTGATGATCAAAATTTATCTACTTAAAGCGTTATTCTTTACGAAGTTCATTGTATAATCATTCTTTTGCATCAATTATGCGTTACGTATCTGCCTTAAAAACTGTTAAATGAAATGAAATTTGATTTATCAATTCCAGGGAATAATATTTTTTTACGTCACTTAAGCTTTTTAATTTGACGCGCAAAAAAAAAAAAAAAAAAAAAAAAAAAAAGAAGAAGATCCAATCACCGAGTCCGGGTATTTGCTTTGATTTTGCAAATTCAATTTAGCGCGAACGCCTAAGAAGACCGATTCACGAAATGGATGCAAATTAAAAGCTTATTAGAAAACTCGCGAGAATGCTTAGCATGTGAACGATTGCATTATGGAGACACGACGGTTCCTCCATTACCACTATTACAAGTTTTTTTTTTTTTTTTTTTTTTTTTTTTTTTTTTTTTTTTTTTTTTTTGGGTGCAGTATTTCAACAGGGATGAGCGAATGTCACAGGGAATGAACAAGTAGAGAGAATCTCATTACGAAGATCCTTCTAATTTATTCATACCTGTCCTGAGGACAAAAATAATAGAGGGAAAATTCCTACTATAACTGGTCTGGATTCAGTTACATGAGGATGAAAATTCCGTCTAATGATAGTTTTTTTTTCATGAAATAATTATACCATTCAGCAAATATTCAGAGGTTAGGATGGCAGGGTCGTCCTTGCCATGATTCTTGAACATGGTGTGTCCTACGATATTTTTAGCTTTACCTCAGCAGTAGGTCTTCTGAAAGCTATTTAACTTTTAAAAGACATTATTTTTCGAGCTGAAAGGCCACCCCTGCGAGTCGGTGCAAATCTGCCTCATTAAAAAGAATTGACTATAGTACATTATGAGCTTAAATCTGCAATCCCCAGCTAGTAACCTATTTGAGATCTCTCTATGAAATAAAAATGTCGCATTAAATTAAATCTGTTGTGATTTAATAATGAGTTCCCTCTTAATAATGTTTGTGACCTATTGGTTGAAAAGTATAATTGGGACATATAACTGTTGATTAGTTAAGCTAAACCTCAGACTGCAATAAAGAATAGGATGTATGGAAATGAAGGGAAAACTGTTCTAGATATTTACTAATAAGAGCAAGCTAAGAAATTCACTTTTTCTCCTGATTCTCGAAAGTAAAATTAACCCAGATAAATTTCTCTCTGGGTCGTTTAACAAGAAAATGGAAGGGTGTAAAATCAATGGTAATTATTAGTTTCCTAAGTGAGGGCCAATAATTAAAGAATTGGATTCGATTTAGTTTTTAAAATTCTAATGAGAAATTAAATGAATATCTGTCATTAGTGTCAATGAAATAAATAATGAAAACTCATCTTTCTCTTTCTTTCACTCACAAAGAGGATGTTCAAGTAAATTGAAAGACTCAAATACTTGAGATTTTTAAAGTAATGTCATGAAGAGATATGATAAGAAGGGTTAAAATTTCTCTCTCTCTCTCTCTCTCTCTCTCTCTCTCTCTCTCTCTCTCTCTCTCTCTGTGCGCTTAGTGTTACTGTATGCTAGTGAGTCCCATGCTGTGATCCGAGAAATTAGCTGATTTAACGTGGATAACAAAAGGCTATCGATTGCAATATAGCAACAAGTTTTCGTGAATAGTCGGTGATTCGTTTGAGGTCAGAAAAGTGACATAAAACGTCGGCATAGGGTAGTTATCCTGTGAATTACTAAAAATCTGATCAAGATGGCGCTCTATAACACAGGCAAGCTTGGAGGGATATTTCTGCAATCAGCAAAAGTAAATTCCATGAGTTGGCGAAACAAGAAATAGACTATTTGGTAACAGAGGTCGCTAGTAACTCCAACCAGTGTGACGAAAAAATATTCTCAGACATATTGAAACAATATGATCCAACAAACTGGGGAAAATCTGCGAAAACATCAGCAAAATGATAGAAGAAATTTCAAAGAAGATCCAAGTGATAAAGAGACTTATAAAGAAAGTTTACATCAATCAACACATTCTATCAAAGAACAATAAGAAGTCCAATAAGGTGAATATGCTGATTGATGCATTGGAAAAAAGAATACCCAAATGGTGCAGTACTTGTAAGATATGGTATTCCATTATTAATCCTCAACAACTGATCAGAAAATGCGATTCTTGTCATGTACCAACACACCCTACATGTGCTTAAATACAGCAAAAAATCAAAAAAATAGAGACGCAAAGGTATTCTGCTCAACATGCTTAGTCTGGTTAGAAAATATAATTAAGTTGAGACTGAATCTGCAATTAGTTGAAGATAAAGAGAAAGACGAAGAAGAAGACGAAGAAGAGAAAAATGAACAGGATATGTGTGAGGATGCAGAGGGAATCATTGATACAACTTATGATGCCATCCAACAACATACTTACGAAGAAATAAATGATCAGATGGAAACAAATAATAGACCCAATAGACTCTACCCGGACCTACATACTTTTAGGGAAGAGCAAGAACAAGAAAAAAAAGAAAAGAAAGATATAGTCTGCAATTTGCTGAAAAGAGGGAATTGCAGATTTGGTGAAAGATGCTATTACAAGCATCCAAAGATATGCCATAATTATGAAATATATGGTAAATGTGCGTATTTAGACGGATATGGAGAAGAATGCAGAGATCTCCATCCAAAAATATGCAAAACCCTAAAAGAAGGAAAAGGATGCAAAATCAAAAAAAAAAAAATGGATATTTGCATCCTGCAACCATGAATGAAAGTAAGAAAACTCAGCAAACAGAAAAAAAAATGAAAGCAAAAATGAAACAAAAAAAAAAGAAACAAAAATACAAGACGAGTATATACCGCGCTATGCACAAAGGGCCCCAAGATATGATGCCTTTCAACCTAAATATGCACAATTAGAGCCCAACTACAAAGAATGCATCTATAATGCCAGGGGTTGGTGCAGATATGGGGATAATTGCAGGTATACACACAAAAATAAATATGAAGGTGAAAGCGCAAATATAATAGAAAAGTTGGATTTTTAATGGCAGAATTCCTGGAAATGAAGAAAACATCATATCAGAACTGGAAAGAAACATAGGAGAATCCATATTATTACCAATATTAAATAATTGAGGATGAAACACAAACCATAATAGTGATGAATGCACAGGGTTTAGTCACGAGTAACTCTAAAAGGAAAATAGAGTTCTTTGAAGAACTAACCCAAATTGAAAAAATAGATATATTAAATATAAGTGAAACATGGTATTCCCAAGAGACTGGCAGTGACAACCAGATAAAGGGTTTCCAAACATATAGATCAGACAGAACAAATAGGAACCAAGGGGGAACCGCAATATATGGAAGAGACATAAATCAAGGAAGAAAGGAAGTCTGTGAAAAATACAGCAACACAGAATGTGAATTGATTGTGGTAGAATTTGAATTTGAAAAACTAGTTAATATTGTAGTTTACAGACCCCCAAATACTACGGAGTTTGACATAATAATAGAAAATATAGATGATATATGTAGAAACCATAAAGACTGAAATATACTCCTATCCGGAGTTTTTAACTTTCCTTTCGTGGATTGGAAAGAACGAATAGAAGAAAGTGGTTGTATATATGCATATAAAAAAGAGAGTAATAGTAGCGCAGAAGATAAGAGGCAATTTGAAAAACTTAAAGATATGCTATTAGAACATAATGTGAAACAAATAAACCACATTCCAACAAGAAAGGAAAATGTCCTAGATCTAGTATTTGTGAATGAGGTGAATTATGTTAAAGAAATAAGTGTATAACACGGAAATTTCAGACCACAATGTCATAGAATTAATAGTACATTCCAAAGCAAGTGATCGCAGAGATAATCAAAGCACAAAACGATGGGAAGGATATGGAAAATATAATTTTTATAGTAAGAATATAAAATGGTCAGAAATAAATGAAGAACTGAACAAAGAATGGAAAATGTATTTGTAAGTGATAATATACAGGTAAATACGGATATACTGAACAAAATACTGGAGAAAATTGTTTAAAAATATGTACTGAAAAAAAAACAGTGGACATCAGACATGCATACCAAGAGACAGAAGGATCTTACTTCAGAAAATTAGAAAGTGGAAGAAAAATCTTGCAAAAGAAAAAAATGTATGGAAAATGATGGAAATAAAATGTAAGATAGGAAATGCAGAACAAAAGATTATACAATTTAAAGAAAATGAAAAAAGGGTCTTAGAAAAAAGGACACTTCAAAATATCAAAAAAAAAAAAAAAAAAAAAACCCAAAGTACTTTACTCCTATGCAAAAAAGATGAATTAAAGGAGATTAGAAATAGGCCCTCTAAGAATTGAAGGACGGTTAACGAATAAAAGAAAGGAAATATGCAACATATTAGCAGAAAAATATAAGAGTGAGTTCACGCCAAGAATTGCGAATGAGAATAATGAAACAGAAATGAGAGAAGAAAATGTTGAATATCGAACGGGTATAGATATTAATGAAGCAGATATTGTCAAGGCTATAAATGAAATTAAAAATGGATGGGCAGCCGGACCAGATGGAGTTCCAGTGATTCTGTTAAAAAAAAACTGCACACACGTTCGCGAAGCCGCTTGCAATACTGCTAAGACAAAGTGTAGATATGAGCGAGATATATGTTAAACATAAATTAGCTTATATAACCCCTATTTTCAAAAGTGGATCAAGACTAGAGGCAAGCAATTATAGACCTGTTAGTCTAACATCATATATTATGAAAGTGTATGAGAGAGTAATAAAAAAGAACATAATGAATCATTTGGTTAAAAATAATTTGTTTAATATAGGTCAACACGGTTTTGTGCCCGGAAAAAGTACACAAACCCAACTGATAGCACATTATGAAAACATACAAAAATATGATAAATGAAAAAGACAGATGTGATCTATCTAGATTTTGCAAAAGCCTTTGACAAGGTAGATCATAATATATTAGAGAAAAAAAATGAAAAAGCATAATATTGTGGGAAAGATAGGAAAATGGGTAAAAGAATTCCTGCATAACAGAAAACAGATTGTGGTTGCAAATGACGAAAAATCAGATGAAAATCAGGTAATATCTGGCGTGCCACAGGGTACGGTATTAGCTGCACTGCTGTTGTTATTATGATCTCAGACAGACTGTGATGTTAAAAACTCTGTAGTGAGAAGTTTCGCCGATAACACAAGAATAAGTAGAGAAATAACTTGTGATGAAGATAGGAACTCACTACAAAGAGATTTAAACAAAATATATGAATGGGCGGAGATAAATAGGATGGTATTTAACTCTGATAAATTCGAATCAATAAATTATGGAAACAGAGAAGGAATGGTATATGCATACAAGGGACCTAATAACGAGACAATCACAAACAAGGAAGCAATTAAAGACCTTGGTGTAATGTTAAATAGGAATATGTTATGCAATGACCAAATAGCAACACTGTTGGCTAAATGTAAAGCAAAAATGGGAATGCTATTCAGAAACTTTAAAACAAGAAAAGCTGAACACATGATTTTGCTTTACAAAACTTATGTACGTAGTACACTCAAGTACTGCAATGTGATATGGTATCCACACTACCAAAAGGATATTGCACAAATAGAGAGTGTACAAAGGTCCTATACTGCTAGAATAGAAGAAGTTAAGGACCTTGACTACTGGGAAAGACTGCAATTTTTAAAACTATACAGTGTAGAAAGGAGAAGAGAACGCTACATGATAATACAAGCATGGAAGCAAATAGAAGGAATAACTGAAAACATCATGGAGCTAAAAATATCAGAAAGAGCAAGCCGAGGTAGATTAATAGTGCCAAAAACTATACCAGGAAAACTAAGGAAGGCGCAGAGACCATTAATCCACTACGAACCAGCATCGATAATGCAGCGACTATTTAATGCGCTGCCAGCTCATCTAAGAAACATATCAGGAGTGAGCGTAGATGTGTTTAAGAATAAGCTCGATAAATACCTAAGATGCATCCCAGACCATCCAAGACTGGAAGATGTAAAATACACCGGAAGATGCATTAGCAACTCTCTGGTGGATATACCAGGTACCCCACACTGAGGGACCTGGGGGAACCCAAACATAAAATAAGGCAAGGTAAGGCTCTCTCTCTAATACAATTTAGATTGATGATAAAATTGAAAAGTCGCCAATAAAATTCTGCATCAGCGATGGATATCTTATCCTCGTTTGGTGTCGTCCAAAAAAAAAAAAACCTTCTCTGTATGATCAAATAATTGTTTAGTATCCTATCTAATATCAGATGTGCCTTAATTTTTGCAACAAACGTTAGTAGATCTGGAGCGAGAGGCAATGGGTCGCAATGAGGCCCAAAAATCTACCGAAAGGAGTTAGTCTGAAGTAGTTTGCTAAAATGCTCATAGCTCTGACATTGCTGATATCGAGATAAGTAACAGTTGATGATGATAGGACGAATATGATGAAGGCTCATGATGATGGAGTGAACAGGAAGACGAAGGTGGTCGTTGATAATAAGATGGAATAATAATATTGCATGTTACGATGATGGAATGTATATGATAAAATTAGTGAATGAATGTGGACGGAATGATTATGAGATGCGCGGAAATAGATTAAAAATTATCAAATATTTTAATGTAGAATGGATGTGGCTTAGACAAACAATGAGAGAATGTTAGACAGAATAAAAGTAAAAATATTCAGTCAAAGAAGTTTATCGTAAATGGACAATACAAAAGTGGATATGAAATAAATGGACTACCCTTCAGTTATTGATGTATACACACTCATGGGTGTGATGCAAACAGAAGATGAAGGAATGTACAGTCAAATTCAAAAGTCAGTTGGCCCTCTCTTACGTCCATAAAAGTAATAGTCTGCTAGTGTCTGTAGACAATTGGAATAGATTATGCATAGCTGTTAGGCAGACGATGATATCATGATATTCAATAAGTTAAAAATTATTAAAAGACCCATCCGCCTTGCTAACGCTTCTAAACCACTGCAGTGAGAGAAGTCGCCACGGAGTATAAATAAATGTGTTCCTAACAGAAAAAAAAAGAAACCGGAGGGCTGAACAGACTTTCCCCCTCTATAATTTCTCTAATCCATTTAGGACGGCCATGAAAAATTACTTGAATAAACACCAAACAACAGCCATGTTTGTTTTTACTCTACTTTTATCAATTGCAGTTTTGGAAAGAGCTCTCACAGCTGCACGGTCTCGTGGGGAAAAATGTCTTCAGTTGCAGCACAACAAATGGAGCGAACAGTTCCAAAAGAATTGTCAATGTAAACAAGAATTGGAGGCATTTATCTAAACATACACAAACAAAGACTGTTTCTCGTGTTGCCATAACCCAATAGGGCTGGAATTTCAGGAATGTTAACCAAATTTACCTAAAATTATAAATGCTTGACTGCGTGTGCTTTAATGAGCCAGTTCAGTTGTCGGACCCGTAAAGAGTTTTATTAATTTTAATAACCTATTGGACATTTATCGCCTATGAATTATTTGAAAGAATTAATTATCATAATTTGACTCGAGAGAGTAAAGCATTACACACTTAACAAACATGGGAACTCAAAATGAGGAATATTCATAGTTGTAAAGGAAATTCGTTATCATGGTATTGAGTTTGCATAGCTGATTTGATATAATTCCTTTTGATATTTACAGAAATATAAAATATTGGATAAGTTATACGATTAAATGCATGACTGACTGATTTAGCATCCTAAACTGACTTCACGATATCAATGATAATTGAGGTCAATAAATACATAATTTATGGATTTTTCTGTTGACTAGAAATCGTCTTGATATTTTTAAAAGCATATGCATACAATAGATACATGAACAAAAGGTGTGGATGATTCATTTTATTTGAAAGTTAGAGTAGTTCGTCAAAGGTGAAGCCCAGTATAAGAAAATCGCTTTCTTTTAGTTAGTAAATCGTTCATCGAAGTTGATAGCTAAAAATTCCGTTCTCCTGTGTCGAAATCTAGACAAAAAATAGATTAATAAAGAACAAAGAAACATGGCATTTACTACGACTGAAATTTTAGGGTATTTTTCATATCACAAAACCATGGACGCGCAAAATTCCTATTGTAATCTTTTTTATTCGATCAGCAATTACTAATTAATTACTATTGTACATATAACAAGGTTTTCTGTAGGCCAGTTGACGTGAACTCTTCATATGAAACAGAATCACACACACCCATTATATATATATATATATATATATATATATATATATATATATATATATATATATATATATATATATATATATATATATATATATATATATATATATATATATAACACATCTTTTCATAATAATATCTCGGCTTCATTATAATATTTAAATATTTTAATCCTGTACCAACCGTGTGTCACACGATCGTACATAGTTCATTTTGTGCTTGTATCTTCGCTCTCCCCTCGCACTAAAAAGAACCTGAAAAATCATGTCTGCTTTTTTCCTCTGTAACAGTGTCAATATTTGAACATGAAAATTCTTGTTGCTTTTAGATTTTGTATATAAAGGAGAGTGTTCTTTAATAAACTAACTCAGTTGCTTTCACACTGCCTTTGAGTTCACAACCTTCCTCATCATCATCACCATCGTTATTATTGCCGTTATTGTTGTTGTAAGCATTATTATTATAATTACAATCGCTGCTACTGTTGTTACAGTGTTTATTATCACAATTTCCCTAGTTAGAACGTGAACATTTTACTACTGAGGCCATTACTATCTATGTGGGCGTTGCAGTTGTTTTATTGACGGTGTTTGATAACTATAATTATCCTCATTGCTGTTATTTTCAGCTGCTAAAACTTGTATCATGTGATCAGAATGAAAAATTCTAGAACAGACTTTGTACTCTCCATAACTATTAAACCTTGTGCCATCAGTTTATCTCAAGCTGTGCACTGTAAGTGTTACTTACTGTCTAACTGCGAGTTTTCCCCTGTTGCACAAGTAAGCTGAATGGCCTCCTAGGCCCCTGTGCTTGGCCTTCTGGCCCAAATTCATACCTGACATTCTACAAGGAAGAAAATCGGTTTAACTCTCCCAAATGTATTATCAATGTGAAGATACCGAGTGTCAAAACCGAAGCTATAGTAAGGTTAATTGGAACGCACTGTTATAAAAGGTTTTAATGCAATCTAACGAGCTTTTGTCTCATGAACAAAAGGATATAGTTAAGACATGAAATTCTTGATCATAAGATTATGAGAACCTCAGATTTATATTTAGATTATCTGGTTGGTGGTAGCAACATCATCTGTCGAAGGTGACCATAGCGTCGAACCACTATTTATTGCCAATCAATGACAATTTGATATTAATCAGGTTGTATTTCAATTACACTTTAGTGGTTAAAACGGCAATAAAAAAATAGTAAGGATGATAAACAGGTACCACATTTTGCAGCTTTTCCACACCCATTCGTGTCGAGTGTATCGCTGATAAAAAAACCAATGAGATTAATATTGATCTGAAATAGTGTGGAAGTGTGACAACTATTTATAGACAAATTTGGAATAGTAGCAATATCAGTGTTTATCTGATATGGCAATTCATATCTAAAGTAAGGTTCGCTAAGATGGAGTTGCCTTAATACGTTTGCTTCAAATATTTCGGATTTGCCTCGTTATGTTGAAGAAAAGGCTCAATATCGCCAGATTTGAAATAATTTCTTTGGCTTGTTTATCCCCAGAGAGAGAGAGAGAGAGAGAGAGAGAGAGAGAGAGAGAGAGAGAGAGAGAGAGAGAGAGAAAATGAAAAAACTACCAACATTTGGTGAAACCTTGCAACATTGTTATGGCAATACGCGTGATTATGTCATATTAAAATCAGAAATACTTTTCCAAGCCATATCAGGCCATGTATATATTTAGAAACGGCTCTGATGTGACAGCTGACATGGCCCAAAATACCTCGAAATATCACCTGCTTCTTATCAGGAGCCCATTTGAGGATCCGATGGTCCCTTGTGTAGCATTTTCTTCTGGAAGGATGAAAAATGGCCCCAGTTTTTTTTTTTTTTTTTTCTGTTGTAATTTCATCTAGTTCGTATAATTTCCCCATTGGGAACCTCATTAGGAGGGTCACGGGAAGACATTATTATTTGATAGGGTCCTTGTTTCCATTACTTGTATTGGTGTACCGTTCAAAGTAGTTTGGGGGCGAGAAAATGAAATAAAGACCTTTTAAAGTAATATGATAGGAAAAACAGGAATAGAAAAAACTTTTATATCTGGTTGGGAATAAGCATTTACAACTTGCCGTTTTTGCAAGTGATGTCGTTGAGTACAGGGTTGCCAGGTTGGCCTTTTTTAGGCCAAAAAACCCCACAAAATTTGGCCTTTTTATGCTAGATACATACATTTGGCCTTTTTTAAATTGTATAGCCTTAAATGCTATATTTTCAGCCTTTTTCTACCATTAGGTTGACGTTTTAAAGCTGCAGCTGATCAGACGTTGGCCTTTTCTCATTTGGAAAACCTGGCAACCCTGGTTGAATATATAAGGAAAGGTTAATATGTATGTATATACAGTATCCATACAGTAAATAATTTATATTTTATATATATATATATATATATATATATATATATATATATATATATATATATATATACTGTATGTATATACACGTCTCTCTCTCTCTCTCTCTCTCTCTCTCTCTATATATATATATATATATGTATATATATATATATATATATATGCATATATATATACGCATATATATATATATATATACATACATATATCTATATATATGTATATATATATATATATATATATATATGCATATATATATACGCATATATATATATATATATATATACATACATATATCTATATATTATATATATGTGTATATATGTATATATATATATATATATATATATATATATTTATATATATATATATATATATATATATATATATATATATATGTGTGTATATATATAATATGTGTGTGTATGTATGTATGTATGTATGTATCCTTATATGCAACCTATCAAATGTTGTGCTTGTGTTGCGTGCATGAGACATTGAGAGAGATGACTGTTTTCGATCTCAATTGATTGCCTTTTCAAGTTCAGATCACCGTTCGAAGAATGTCAACAATAGAGGAACATCATCTCGAGGCTTTCACGTCAGACCGAAGCGGAACTAGCGAGTATTTTTTGTGATATTGCAAACTTCTCTGTTTACTTCTAAACTCCGGAGGAAGTCCTTTATGAGATCTTTCAGAGCTAAATTTATTCTCGTTATAATCGTCATACAAAGGAAAGTAGCGCCTTTCATCCGGATGACTTATGGATATTAGAAATTGGCTATAGTTCGTAGTCTTCAAATGAACCTTTATATTTTCATGTATTTATTTGTAGATCTAATCTAGAGGGAGAGTGGGTATTAGGCCACCATATCAATCCATACGTAGCTCTACATACATTTAGCTCTGAGGAATTTCGTAATCTGGGATCATATTTTTCTTGGTTTTGTTATTTCCCTAGTTATGAAATTTCGTTTATTATTATTATTATTATTATTATTATTATTATTATTATTATTATTATTATTATTATTATTATTATTATTATTATTATTATCACCATTGTTATTATTATTATTATTATTATTAATATTATTATTATTATTATTATTATTTTAGTTTTTTAATCACTGTCTGGTAGTTTATTGTGTGGAGTTCCAGGTTGCATCCAGCTTCTTTTTTAATTCACCACTTTCCTCACTAAATGTTCTGTTTTAAGTAGCACTGTACCGTACGGGTTTCATACACGCTCGTGCACTCTAATATTAGCATGTTTTATGCTGTTTGAATTTTCTGTCATTCTTGCTCTCATCTGTCTGTATAAAAGCTCAATGTCTTGTTGAATAAAGTTCTCTTGCATTCATGGTGCGTCTCTGAGTTCCTCCAGAGAAACATCGCAAATGTGCGAGGTGGTTGTCAGGTACTAACAAAGAGGCGTGATAAATATAAGTGAATGTTATTCAAACAGTATAAAACATGCGATAGCAGTCTTAAACATGTGTCTATTATCAGTGCGAGGGAGAGCGAGCGGTAAAAAAGCAGTAACGTTACAGTGTAGGGGCGTGTATGAAACACGTGCAGTACAGCACGCTCTTTTGGACAAGTCCATGGTCTATATCGGCTCCCACCTTCTCAAGATTCCTCTTCAGTGACGTAGGTATGGTCCCCAGCGCTCCTTTGATTTTTGGCACCACCTCTACTTGCTTATTTCATAGCCTTTTCAATTCAGTTCTAGTCGTAAGTCTAGGATTATTATTATTATTATTATTATTATTATTCGAACATTTGCATGGAACAAACCTTATTAACTTGTAAAACAAACGTCCAACGAGTTCGTCTTTTAAAAAATTGAAGATATATGAAATTATTAATAACCGATGAATCTAGTGGCAATTCAGGTAGATGTTTATGAAGAAATTCTAAACGAAGTAAATTTCAGTTACTTCTTTCACGAGTTTGAGGCTGGCTCCAACTGTTCGATTTTCTTTAATTGATAAATGATAATTTCCAATGGAATGAAGACAACTGTCCGAGCCATAAGCTTGCAGATGGTTTTAACATTGAAGACTACAGCGCACTCGTTTCTTATTGGTGGTCCTTACTGTTTGGAATAACCAAACCCCAAAAATCATAGGTAGTTGGTTGGCCAGGGCACCATCCACCCGTTGAGATACTACCGCTAGAGAGTTATGGGGTCTTTTGACTGGCTAGACAGAACTATATTTGATTCTTCTCTCTGGTTACGGTTCATTTTCTATTTGCCTACACACATACACACCGAATAGTATGGCCTATTCTTTACATATTCTCCTCTGTCCTCATGCACCTGACAAGACTGACCATACACACACAATTCTTCTTCACCCCAGTGGCTAACTAGTGCACTGTAATTGTTCAGTGGCCACTTTCCGCTTGATAAGGGTAGAAGAAAAGACTTTAGCTATGGTTAGCAGCTCTTCTAGGAGAAGGGCACTCCAAAATCAAACCATTGTTCTCTAGTCTTGGGTAGTGCCATAGCACCTGTACCATGGTCTTCCACTGTCTTGGTTCAGAGTTCTCTGGCTTGAGGGTACACTCGGGCACACTATTATATCTTATTTTTCTTCCTCTTTTGTTTTAGTTTATATAGAAATTTATTTTAACGTTATTCTTAAAATATTTTATTTTTCCTTGTTTCATTTCCTCAATGGGCTATTTTCCCTGTTGGAGACCCCTATGCTTATAGCATCCTGATTTTCCAAATAGGGTTGTAGCTCAGCAAGCAATAATAATAATAATAGTAATAATAATGACAATAATAATGATAAAAATAATGATAACGGGAAATTGGCTGATGTGATTCGTAGTGTTTTTCAATGGGTATTGTAATTCCTTCCAATATGAGTGATTGTAACCTTTAATGTTGGGTGTAGTTCATATCATGAATTGAGAAAAAGGATTGATATAATTTCATGTAGAACCTATTTGCAAGATATTAGGTTTTCTTTTCTTCTTTATTGCGTTTTTCAACGTTGCTCGTATCGGATATTAATAACGGAAAAATGTGTACCATGTATTGGCGTCACTACTGGATATTAATAACGTGAGCACAGTCAAAAATATTTTGGAGAATATTCGTCAATCATCTCCCTTGGAAAGACTCAGGAGACAGACATTGAGGGATTTGGTAAATATTCTGGAAGGGAAGAAGAATAATTCAAGTACATCTCCCTGGATTTCATATATAGGCAATCGTCAAATCAGTCGCCGCCCAATATCAATATGACGAGGAAAATCCTTTCACTATCAATGATCAAAAACTAGAAATAATAATTGTGGATAGATGGATATTGCGATTCGGTGCCACACAGCAGGAGGTGACATCAATCATTTGTAGTGACATCAGTCATCCGGTGTACAAAAAGGAGGGCATCGAACTAATGAAATACAGCAGAGAAATTCGTCAATAACTGATGAGAGTAAAAATTTAACCTTACATTTTAATAGCATCTGTCCAAGTTGATCGAAACTTGCCTGATAACTCTCCATCATTTCGCGATTGAGAAAATTCTTGTGAAACTTACTACAGCTTCCTCTTTTGGGAAATATTAGATTAAATGAAGCTTCTTGGGGGTTTGCAATAACTGTCATTGATTAGGGGAAGGACTGGAGGAAAATGTGGCTTTATTTCCTTGTCAGATGAATTGACAATCTCAGTTCAATTTGAATAAGTGTTCGGTAAAAACACCTTACCACTCCTACCTTTCTCTTTTACCCCCACCCCACCCCAATATAGATTTTACACACACACACACACACACACACACACATATATATATATAATATATATATATATATATATATATATATATATATATATATATATATATATGTGTGTGTGTGTGTGTGTGTGTGTGTGTGTTTGTGATTTCTAGAAATGTACTCCTAACTTTGAATCCATAATAATTAGTCATGTGCAGGAACCAACCACAGCATCATAATGGCACTTCATACACCTACCCTTGAAATCCCATCAGGACTATGTTTAACACCTCTACAGATTCAAAGGTTCGAGATGAACTGAGAATTATTCGGACACAATCTTTTAATAGCTATGGTTCCTCATTTGATTGATGCAGTTGATAGACAGACAGATGTTGTTAGTCACAGCCAAGAGTTGGAAAAGTAATTGATTGTTGTAATTTTGATCAGCGAAGTTCAACAATCTTGGATTTAGTCAGTCGTTGGATATGTAGAAGAATGGAAAGGTATCTCTCTTTTTCACTTCTTGGCTAA
>NC_090729.1:171087000-171097000 GCF_036898095.1 Palaemon carinicauda | reverse complement strand
GAAGAGTTGAATCACGTGTGTGAGCATATCTAAGTATTTATCCGTAATTTTTGACGGGGTGCATGTACGAGTAATATTATATTAGGGAATGTTGATCAGCATGACTATATTCCAACATTTTTATATGTTATTATCTCAACATCTTTTTATGTTATCATTATGACGCTTCATAATTGTTATACAGGTTTTTCACCCAATGTTTTTATATCCCTCGGTGATATTCAAAGGTATCCTAATGCTATGCAAGTCTTTGTAATTTTCACATCTCGGTATCAATATCGATAACAATGGCATTTGACGTTGATGTTAAAGGTTGATATCTTTATAATGAATTTATAAATTAATCATAGTATAATTAGTGTTTTGACCGTGGTTAATTAAGGCGATTAAATGTTCAGTAAGTTTCAAGTGGTTTTATGTAATATCATTATATCGGTTTTCTTATGACGGTTTTATATCCAATTATTATACTGTCAATAATGCTTTGACACGTTTGTATCTATTGCCAACTCTGCACAAATGCCATGAGAAGAATGATTAAATAAGTTGAGTAATGGAAGAGGGAAACGAAATTGATGGAATTCCAAGTAAATTCAATAAAATGATAATCTCTATCCCTAATTTACTTCCGCTGAATTGGAATCGATTCTGAAGCACTGAAACACATGGTACATTTCACCAGCATTTTAAAATTTTACATTTTACATGATTTTTTTCGTTTAGGGAAACATCAAGCATGTTAATAGAGTGTACTTTATAATCCCAAATAGAAATATTATTCTTCGCAAAAAAATAGTAATTGGTTGGAAAAGTAATGATCAACCCCCCCCCCCCCCCGCATACTCCCAATACTCAATAAACAAAAAAGGTTGTGCGTGTATTAAAAAAAAAAGATACAAAAAGGTGATTTTGAAACCTGCAAGAGACCTAAGAGGTCTGGTGCGAGTCATATGGATCCGAGTGATACTTGAGAGTAACATCTATTGAAACAAGGTTTTATAAGCCCCATGTCACAGCTTATATATTATCTATATGTTTAATAATGTTTTTATCATAGTATATATGTAATTTTTTTTTTTCATTACTACTACCCTTTCTTCCGACTGTTCTCCTTATTTAACCTTTGGTTTAGAGCAATAAACTTTTCCAACTAGGACTGCAGCTGGGATGGATAATAATAATAATAATAATAATAATAATAATAATAATAATAATTATTATTATTGATCTGTCGATTTAACTAGATTCACATTTTCGTTGTTCTACTCTCGTTTTTTTGAAACATAGTTACAGATCCTAAGGTGAAAAGGTATTTACTGTTTTCACACAAAACATCAAACGCTTTGAATTTGTTGAGTCACACTGATGAATGTACTCGCGTCGCTCAATATCACAGAAAGAGTTAATCTTCAGAGCTTAGCGGATGTGATGTTCAATGGGATTAATTAATTCAACAATATCAGACTCTCGTGTCATAGAAAATGATGTATCTGATTTGGATCAGCTTTGATTGAACGAATTTCTCATGCATAAAGCAGACAATGTCACGCTGGCATTGACAGGATGTTTTTTTTTTACTTTCTTTTTTTATCTGCGTAAAATACGCCACTTTCAGTAAGTAAGAAAGTTCTTAGGTATGGTATCTTTTTGTATTTTTGTGTAAAATGTTTATCTTTGGATAAAATTTGTAATTCTCATACCCTGGGAGAGGTTGATTGAATGAGATTTGTCTTGCATCGTATTTTTCACATGAGCACTAAAATCCATCATCGATTTTAACTGTGCGGTTCTAAAATTTTTGCTTCAGAGAAGAGAATTTTGTCGAATCCCAGTAGTTTATGAGTGTGTTTACATCTGCCAAAAATTCCTCATGATATTGATAGCATCACGATATAGTTTCCTGAAAAAATTAAGAATAAATATATTCGGTAACCCTCACTTTTTTCGGTATTAAGCCTTGATTTTTTTTTCTAGTTTATTTAAGTCATTCTCTTGAACCTTAGTGCAATCTTTTTTCTTACATTTGTTATAAGAACATTACGTGTAAATTGATAATTGTTGGCTAATTTTCTCTGTTTATCGATAGCTTAATGAATTTCGTTTTGCGTAATAAATTATTTTACGACAAGATTATAATAGATCATTCTCATTGTGTAGATAAAAACTTCCGTAGCTGAAAATAGAAAACTAGCAAGAAAAAGATTCACAAGTAAATAAGAATCTTTGAAAACAGGGATAAAGAAAAGAAAAATGGTGATTTGACACACAGAAAACCTCATTAAGCTGAACAATCCCGTTTTAAAAATGACTATTTAAAACCACAAACAAATTCAGGTTTTGTCAATTTGTTTAACATCCTGTCTAAAAGGATTCAAAATCCTATTTCCATCCAAGAGGAAACTGGCCATTTTTTTGGTTAAATTGTTCAATTTCATTTATGCAAGCCAGCCACGTAATAAAGCATTTTAGTGTAAAAGATAAGATATTCATATATATCTCGTCAAGTTTCTTCCTAAAGAAAAATTTGAGGTAAAGTTTAAGACAGGTGGATAGGTGGTTTCTTTGAGCTTCATGAAATATTCAACCTAAAAGTTTCCTTTTACCGTTTTTAGTTTATTTGTTTATTATACTGTAAGATTTAGTGCATTGTGTATGTCCTCTTTCTTTTTTTTTTCTTTTTTTTTTTATTCAAAATGTTGGCTTTGCACTTACCTCGATTGATAGTAAAAGTAATTAGTAGCAATATTATTTTTTTTTCGATAAAACCTAAAGACCATTATCGAATAATTGGTACAAACTTTCAGATATTGCAATCCCCCCCCCCCCCCTCCACCTATTTCTTATGAATATTTACATTTTATGAAAATAATTTTATTTTCGGCGCAACTGTACTTTTCCTTCATCATGATGTTGTTAATAATAGCTATTAAACAAAACCATTTAAAAAAAGCATCAAATAATTCGTATGGTGTTTTATCTAATCCAGAGGGACTTAATTACTTTTTCCTACTAGTGGAAGAATATAGGCTTGTATTTGAACGTGCTATTTGGAACTGTTTTCATATGAACCAGTATTATTTTTAGTTTCGAAGCTCAGATTGACAAATTCATGCGAAATTAAGATCAGGGAGGAATAAAAACAATATTATGAGTCAAGAGCAAAACGAATGATATTCTTAATTATCAATGGGATATATGTTGTCAACAAAGTAAGGAACAGCAATGGGAAAGTATTTAGAATCTTACTCCCCAAAATTTAACAACACACGCGCAGGGGAATGACAGCACGGATAGCAGCGTTACTGGGGTGAAGTAATTGATTTTTAAAGCTGTAAACTATAAAGAATAAAAAATACATTTAGTAGCATAATTTGAGTTAATGGACGATTTGTGGCAGTACTGAAACTCTGCAGTAGAGTGCTGTCATAGCAAATGAATGTTTATACTTAAAATGTACAGTAGATATATATATATATATATATATATATATATATATATATATATATATATATATATATGTATATGTGTGTATATATATATATATATATATATATATATATATATATATATATACTTGTGGATAAATCGCAGAAGTCTTTTCAATTTTCCTTCCATGGTAATACACACACACATTTATATATATATATATATATATATATATATATATATATATATATATATATATATATATATATATATAAATATATATTATTTGCTAAGCTACAACCCTATTGGAAAAGCAGGATACTATAAGCCCAGGAGGCCCCAACAGAGAAATAGCCCAGTGAGGAAAGGAAACATGAAAAAAATATTCTAAGAACACTAACAACATTAAAATAAATAATTCCTATATAAATTATGAAAGCTTTAACAAAACAGGAGGTAGAGATATGAGATAGAATAGTGTGCCCGAGTGTACCCTTAAGCAAGAGAACTCTAACATAAGACAATGGAAGACCATGGTATAGAGGCTATGGCACTACCCAAGACTAGAGAACAAGGATTTGATTTTGGAGTGGTGTTCTCCTAGAAGAGCTGCTTACCATAGCTAAGGAGACTCTTCTACCCTTACCAAGAGGAAAGTGGACACTGGACAATTATAGTGCCGTAGTTAACCCCTTGGGTGAAGAAGAATAGTTTGGTAATCTCTGTGTTGTCAGGTGTATGAGGACAGAGTAGAATCTGTAAAGAATAGGCCAGACTATTCGGTGTATGTGTAGGCAATGGGAAAGTGAACCGTAACCAAAGAGAAGAATCCAATGTAGTACTGTCTGGCCAGTCAAAAGACCACACAACACTCTAGCGGTAGTATTTGTCTGCGGCCATTTATGTTTGTATGTACGTACAATTAGCATGCTTAGTATGTACATGTATCATCATCCTCATCAGGGAAAAAAAAAAAAAAAAAAAAAAAAACAACAACGGTAAGATAAAGTCGTCTACTTTGGGAACACAATACATTCACATTACCATCTGGCCAATAATGCATCTTTTCCATTAGTTCTCTCTCTCTCTCTCTCTCTCTCTCTCTCTCTCTCTCTCTCTCAACACGAATATTGCTCTGCTGCCCAGATGCAAATTCTAACGATTATATCGGATTATTTTCTTGAAGAAACCCGGGGAAGCGAATAAAATGAATTCTCTCCAGAGATTAATTACCGATCGAGTAATCATTATATCTCGTGATTAACGGTAATATTTACGATGATATGGACAACCTGCTCCTATGATTAAAGATTTGCCAGACAAGCTTCATTGTGTGTGAGGGTGGTGGGTAAGGGGGGCGGGGAGTTGGTAGTCTAAGGAGATTGATAGGACGGACGTGAAGGCAAAAAACGATAGTATAAACAAGTAGGAAAAATCGGAAGAAGAGAGAGAGAGAGAGAGAGAGAGAGAGAGAGAGAGAGAGAGAGAGTCCTTAATAATTTCCCTGCAAATCCGAAAATTTCATATTCTGAAACACAACGAAGTAGTCAATGTAGAAGTAGGGGATAGATGATAGATGAGGAAAAGGGACGAGAGAGAGAGAGAGAGAGAGAGAGAGAGAGAGAGAGAGAGAGAGTTATTGAAATCTTTATTATTTTAGAAACAACAAACTGATGCTTATCTTCATCAAGGAAATAAAATGGAAGAAATGTGAAAGAAAATGTTTAGTTTAAAGTCGAAAAATAGATGGATCATATATATAATAGATATACATATAATATATATATATATATATATATATATATATATATAGATCTTATTTTTCTCTCTGGAGATGAATAATTTACGAAGAATTTTCAACTCCTTGAATTAACAATTAAAGTTTCTGGCAAAGTCTAATCTTTGTTCTCTTGGATACAAAGGTGATTAGCATAAGTTAAGATCCGGGGATATTCCCCCAACAACTTTATTTAAAATAGTTTTCTAATGAGCAACGGTTTGTTGAAAGGCAAGATGTTATAATTCATTTTAGACACCAAAAAGGTGGTTAGAAAAAAGTTTAAAATGCGAGTGGGTTTTTCTCAGATTTAATTAGTAAAATATGTGTTCTTACATGTTTAAAGGGGGAAAAGAATAAGATTAAAAGATGCTGGCCACTTTTAGGTGATTTCTGATGCTGAAAGATGAAAACTTTTCAACTTGCTAAATCTCCAAACACTGCAGTAATCAAACAAGTTACAACGAAAATCTATTTAAAACCGTATTTCCAGAATCTATAATGTAATTTTTTTTTTCATACGAGATATATTTTTTTAAAAGTTCAATTTGTCTAATGATAAACCAACATTGCTATATAGTGGGGTATTGTTACCAGTGTACCTCAAGCGGTACAATGTAGGCATTAATTGCAGCATCCTTGTGGCTCTAGATGCATTTTAGTTTTAATTTTTCAAACATGCAATCATTCCCACTTCCCTTCTTTCATCATGTTGTCCAACCTTTTAACTTTATTTTATACTGCATCAATGTGGATTTCCCCCAGTTATACAAGGGTTTCTGAATGGCCTCCCAGATATTAGCTGAGAGCCTTAATGCTCAAATTTATAATAGCCATCCAAAACCAGTTATGTTGAAAATAAAATAAATGTAAAATTACTTTCCTCTTGCATTAAGATTACCACATTTCTTTTTTTACTAAAAGCACTATTGAAAACGTCCTTGAACCTAGGTTTCCTTTTTCTTTTAATGCGAAGATATTAAAGCTGTTCCTGTGTTGGTTTCTATTGTGAGAGACTTTTGATGTGTTTTCCTTGAACTTCTTTTAGACAATCTGGTTATGACTGCCATTGGATTCAGCTGGCTTATAAATAGGTTCGAGCTTGTGAAAGTTCGCAAGACAATATCGCGTCAGCTTTTTTTATTAGATTACTTATCAGTGTCCTATTTTCATCTGCAAGGCTTTTCTTGCTCTGCTTGTTTCCACTTAGTGTTACAGTCTATTTTAACAATTGGTAAAGTCTTTCGAAATGCTTTACAAGTGGAAAAGCCGGTAAGATGGTCTTGCCAAACTTAGCATACCAATTAATAGACCAGCTTTAAGAAAAAACGCTTTCGCTGACTGTAAATATTAAAGTATATTCCTCTATCATTAACATTTTTACTTCTTTTCTATCAGAGGTCAATACTGTAAACTTTTGTGAATCAGGGTTCCTTTCTTTTTCAATGCAACCTTATAGCCATTTCTTCGAGAACATATGTTTTAGGTTGCTAGTTTTTACAACATTCAGATACTTTTATTGTCTTTATTCCTGAACGTTTCCAGAAAATTTGTTTGTGACTGCCGTCCGTTCAGCTCATATCTAAATAGCTTCGAGCTTGTGAAAGTTCTGATTACTAAATTGTATCTATATTTCTGAGTAGATTGTGAAGCAATGTCCTCTTTTCATTCAAGGCATTTCTTGTATGTTTCCCTTAGAAAATGACTGCCTCTTATAAATACTGCTTTTCATCAACTATTGCTAATGTCTTTAGAAATGCCAAACGTTGTGCCTAGTCTCAATCTCATCAATTTTGTGTGTTAACAAGGAAATTAAAAGGGGAATCTATTGAGGAAGTTAAAGGGAGTCTAATCAATATGGAATATGGAACATGCTTTAAAAAATAAAGAAATATAAATATCGGAAGCAATGGAGGAATTCTGAAGCTTGGCAGTATAGGCCAGAATTTTACACCGTAATGTGAAAGTTTAGAAAGACTGATATTCAAAATGTGGCGATATACTTTATTACCTCCCAAGTAGTATGTGGAATGGAGTTTATGGTGTGGTATAAATTGAAATTACCATTAGAAGAAACTTCAAGTGGGTAAAACGATAATCGAGTCTTTTTACGAGACAAATTAGTTGGATGAAGCAAGTCATTACCGATATTAATATTACAAAAGTTAAGTGGAAGTATTTATGTAGATTTAAGAATCGAGCAAATCGATGTTATGGTGCCAGACGACTTTAGAATAAAATACATCCGAATTGAGTAAAGATTCCTAGTTCATGTGTCTAACCTAGGGTGAATTTAGAATACCGAAGACCCATACGTATAGAAGTGAAAACGTGAGTACTGGTAAAGGTATGAGATCCGAAAACAATAAGAAAGCCAGTGCACTTGTCAAAGATCTCCAGAGAAACTTGAACGTAAGGTACAAGAAGGCTTAGGCAAATCTTGTCATTCATTCTTACGAGAAATATAATATATTTAATAACGTAACTCTAATTTGCTCTTATTTTAGACGGGTGTACACAAACCATTATGTAATTACCCAAGGTCACCGTTTATGACTAACTTTGTCTAAATTCATATGTAACATTGTTTTATTTACATGGAAATTTGTTCTTGTCATTTTCTACTGATGAGGTCTAATTCACCTAATCTTATACTTTTCCATTAGTGGCTTCATTTACAAACATCTTTCTCGAATAAATTCATCCAGGGATTATTTTAAGCTTCATGAAGCTTAGACACCTTGGCTTTCTTAGAACCAACATGTAAACCAACATACCAAATTAAGCTTGAGTGAAAGTAGCAATGTCTATTCTTTGGATGTTGCATGTAGTTATATTTCAAGGAGATCTTTTACAATATATGGTGCTTACTTACCTATGTTTTTAATACTGCTGTTCTCATTTTGGGAGATAAGTCTCCCTGGATCCACTTAAACTGCAATTTAATTGTGATTTTAAGAGATCCTAATCTACAAAAACCTCACTGAGGCTCTAAAACAGGTATTCGAATTGTTTGGAACCTGCAAAGGCTCAGACATCGTTTACCATGACTGTCCATCGGCTTATTTCATATTCCATTAGACCTACGGGCGTCCAACTTTTAAAAATGACCTTGTTAATAATCACTGATTGAATTCTTCTTTTTTTTTTCTCACCATCCTTCGTTTCCTGTTGGTGCTTTAGGGTCCCCGTTGTCAAAGGTAAAAATATACCATTAAGCTTATAAAAATTCTGAGCTCTTCTAGTCTCTACCATGAGAGAAACTACTCAGTAAAGTGGTTTTTTTTGCATTGTGCGTGTCTGTTACTTAATGCCCACGAATGCGGGAATGTGACTGTACATATGTGTGTATGTGTATGGATATACGAGTGTATGTTATTTCGATATCATACCTAATTTTTAAATTGCTCTACGATGTGAATCATATAATAAGTATCCAGATTCCTAACTATTTTTTTTTTTTACTAATTTTACAGTATTAAACAATTGAAATGAGTTGCGTAGTCCTCCTAAATTTCAATTAACAGTCAAAGTAAAGAGATAGATAACGTCGCTTCGGTGACATCTAGATGAAAAGGTAACAAACTGGCCTGCGTACGTTGCTAGAGTTACTAGTGGCCGCTAATGCATGCTGCATCAGTGTTTTTTTAATTCTTTAAATTGGCCACTCTTCCAAAATCAACGTAACCTGATGTTTTACTTCATATCACCTGGTTTTCTTTGCTAAACGAATAAAGATGAAGCTTATGTGCGAGGGTGAAATATAAATTCTTTGTAGTGTCACCACAGTAGCAGCAGCAGCAGCCACGTTCAAATTTGATGAAGGGAAAGTTATGTATCTAAGAAAAGTTACGTGACGAAAACTCCTGACACTTGAGGGAGTTGCGGAGTCTTGGCATCTTGATGACGGGGTTTTGTAGCTCCCTCAAAATTTGGAGCCGCGATGGCCACCACCAAACTATGAAGAATGGGAAGTTTTCTTGTTTTTATTCTTCTTCTTACGTTTTCTTGTGATGAGAAAATAAAGGGGTAATGGCAAACGTACGGACCTTTATTCCATGAAATAAGTTGTGCTGTTATTCATCGTTGGGACAGTTTTGTGAAAGAACAACACAAGTCAATGTCAGATTCATCGTATAGCTTATGAATTGTAGATTAATCCTTGCATGATAAAACTTTCACAGTATTAATCACTCTTATCTCTATTTATAGCCGAATGGAGAGATAAGTGTCGATTATGACTCTGCCATATATATTCCTATAGAATTCAGGTTTTTTACTTCGAACCAAATCAACCTCTCTCCACCAGTATAGCTGATTGGTAAGTCTGAACACTTGGTGTTTTTATGATTTTACCACTAATACATATAAGTTTTATGTATTTAAATAAACTATAAATACCTTCTTGTATCGAATTCACTCTGCATCGAAATCACAGACCCAAGCGGATTTTTTTTTTTCTAAGTACTACTGGCCAGACAAGGATTCGAAACTTATCGTAATTAGCTGAATTGACCATTCGGCTATAAAGAGAGATAGAGAGTTGGTTCCTGAATTCTACAGAAATGTGTACGGCAGAGTCAGATTCAATTCACATCTCATTTTATAGCCAAATAACATTCTTACTAAGAGAATACCTTGATGAGGTCGCTGGGTTCAGTACGGAGTATTATATTCACCGTTGAAGCCTTGTGACGCACAAGAGGGCTCTTTGATTCTCAATGTCTCTCAAATACTTTCCCTATTTCTTATTATTACCTCAACCTCCTTATTTTTCTCAATTATCTCCTATCCTGC
>NC_090729.1:171064500-171082000 GCF_036898095.1 Palaemon carinicauda | reverse complement strand
CAACTACAGCAGTGGCCTCCCCAGTAAACAGCTTAATCTCACGGTCCTTGGCGGGGATCGATCTGCTGCCATGTGAATACTAGGCGAAGGCGTTACCACTGTACTAGTGTCATTAAGTGTGTCTATACGGTCAAAATTATCGTAATATAAGAGGTTTACTGTAGGGCTGGGCGAGCAGGTCTCATTATTAGGGCCTTGGTACAGTTGGCTTAATTAATTCCTGTACACTTGATAGGAAGTTGAGAAGCATTACCAACAGTTTCTCTTTTGTTAAACACTGGGTTACCTTCTACAATGTACATATGTCGGACATCTCATTAGCTTTCCGTAAAGTGTACCAAAATTAATGAAGCCAACTGTACTTGCATTCTTGATAAGCACATAGTGCTACAGTAGTTGAAGTCTATGGGAGAAGTTAGTCCTGGGATGGATGGCTACAAAGCTAAACGTAACATTTATTACTGGTAGATTATTGTTATTACACGAATGAAGAGTAATTTTATCTGTATATATGCACATACATACATTTACACAACTGAAAAACACGCATACATACATGCACACATACATGTATATATATATATATATATATGTGTGTGTGTGTGTGTGTGTGCGTGTGTGTGTTTGTATGTATGTACGAGCGTAACACATAGTCTTTTATGATTTAACAATTATAATATGCATGTACGGATTTTTTCCTATGAACCTAATAGATTTTACAACATTCATAGCATGTATAATATGTGTAAGTATATTTGATAATAACACGATTGATAATTTTACTTCATTCTTATACATACAGTATTAAAAAGCAGGTAAATTCATTGTGATGTTTATCTACATATGATACATGGTTCCAAAAATACATAATTATGAAAAGCAGTGAATACACAATCATGATATTTAGCTCTCACGATGAAAATCATTAGTAGTTCATAAAAAGCTGTTGCATTCACAAAGTCCTAAATAATGCCGAAGCGGCCACGCTCGTAATTTTCTAAATGAGTAACATAATGCAGCTTGCGTTGTTATTAAACAAGGAAACACCTAGTTGACAAGTAATTAAACAGCAATTAACTCCTTTTCAAATGAACGCTGATGGGGTACCATTATTCAGCCAGTTACCCATACAACAAGTAATTTCGGGGACCACACATATACGTCCTTTGTCCTGTAAATTAAATGCTACTTTGATACATCAGGCGAACAATTATTTGTAAAGTAAGCAATCAGGCTGCAGTCATACATGAATCTAGTCTGTTTCATGGAAATAAATCTGCCACTGAATATCGTTTATTTTGCATAACAATATTATGATTATATGTTTTTGCAAAGAAGCATTTGAATTTAGTCACCTGTATAATCGGATTTGTTTTTATTTATGTTGAAACCATAATTTCCTAGAAAGGTACTATGTGCTTCGGATGTACTCTGAAATTCTCGCAAAATCACGTGGATTTAAATGCTTTAATTTTAGCAACGTAATTCGCAGTTTATTTGGGCTATAGTACATATTTGAGAGATCATGGTAAAAGATTATTCGAACTAATTTGAATTGGGAAAGGCATTGCGAAGTATGTCTGAACAGTACTGGTGATAAAGACATTCATATGGAATAGACTAACTTTATTGAACTATAACGATACTATCCGAGTATGAAAGATTAGATGGTGTATTATATAATAGTAAAGGGAATATAAATAAATCTAAAGATTTTGCATCATCTTTGGTGGTAATGACTTGGATCAACGTTGTGCAAATACCCAAAAAGAAGAGAAAACTTTCTCTCTCCTAAATTAACGACGACAGGGCAGCGTTGAACTTAATTAGTTAAATTTCCTTTCACTTTGCTCATTCCTATTGGTATGGTATGGAGGGGCTCTTGGATCAAGAGGACCATGTACTGTATAGCTGGGTAATATTTCCTTAGTGCAGTTTTGGGGCACTTACATTCGTGGCAGCAGTTTATTGAAAGCCATGCACGGGTTTCTTAAAGAAAATATGTGGTTCATGAAATGTGAAAATAGTTTTTAGATTGTCTCAGTGATATGTCATTCAAATGTGTATTTCATATTGACCAAGTAGTTTGTCATCGTCCTGGTTTCAGACGATATTAATCTGTTGAAGTGCCATTAAACAGTTTATATATAAATTTGCTTGAACTGTGTGAGGGGTAGATGGAGATTAGTTTACTAGATGTTTAATTGGGCTCCACAAGGTACTAGAAGAGTTGGAAGGACCAGACCTACATGGCTGAGAACTATAAAGCGTGAAGTGGGAGATGATGAATTGAAAAGTATTGAATTAAAAGATCAAGATAGAGACGACTGGCGAAATCTAACGCGAGGCCCTTTGCGTCAATAGGCGTAGGAGATGATGATGATATGTGCATATTGAAATTGTGTATTGTTTTGATTAATATTGTGTATTAAACAGAATAGTTAAAGTAACCAGGTAATAAATCCTTTATATTACTGTTTGAGTATATAAAGAGGAAAAGATTATTAATTAAATACTATGCGACCCCCCCCTTTTTTTTTTTTTTTTGCTCTTTTGCTTAGGTTATCGATCGAAAAAAAATATTATTGAAATCTGATGGTTCCAAATGGAATTAAAACAAGCAAAAGTGGTGTATCTACCCGGAAGTACAGAAACATACCAAATAGATTGGAAGCTATTTAACACCGCTCACACATGGTTCGTTGATGAGTGGAGACCTCGGCCATATCGGCAAGATTATTTAGTTCCTTGGACTCTAAAGAATTTCATAGAATGTCTCAGTCTTAGCGATTTAAGAGACGGACTTCTCCCCATAGCTGGACGTGGGGTATCATGTACAGCTGGACACATGAATTCCTGGCACACCTCTCTCTGAAGAAGTGCACCCAGCCAAACCCTTACTGCTCGGCGAGTTCCTGTATTAAGCTCTGCCCACTCCTCTACCATCTATTCTTACACTATATGTTTGGTTACTCGGCGTGAAGTAAGGGTATGCCAGGGTGCATTTCTTCGGAGCGAGTTCAACTGTTCATCCTTGTCAAGACTCTTTGTGGGGATGGTTCAAACAATGCCAGAAGCATTACTATAGAAGCTGGTCTGTGTCAGATTTAATTTTCAAACGATTTAGTTCTTTATTTGTTTTTATAGTACAGTTATTACCCCGTTTTTATAGGTTGTAATATTATTTCATCCTGATTTTTAATGTAACCTATTTTAGCATTTTAGCTATATTTTTTGATTCCGTGTATTGATTTTATATCAGTATTTCGGTATCAATGATCATGACAGAAAACGTATCATTCATTCTATTTTTATTGAGTAATTACATTGCTTTCAGGATCAACCTAAACGTTAGTTTCTTTATTGTACGCATATCGCCTGTCAGCTGTAGAGATTCCTACGCACATTTACACGCACAATATATATATATATATATATATCTGTGTATGTATATACACATATATATACAGTATATATATATACATATATATATATATATATACACACACATATATATATATATATATATATGTATGTATGTATGTATGCATAGTGGACAAGAAATTGCTGCATTTGTTATCGGTTTTTGTTGTATATATGTATATATATATATATATATATATATATATACATACATACAGTATATAAGCGTTTATGAACATGAAAGCATTGCATACATATTCATTATGGTTATTTTACCATATGATTTCTTTTGGTGTGTGTATATATATATATATATATATATATAGAGAGAGAGAGAGAGAGAGAGAGAGAGAGAGAGAGAGAGAGAGATATGTATATATAATATATATATGTGTGTGTATATATATATATATATTATATATATATATAAATATATATATATATATATATATATATATATACACACTTAGATATACGTGTGTGAACATAAATGCATTACATACATATTCAATATAACTATTTTAGCATATGACATTTTTGGTATATATATATATATATATATATATGCATAAATAGGTGTATATATATACACACACACACACACACACACATATATATATATATATATATATATATATACTGTATATATGTTACATCATATAAGAAGGACAGTTTCTTTGCACATCAATAAAACGGAATAGAAAGTCATGCTCCTATATCCCTCATAATATTATCTTGATTAAATTACCTAAAAATAAAATTTCATCTTTCCATTTTTATTTGTAATTGCTACATTCTTATGTAACTTAATATAAGGGAGTGTAAATAGTGTACTTAACCATTCCAGGTCTAAAGGAAATAGTCCAAAGAACAAAATGAAGAAAAATTGTCTGGCTATTCCCGAGAGGAAGCTACAAACCTTCCTCTTAAGAGACTAGAGATTGAAAGACAAAATCGAAGAGGAAACGATTTTCAATGCCCAGCAAAAAAAATAAAATAAAATAAAATAAAAAAAGGAGATGGAGGTGCGAAAGGTACACTCGGAAGATTACTGATTTCAATAGAGGGAATTTTGTAACTGGTAGGGTGGTGGGTGCTTAAAGGATTCCCTTGAAAGGGTGGAAGACCATCATCTTAAGTGGCTTCAGGAGTGGCTGGGTACTTCGTGACTGAGAAAGAAAATCGAGAGATCAGGTAATGGTAAGGCTTTAGTTCTGGAGACAGATGTGTGAGAGTAGTTTCAGTGCTATGCCATTCCTGTTAATTACTACGTTTACGTGGTCTGAAGCTTGATAGATTGGGAATTCATGAAATAAGAAGACTGGCAGGTGTTGTAAAGATTACAGAGGTTATGAGTGTCACGACTGAGATGGTGTGGACATGTGTTGAGGATGGATAGTGTGGAGAGAGTGAGGAGGGTTTGGGAGGAACCTGTTCTTGGGGAGAGAAGAACGAGAGAGAGGCTGAGAATTAAGTGGCGAGATAAGGTAAAGGATTATATGGAAAGAAGAGGATGCCTTTGATAGAAGACATTGGAGAAGGCTCATCAGGCAACCAACCCCTTAATGTAGGGATAACAAAATTTAACAAAATAATAAAGTACCGGTTAATATTACATTGGTTTTTTAAATGACTCTTGGCATTATTAAAAGTATGATTTGTCTATCCTTTATCTTTGTAGGCAAACTCTTTACCAACTGTTGAGACTAATATCAGTGACATTTGAATGTATAAAGCTGAATTATAAATTGGAGGAAAGTGAAAATTACGACTGTTAATATTTACTAATAAGTGGGAGCTAAAAATCAAGTAATTTGAATAGAATACGAATTTGTATGTTCTTTTTACCCTTTTGGCACAACCAAATTAAATGAATGGGTGAGCATAACTCAATTTATACAGTCTTGATATTTAGAATAGAATTAACAAGTTGCAACAGGCGATAAGAGGAAGAAATATTCCGGATGCGTACACAAGGTTGTGTTACATGCTATGATAAAGAAGGATAAAAATATATCATGGAATTATGAAAGATCTTCACTCTTGATACATTGTTGCTGCTCTAGAAAGGATTTTATAAACATAATATTACATGAATAATATCCAAAGAATACATAGGTAAATTGTATCAGAAAGAAAGCTAAACTTTTTTTTCAAATTATTAAAAGTTTCTAACAAGAAAAGATTTCAGGGTCGACATTTATTAACTGCTTCTAGTATATTTGTTGTTAATTTGTTTGCAATGTTTTTTTCTTTTGATTAGTATAGATCAAGTACTGCTGAGATAGGAAGAGGATTAAGTGTAGAGTCATCAACTAAATTAGAAAATAGAAAGGGTAAAAAGTTATAGTGATGGATAGTATAGAAAAGTTTAGTCATTAACAGGTTTTTTTAATCAACATTAGCCTTATGAAAAACTTTGTAGATTTATCGATATTAGTGATAAGCTTGTTGAAGTTTTGTAGAAGAATCGAGTATGAATATGATGAATGACAAGATTGAGAATTTTCTCTGTAGAGTCTATAAATATTTGATTAGGGAGTATCATATTAGATGTGTTAACTAAAATATATGTAACACATTGATACACACAAACTTCTTGTAAAATTTCTATAAAATTATGGCATCTATATGTCTATCCATCTGCCTATATATCTTTCTGTCTCGCATCAATCCATGAACAATAATGAATAAATAAAGGCAGATATAAAGATGAAAGATCAACGAAATTATGAAGTTTCCCAAAAATTGAAAATACCAATTTTTCCCCCAATTAGTAGCCCCATAAGCGGAACTAAACACGGTTTTGATAATGATAGACAGTATATCGATAAGATAATCTCTCTCTCTCTCTCTCTCTCTCTCTCTCTCTCTCTCTCTCTCTCTCTCTCTCTAGTCAGTGGATATCACCTACATTCTCCACCCTTTATCCTCTTTTCATGTCCGGACAAATAGATGTAATCTCTTTGGGAAATTATTCAACGTATATTTTTGTTTGCTCCCTGCGTAGCTGTATTTAGGATAATAAATTGCATTGGCTGATCCCTGTGAGATTATCCACCACATCTTGAAAGCAATACTTAGTATTTGGAATCGGAAAGTGGTGAGGATGAAACTTCAAAGGACTAAAGTTGTAACTACATATGGTTGGTCGAGGTTCTCGCCAGTCGAGTAGAATTTTTTGCATCTTAAAGCATCTTAATTTCGAAACTTGCAATACACGTCTAAGGCTTTTATTATTATTATTATTATTATTATTATTATTATTATTATTATTATTATTATTATTATTATTGTTATTGTTATTATTATTATTAAATGTTAAGCTACAACCCTAGTTGGAAAAGCAGGATGGTATAAGCCCAGTGTCGCCAACAGGGAAAATAGCTCAGTGTGAAAAGAAAATAAGGAAAAATAGAATATTTTAAGAATAGTAACAACATTAAAATAAATATTTCCTATATAAACTATAAAAACTTTAACAAAACAAGAGGAAGAGAAACTAGATAGAACAGTGTGCCCGAGGGTACCTTCAAGCAAGAGAACTCTAACCCAAGACAGTGGAAGACCATGGTACATAGGCTATGGCACTGTAAAATATGATCCGCCATATCTTATTACCCAGTGACATTGTCTGAACGAACACGCAAAGCCACGTTTTGAGGTAGGATGTCTCAAAGCGTGCTCATCGTTTAATATATTGATAAGGTAATGCAATGGAGAAATTTTTTTTTTTTTTTTTTTTTTTTTTTTTTTTTTTTTTTTTGCTTATACAATAACATTTCCATAAAGGTATAGTTTTGATATTTTCCTAAAAAATCTGGCGAAATTGCTTAGTATTTTGTTTTTTCTTGAATTATGTTTAAAGGAATTTATAGGATTAATCTCCATCTAGTACATCTTTTAAATTCCTTTTAAACTCTTTACAGGTCGGACAGATATGGCTGGGACATTGCAGAGCACAAAGGTAAGCCATTCATAAAATTTGTGCTTATCACCTGATAATCCTTCGTCGGATTCCCGCGTGTATATGTGAATGTGTAAAGAAGACAGTGAAATTTTTGGTAAAGCAGTTCACTCCATTTGTTTTTCATCATCTGGAGACAGTATGGTCACGATTGTGCAACTGGAAGGGATTCCCAAAAATACGAGACCAGAGTATGAATACATACGACCGTTATCTGGTGTTTATTTAAACAATTTTTGTCCGTGGTAAATGGATTAAATCAATAGAGAAATAAGAGCGCTGCATTTCACCAAATAGAAGAGAAATAATACTCTCATCAAACAATTTATATCAATTAGTTTGTTTATAAAGTTATCTGTTGCGGGATGACTATACTGCAGTGCAGTGGTTTTGGAATAATTTTGAATTACTCTTTTACTTTTATGTTTTTCTTGCTTTTCTGGAAACAAAATATCCACGAGGATGACATTCAAATGTATGGCATGAACATTGAGAAATACATTCTAAACTATCTTATGTAATATAAACTAATTTTCATCATTGCATTTTGCTTAATTTCTTTTATTGCCTTGATAACTTTCAACCTTGCTTTAAAATTAAGTCATTATTTTTTACAAGGATGCATACTAAACAAGATAGTAGCGTCCCTCGCAATGTGGGGGGATTTGTGCCGATGAACGTGATACAAGTCCTTAAGTCTTCTTCCCCCCCCCCCAGGTCAGACAACCGTTAGACGTAAAATACTTCCCCCAATTTTTTTTTTTTTTTTTTTTTTTTTTTAAATCGGATTTCGTGCATCAGCGAAAATATCTCTATGCTAGTGGTCGAGCCTTAATTGTACTTCATCGATATGAGTGTGGAATAACGAAACAACCCACATATTGGCTGCGCATGCGTCCAATGCTATAGTTAGTACACTTTCTTTTGAAGCATATGTGCTTATGTTTCGGTATATTAAGGCCGAATATATTTATACAAAATTTATTCTGGAACAAAATACAGAAATTCTCAAATTCATAACGATCATATTTTTTTTTTCACATATTTTTGTACGCGTAAGAAGCATTTTTTTTTTTTTGCCCGCAAATATCAAAATTTATAGCGGATAGATATGCTCAATTGCAATTATGATTGCTGTATTCTGTTTTGAAACATAATTTAGAAAAAAAAAACTATAATCAATAATATAGCTCATATATTTTTGCCGCTATAGTGATTTGAAAAAAGATGTTTCTTCCAAGTTTCTTGCTAGCTCTCAGGAGCATGGAACGAACTACCAATAGTTAATTGCGAGGTCATCAAAGATGTAGTATTTTCATGGACACAAGCTAACTTAACTTCTCTATTGGATCATCATCTGTTATACTTATAGGGATGCACCATAAGCTTAAGTTACCGATATTGGGCCTCATCCTGTGGACCACTTTCCTTAACCTTGTATACTTTTGATATATGAAATTTCATGTTATGAAAAGTTGAAATTATTGTTTGTTACTTTTCTGTTATTTTCCATTTGTAATGCAGCAGGTTCATCTCTCATTTATTATACTACAGCAATGCAATTAGCCGTATTTGGTTTGTAAAGTTATTGTTAGAAAAACGAAGGGTTTGGCGTACTGTTAAAGTGCTATCATACAAAAATATAATAAATATTTAAACGTACAACATACCTCTTCTGAGAATGATGAAGCCCTTGAGCTACTGAAATGAGGTGGTATAAGTGTATTATACAGTTTCTTTTAATTGCAAATTATGTCCTTAAGGACAAGTTTTTCCTCCTAACAGCTAATGGCCAAGGTACGAATGATAAAGGTCCTCTTAGGGAATGCGACTTTGCTAGTTCTACCTTCGATTATTGAGTCCCAAAACCTATCGCCACCGGTCGGTGCCAGTGGGTAGCTAGCTATTATCAGGAAGGGGCTGCGAATATTGAAATATCGAATCCCTTTGACAACTTCCATCTCTCTCTCTCTCTCTCTCTCTCTCTCTCTCTCTCTCTCTCTCTCCAAACAGGGAAACCACAATGTGAAAGGGAAGTTCTGTCATTTTCATATCACTGTCTTCTTTCCGAAATAGGCTGTTGAATTACGTGTTTTCTGTCCACAGTACAAGTGACTCTCTCTCTCTCTCTCTCTCTCTCTCTCTCTCTCTCTCTCTCTTTCCAAACAGGGAAACCACAATGTGAAAGGGAAGTTCTGTCATTTTCATATTACCGTCTTCTTTCCGAAATAGGCTGTTGAATTACGTGTTTTCTGTCCACAGTACAAGTGACTCTCTCTCTCTCTCTCTCTCTCTCTCTCTCTCTCTTTCCAAACAGGGAAACCACAATGTGAAAGGGAAGTTCTGTCATTTTCATATTACTGTCTTCTTTCCGAAATAGGCTGTTGAATTACGTGTTTTCTGTCCACAGTACAAGTGACTCTCTCTCTCTCTCTCTCTCTCTCTCTCTCTCTCTCTCTCTCTCAAACAGGGAAATCACAATGTGAAAGGGAAGTTCTGTCATTTTCATATCTGTCATCTTTCCGAAACAGGCTGTTGAATTACGTGTTTTCTGTCCACAGTACAAGTGACTCTCTCCCTCTCTCTCTCTCTCTCTCTCTCTCTCTCTCTCTCTCATTATGAACGTGATTAGGATGTCCTCAACCATTGAAAATGTAGCCTAATCCTAAGAAAATCTCTAGGTTATTAGTCATTTTCATCCAAGCATTTGCCATTGCTCTTAAAGAAAGATTTCCCGTTGATAACTTTTGATTAGCTAATTACTGAATGAGTCAAAATAAGCCCCCCCCCCCCCCTCTCTCTCTCTCTCTCTCTCTCTCTCTCTCTCTCTGTGTGTGTGTGTGTGTGTGTGTGTGTGCGCGCGTGTGTGTGTGTGTGCGCATGGTTTCTAATCTGCAAGATAACGAGTCTCCTTGAAAAGCAAGATCCTTTTATAGGTAATCACCCGGTATCTCTTACCTTTGGGGTTTCTCATGTAAGTCTGAAATTCAGACTAACTTTAGAATAATTATATCCCCTTTGATCTCGTTTTCGTCTGAATGTGGAGAAGACGAAGTCAATGAAGGAAATCATTAGCAAACTTTACTTACTCTCCTTCAGGAAGAGATACGTTTTTGTACTGCCAAGTATTTATTGAAGATTAAAGTCTAACCAACGTCAGGTAAGAGAAGAAGAAACCCCAATCATGTTTAATTTCAGTCTTTTTCTATTATTTTATTTTCCCTAAGAAAAACTCATTTGGTGTGATACTTAATATCTAATGCATTTATACTTAGAAATACAAATTCACATTTTCATTTTTGATATTGAAATTCATGACGACATTCAACAGGACAAGAATTATTCTCTTACAGTTTTTCATATAATGAAGACAACTTTGTTTTTTAAAAGGAGAGCATTTCCTACGTAAAAGGGAGCGTTTTATTCGTGGCATATTATTCATGTCACATTTCCATTCAGATCTTGGGAGATTTAGCTCGGTCGTAAAATATTTTACAACGGATATTATGGCGTCTCCTCGTTGACGTTTTCTATATCTTCGGAAAAAAAACTCCCTGAAGCTAATTTTGTCCTCTGATTGAACTCATATTATTGAAATATACCATTCCTTAAAAGTCGACTCGTTCAGAAATTAAACCTTCTCTCCTCATGATTATGTTTTACTCAAATTAACTGCTAAGCGCTGGTTGTGACCTCATCAAGGGTTTTCAAATCTTGGTTTATGTTAAGCTTTACTTTCTGACTTTCTGGTCTTGTGTTTCATTTCCCTTGCTTAAAAATGCACCAAAAACTCCCTTTATATACTTGATTATTTGATTGTTTAATTTATATCGCCTTTGAAATAGGAATATAATTGTGAAAATTTTCCTGAAAAGTTCATGCTCTTTTAGTCAGTTTCATAAAAAGATAGATATTTTTTTTTCATAACAATGATAATAGAAAAAATCTATCTCCGTGAATGGCGAAATTCCACAATGATCTTCTCACAACGTTCACCTTCAGAAATTTCCAAATATTGATTTAATCAAGAGGCTGATGGAATCCTCTGCCAAAATTCCATACTCATCCCTGTGTCTGATGGAAGCAGGAGAAGGAACTGGAAAGAAATATGCACGTTCCATTGCTTCCTTTTATGTCTATTTCATAAATGGGTTTCCCCCACTCTAGTTCTGAAATGGATTTATGAAATCAAAGCAAGTATTCCTACTATTGATGGGATTTTAGCTTTTCTCCGTCCTTTTGAAGGTCCAGAGAGGCAAAACATATTTACTGGAAACGATAAATCATATTTCATTCAGTGTAGCGAGAGGTTCGTGCCAGACATTACATATTAAGCTGAGTAATGCCTTATTATATTCCGCGCAGAAAATGGTCCATAAACTGTAAATTAATTTGCATATATATATATATATATATATATAATGTGTGTGTGTGTGTGTGTATATATATATATAAATATGTATGTATACATACATATATATATATGTATATATATATGTGTGTGTATGTATATATATACAGTATATATGTATGCTTGTGTATATATGTGTATATATATGTACATATATATGTATATATTTATATATATATATATTTAAATCTATATATATATAAATTATATATATATATATATATATATATATATATAAACATTTAAACGAGTGCATACTATTGAAAGAACCTCGGCGAAGGTACCATTATTAAAGGTAAATTCTATTATGATTGACTGTAATTTTATTAATCTTATAAGTTCAGATAGCAATTATGACGATAATTACGATGATCGCCGCTGGCGGTGGTTGATCAGTATAATAATATAATTGTAATTTCCATCGTTTTACTTCTGAAAATCATCGCTAACAATATTATCATTATAGCAGGAGGTAATCCAAGTGAGCATCCCTACAAATTGGCCAAGTACACTAGCTGAGTTATGATTGTGAGGCCGTAAAGGTGCGATCTCGTAGGACTTCAAATTAGTTTAAGTAATTATATTGTTACTGAGGGTTTTCATTAAAAACTTGTGACCTCTCTCTCTCTCTCTCTCTCTCTCTCTCTCTCTCTCTCTCTCTCTCTCTCTCTCTATGCTTATCTAACGATTAATTTCTTGAAACTCCATGTCATTCGTTTATATCTCTGAGTATGTCTTATCCAAGTCTGGGTTCTACACGGCGTTACCATACAATCCATGTGTTCTTTTTGATTCATGGTTAATTCATTTATATATTTTTTATTTATAATTATTTTCATTTTCACTTGTTTTCGCTTTCGGACACACTATAATTTTTCCCTACCTATGAACATCATATTCAAAGAAGCTTACTTAGCGAGTTAAAGAATTCCTGTGACGGGTATGGCAGATGGTGTGAATTTGTTTATATAGTGAATAATCATGTTTTTAGATTTTCTCAGTGAATTTAGAAAGGTAGTCACCATCATGTTAAACGTAAGTATCTTTGTAGCTCGACTGTCTTTGCATCGCCCAAAGTAACCTTTGTAAAAAAAAAAAAAAAAGGTGTTTTTGTTTGTTTATCGGGCGTTTCTTCGGGCCTAAATTGCTAATTAAGATTGTCTTTCACGGATTTCCGTGGACTTATCAAGAGAATGGAAAAGGATGTTTATTGTTTGTCTGACTTGACTACTTAGGAAAAGATGGCAGTCAAGTTGTTAAGGTTGTTTGTAAAAATTAACGGTTGCATTTGCAGAAAAGGCATGAAAGAAAGTGTAAACTTGGTTGCCTCAATTATTATTATTATTATTATTATTATTATTATTATTATTATACACCAGGGTTGTGGTGTCCTGGTGCTAGCGCCCTTGCTAGGTGATTGCCAGACTGGGGTTCGAGTCCCGTTCAAACTCGTTAAGTTCCTCTGGTCGCTGCAACCTCACTATCCTTGTGGACTAAGGATTGGGGGTTTGGGGTAGCCTACTGCTGAGTCATCAGCAGCTATTGCCTTGCCCTCCTTGGTCCTAGCTTGGGTGGAGAGGGGGCTTGGGCGCTGATCCTATGTAATGTGGGCAGTCTTAAGGGCATTGTCCTGCTTGATAGGGCATTGTCACTGTCCCTTGCCTTTGCCATTCAGGAGTGGCCTTTAAACCTTTAAACCACAGCAGGAATGATGATAGAAGTAGAGGAAAAAATTAGGGAGAATTGTAGTAAAAGTACTATTGATCACCGTTTGTAATCTATGACATTTGCAGCAACAGCCTTAAAAACTTTGCTGTGAGGTTTTCGAGTTAATCTTCATTCTGCTTGGGGGTGAGTTAACTAATATAACAAACTCTTCCCTAACATACTGTCTCATCTCTGAGGGCCATAATCCGAAACGGTTTCATATGTCTAAATGGCAACATTTTTAGTTTTTTTTTTTTTATTTGGGTTGGGAGCACCAATTGTTGACATTGTGAAGAAACCAGATAACAGTTTCTCCTCCTTTCACTAGACTGTAGAAACTGTTGGGCATTTCGTTCCTCATTCTATCAGGTTGTGGAATCGAATCTATGTTTTTTTTTTGTTTTTTTTTTTTAATATCTTTCCAACCGACTGTGGAATGTGAATGCTGTTTCGTTCCTCTAACATAAGGTTATGGATTTTATTCTTTATTCATTCTTCTTTCCATAAGAAATGGATTTTTCTTTTTATGTCATCCCTTCTTTCTTTGTGTTTTGAAATATCTAAAACCCCTCCCCCTACAGAATGTTGAATTTGGCCACTGCTTCACCCTTGGCAGTGTAATTTGGCCACTGTTTCTTTCACTTGAATGGAAGTTTTATATTCTCTCTTGCCTTCAACATTCTTTCTGTTGAGTGATTCTCGCCCTTCTTTTTGCTCTTTTGTGATTAAAAATTCTATGTAACCTCTTAATTATCAGAATATGTTGACTATTATAGTTTAAAATTTAAAGGGCAACCTCATAGAAAACGTTATTTATTGCGTTCATATGAGTTGAATACTCTTTGTGGAGGTATGTGTTCTAAAGAGTGGTTTTATTAGACTGAAATTAATTATTTATACCCAAGCAACTCTGTTATTTTCCTCTTATTTAAAAAAAAAATGTGGTTTGGCCTTATTTTCCGTATGCTAATTTATTTTCTGAATTCAATTACATCACGATTTAATTCGAAGACCCTCGCAAAATGAAGCAACAATTTCAAAGGCACAGAATGCAGATGCACAGTCTTCCACAAGAAAATAATGAAGCCATTAAAGATATTCACTAATTAACGAACTGGTGTGTTAATTAAGGTAGAAGCAATACAGGCAGCTGGCATCAGCCTCCAGTCATTCTGATAATTAGCAGCTGATTAATTCATCCAACTAAAAATGGGATGATATGTTTTCAATAGCAGGGTTATATAAACAACCAAAATTTATGATTCCTTATTATTGCGGTGAATATTTGTGATTTTGGGATTTGAATCCTCTTGTTTTGGATGTTGTTATAATTAAATATGGACAGCAATATCACAAACTGTTAATTAAGAGATTTTTTGGTTTTCTTGGCATACAGAGCAAATCTTGATTTTATTTCCCCTCTTGGTCTCATGAGTACAAGTAAGAAAGAAAGGTTTTTAAACTCCTATTGAACTCTTCTTGCAGTACCAAGATGTTGCTTAACTCGATTTCATTGACATTCGGCGATGCAGAATCACAGTTCCATCTCCCTCTCTGCGATTGGCGGACGCTGGTTTATAAATAGCACTCTCAGGGTGAAGAAGAATAAAGGATAACTTTGCGGGAAGAGTAATTCCGGCGGTGTGCTTCGCCGCCCAGAGGGCGTAAGAGAGAAGCGAAAGTTAAGGTCTTTTCCAGGTTTGCTTTGGGGAGTCATCGATCTTGTTTACATCCACTGAATCTTGTTTACCCTCGTCACTAGATGTCCCGAGAAGTAAACTTAGGCTGAGGTACTGGGGGTAGGGTTATGTGTGTGGATACAGATGCTCACAGATTCCTGATGATGCAGTATATAGGCAGAGCAAGTCTCTACTAAGCAGATGTAATCTCCCTTATATAATAAAAATTAATTGTCTCGTTATATATATATATATATATATATATATATATATATATATATATATATATATATATATATATATATATATATTTCCAATCACGATCAGGTCTCCTTGTCCCTCGAGTAGGGCAAGAGGGAGTAATCATACCCTGGTTGAGAGGGGTGTACGGTATGCTCATATCTACCTAAACATTTACTCGTCATTTTTTACGTGTCGCTTACACTATATGGTCAATAATATGTCATTGTAGGGGAGCCATCGTAGCTTCCATTCGGTCACCAAAACTACGAAAAATATCAGTCATAACCATCACAACTAAGTCTTGTTGACTTTCGAGATTTTTGGTGAGTAATATCAGTGATTCACTTGGGTTCGCCGAAAATAGCTTCCTGGTTTGTTTTTTATGTTGTTTCGAAATGATGGTTGAACAAAGTGATCTTGCACAATAGGAGTGCGATGCTAGTATGATGTTTGTTTGAATGCATGGTGCTGTTAAACCCAAACGCTTTCTCGTCGTTTTATGTAAGCAGGTTTATAGACAATATTTGGAAAATCATTGTTATTGCAATAAGAATCCTAATATTCCGTTTCCAGTGAAATCATTCATAGCAATAGTAAAATTACATTTTCCTCATATTTTTATATGTTCTCATTAAAGTCGTGTACATTTCCTGCAAAATCTCTTTTTTTTCCTTAGTGCTTCTAATAAATCCAGTAAAATTTCTGATATTTTCTGTTAAATCTTACATGTTTAGTAAAGTGTCGGCTATTTCCTGTACAACCAGGGATGAATCCAGTAATTCACATTTTCCAATGTGACCTTATGTAATCACCAATTAAATCAAGAATCTATTTATGAAATCTTAAATATTTGCAGAATATTTTCGTTTATTTTGAATAAAATCTTGCATATTTCAGGTAAATTCAGGAAATATTAATGTTAAAGAATGATGTATCTTGGTGTAGGAAATTCTGACAATAGGATTTGGGATATCTCAATGTTTTAGGTATACCGTATTACCAATATTTCTGTGGCATTAGCAGTTATTGGTTTAAAAAACAAGATCTATAGAAAAAATTTGCATTTCATGCCACTTGCTGCCTAATCTTTGTAGCATACTAGGAACCAGTGATCTTAGACTTCACCTGGACTTTGTGGATGCATATCGTATGTAAAAAAAATAATACACCTTCATATGGCACTCTAAAGCTACGCAACTTGATTACGGAGAAATTGTAATAACACTGAAAATAGGGGAAAATGTTTTATATGATTCTCTTATTGGAGCTTAATCTACCTCTCTTATTGAAAGTGGTAGTGTATTCTTTTCACAAGCCTGTTTAGTCCAGAAGTAAGACTAGGAAAGGAATATGATGACCGACTTCGTATAGTTTTCCTGGATAAATTCCTTGTTGACCGAAGCAGATAATGAAAATGAACAAGTTGACCAAAGTAGTGAACTTTGTACCTAGTTCTTGGCTGACTGTTGAGTGATGGCCACTTTCCTCTTGGTAAAGGGTAGAAGAGACTCTTTAGGTATGGTAAGTAGCTCTTCTAGAAGAAGGACACTATAATCAAACCATTGTTCTCTAGTCTCGGGTAGTGCCATAGCCTCTGTACCATGGTCTTCCGCTGTCTTGGGTTAGAGTTCTCTTGCTTGAGGGTACACTCGGGCACACTATTCTATCGGGCACACTATTCTATCTTATTTCTCTTTCACTTGTTTTGTTAAAGTTTTTAAAGTTTACATAGTAAATATTTATTTTAATGTTGTTTCTGTTTCCTTTCCTCACTGGGCTATTTTCCCTGTTGGAGCCCCCGAGCTTATAGCTTCCTGCTTTTCCAACTAGGGTTGTACCTTACCAAGTAATAATAGTAATAATAAAAATTGGAGAGAGAGAATAATGTAAAGAGAAGTAAAAGAAGGCGAAAAGTATACTAGATGTGAGTGGTCAGCACCTCATCAAAATGTATGTCAGTATGCAATTGAGGAGAAAAGGATTATCATGGAATCCCATCTGACCTTACTAGCTGAGAAACATAATTTTGTATCTGAGACTACGCATCACCAGAGAAAATAGGTAAATATG
>NC_090729.1:171057000-171062000 GCF_036898095.1 Palaemon carinicauda | reverse complement strand
AAAACCATGAGGAGGATAAACAGCATAGGTGACAGCGCAATCCCTTGGAGTACTCCACATTTTACTGGAAATTCATTTGATAGGACTCTATTAACATTAACTTTGCACTTGCTATGCGCATGAACAGACGTAATCAAATTTACCTATTTAAAAGAAAATCCACAATAATGTAAGATTTTCCACAAAATTGGCTAGTGCACACTATCAAAGACTTTTTCATAGTTGAAAAATGCCATTAAAAGTTGATTTCTATATTCTACTCATTGCTGCACCACGTGTTTTTAAATTAAGATCTGGTTTGTACAACTTCTACCTTTTCTAAATCCTGCTTGTACATCTCTCAGCTTTTCATCAATCTTTCTCTCTATTCTCTTTAGAATGAGCATAATATATATTTTCATGACAACTGATGTAAGTGTGATTCCTCTGTATTTATTACAGTCAGTAAGGTCTCTTTTTTTGTGTGTGTGTTATTTTTACCAACACGCCTGGCTCCCATTTATCCTCTTCATGCCAAATTCTACAAAATAATCTTATAAGTATTCTGGGAGTCACTTCATTGTCGGCCAATATTATCTCAGCAGTTATTATATTGTATTCAGGGTGTATTCATGGGGTTTCCATCTCTTTCGTTTTTTAATGACCGTTTTGACTTCAAATTCTTGATTCATACATGGGCACACCAAGGTCTCCATCAGCTTCAGGTATATCAATCAAATTATTTCCTTCATATATCCTATTCAAGATCTCACTAAAGTGTTCCATCCAACTTTGTCTTTCTTCACCTTTGTTGTTATAATAGATTCAGCTCTCTCTTTAATGGGTATATGCTTCTTCTTGGCCCCAGTAGAAATTTCATTAATAATTCTGTGACCAATTCTTACACCATACCCACTCCTTGAATTCATAGCTTTGTCAGCCTCATATGCTTTCATGTCTAAATATTCTCTTCAGTCATTTCTGGCTTTTCTTTTGACCTCACTATCTATACTGGAATGCTTAGCATGCTCTACCTTGTAGTTTTCATTACTTCCTCGTAAACTTTCAACAATCAATTTCTGTTTTTGTCTCATTTTTATAGTATCCCAAGTATCATTTAATATTCATGGTTTTCTCTTTGTAACTGCATATTCCAAAACTTCACTAACAAGTGACTGATACATGTTCTTAATTTCACACTATCCATTAATTGTCAGTTCTTTGTCTTTTTAAGTCTCTAAGACTGCAAATCAATTCCTACATTCAGTTGCAAAGGTTTTTATGTGCTCATCCTCTAGAAGCTTAACTGTATCAAACCTAGATATTCTATATATTTCTGTTGGGTGCTTTCACTTTTAGTTTTAGTGTGGCAATGAGGAGCTGGTGATCACCACCAATATCTGCACCTCTATAACTTCTTATATTTCTCGGAGTCCTCCTTTTCTCTTTATTTTTTGGTATGAAATCTATTGGATTTTTTGTAACTACCACATGTTGAAGTCCATGTATATTTGTCGATGTCCTTGTGTTAGAAAAGAGTACCTTCAATAACCAGATTGTGTGTTGAACAAAAACTTAAAAAGTGTGCCCCATTTTCATTTAACAACTCCGCCAAGAGCCTCGACACCCATCACATTCTTTATACCTTGATCATTCCTTCCAACTTTAGCATTGAAGTCACCCAACACAAATTTTACATCCCTCTTGGATCTCATATGTTACGCTCAGCAGTTTTTCATAGTATTCGTCCTTCCTTTCTCCAAGTGAATTATTTGTTGGTGCATAGCAAATTATACAACTCATATTGCACTGCTTTTATTTAAACTTTGCAATTAATATTCTACTATTTACACCTCTCCATTCCGTTAAAGCCTTTTCTGCTCTTGGTGTCATCATCATTCCTTCCCCTTCTCTTCCAACTCCATCTGTTCTTCCTTAGTAGATATATATATATACACATATATATATATATATATATATATATATATATATATATATATACATACATATATATATATATCTATATATATATATATATATATATATATATATATGCCTTGGTCTAAGATATCTTTACCATTCCCCTTACAACGTGCCTCATTTAGGGCCAAGATATCCAAACTGTATTTCATAAATTCATTCTCCACTTGCTGTGTCTTCCCAATGTGATTATGGTTCTAAAATTCCAATTACCAATTTTCAATTTTTCTTTAGTATTGATAAACCTGTAGACTCTTAGCACCTTGCTACATTGGGGGCCATTCCATAGACTAACTAAATCTATAGAGGATTCATTGGCTCAATTCATCGAAGAATAGCCAGTTCCTTGTGATGTGTAGTGCCTATCTAACTAAGACAAGTGACCCCTGCCGATCCTTACTAATTCCAGTAAGATCATCCGTCAGGCATCAGGAGTAAAATCTTAAATGACATTTTTTCTATCGACTTGAACGCAATCCATCACCCTGCTGCCAGTTACTTCGTCGAGATTTAGCGGGGTAGTTCCTCCACACCCAGAGTTCTCGTTACTCACATAGTTGCTCATCCGCTTATACAACCGCTGGCATACATGGATTGTTAAAATATACTGCCTAGCACGGTATATTATATACAGTATATATATATATATATATATATATATATATATATATATATATATATATATAACATATATATATAAATGTATATATATAAATATATATATATATATATATAAATATATATATATATATATATATATATATATATGTATATATATATATATATATATATATATATATATATATATATATATATATACACATACACTATCTGTGTGTGTTCCTGGAAATAGAACATTTCTTTCCAAAAGAAAATAGCTTGGCATTGTTAACCATCGGGAGTTCGACAAACTCTGTGAGCTCTCTGTTGATGAACCGAGTTCCAGCAACTAAATCCCTTGTAGTTGAGCTTTCGACTTCTCAGCACAGATCTAGGGCTACACCAATACTGCAAACAGATATTATATACTGCTCTTCCAAGGAATACTGTTCAGTGGGTTAGATATTGTAACCTTTAATACTGCAATTTTTATGTTTAATGTATAAGGTATATAGGTTTCAAACTACTTAATACTGTTTTGATTCGTTTTATTTTGAAGAAACGTTTTTTTCTATTTTGACCACTAGGACCACAATGGTACCCACTGCCACACTTGAAAAATATACAATCTAGTGAAGTTTTCCGGGGATTTTGAACGCTTTTGCGGGTAGTCTTTTATGTAGCTTTAATTTTTTTTTTTTTTATTACCTAGTTAGTTAAAAGGCCAGTCTTTGAGCTGATAAAAAGAGAAAACCAATGGGATGTGACATTATTATTATTATTATTATTATTATTATTATTATTATTATTGTTGTTATTATTTTTATTATTATTATTATTGTTGTTCCTGTTGTTGTTGTTGTTGTTGTTATTTTCAAAATTAGTGTAACTTGACCCCTTGTGTCACATTTCTGACCTCTCAAAGGGTTACACTAATTATTTCCTCTTACATGAGAGATGAAAATTAAAGGAACGTAAAGTGTTCAAAGAAGGTGGACGGCTAGATATGTAGAGGCTGAAGAAAACAGAGAACCACCAAAAGGCAGAGAGCAATACTGCTGCCGAATGAAAAGATGTTGCAAATAATCATACCATTACTATGTCTACAGTGTGCCACCAGCAGCGCGTAATCACCACAAAAATAAAAATTCCGGTACACATTTCCTTGGCTTTCTGATATCATTCCGTATAGATATTGACCTTTAATAATGTATATTTCTGTGATAGGGCTTGCGGTTTGTTTGCAGATAGGATTTGGAATGACCGTTGGTAATGCAAAATTTTATTAAATATCTTACGAGTTATTTTGCGTTACTGGAATATATGTAATCACGAATGAGTTAAATTGTATGGACCAATCATGTTTTGTTAAGGCAAGCCTTTATTATCATCATCATCTCCTCATACGCCTATTGACGCAAAGGGCCTCGGTTACATTTCGCCAGTCATCTCTATCTTGTGCGTATAATTCAATACTTCTCCATTCATCACCTCCTACTTCGTGCTTCATAGTCCTCAGCCATGAAGGTCTGGGCCTTCCAACTCTTCTAGTGCCTTGTGGAGCCCAACTGAACGTTTGTGAACTAATCTCTCTTGGGGAGTACGAAAAGCGTGCCCAGGCCATCTCCATCTACCCTTCATCATGATCTCATCCACATATGGCACTCGAGAAGTCTCTCTTATATTTCATTTATAATCCTGTCCTGCCATTTAACTCCCAATATCATTCTGATGGCTTTGTTCTCAAATCTACTAAATCTATTGGAGATTTTTTCAGATATAGTTTTATTTTGTTGAAACTTTCAGATTATAGCGAACAGGCATTTTTATAATTAGTCGTTTTTTTTTTTATTCAATTAAAAAGTTTATTAAATTTTAGGAAGAATTGCCATTGATGTGAAATATTGACAATTGACAAATCCTCATGAGAAATAGCAGAAAATTAACAAATTTAGAATTCAATTACCTTGAAGACTATGAATACGTTTATTAATGAATACTGTTTCCTGCCAGAGCTTTATCCTCTGGAGCAAATTAAAGACAATATTAAGGTTTCGAATAAGTAGACATTAGAACTATATGAACTAGATGAAAAGTGTTTATTGTTGCATTTTAGTCACTCAATTCTCCCTTCTAATATATTGAGTGTATGATATTAAAGTCTGCCACCTACTTAGTGTTAGGTTTTTGTTTTACAAATTCAGAAAGTCAATCATGAAAATCAGTTATCGGAAATGCTCTAACTTGAGAGTTTATGTATATATATATATATATATGTATATATATATATATATACTGTATATATATAGATATATATATATAGATATATATATATATATATATATATATATATATATATATATATATAGTTTGAGGAGTAATAGTGACCAGACTCGATGTGGTAACAGTTATATAAAAAAGTCTAGAGATTGAATAATATG
>NC_090729.1:171049500-171052000 GCF_036898095.1 Palaemon carinicauda | reverse complement strand
GATATGCGTCACCTCCATTACCATAGTTTGATCAGTTTCCGTACCATTCGCTTGACAGAATAAGAAACTTCTTGCTTTGTTCATTATTTCCTGACCTAGTTCTATAAATTCCAGAATATTTGTTTTTCTCCTCTTGAGAAGTTTGCTAGCATTGAAGTTACTAATCATTGTGCCGTTTTGAATAACATACCATTCACTGTTCCCTTCGCCATAAAATATGAAACCGAGCTCTAAAGTTAAACAGCCCCACACAGTTAGTAATTAGATGTCACCATAGGCACCAACATACTGAGTAAATCCATCAAGTTTCATGACAAACCTTGCTTATTTACGGGCAAGAGGTTTTCTTCCTCTTTTTCTTTCTCTTTTTCTTTTATGCCTCACTTTTCCACGTCCTCTTTCCCCTGATATTTCTGCGGTTGGAACGGATCTCTCGAGCGAAGCTATTGGATAAATCAGTACCAAAATTACCCCCTCCCCCCGAAAACTTTTTTCTTTCTTTGTGGCCGAGAGGAGAAAACTCTCGACGGTGGAAAAGTTTTCCTCTGGAAATCATGACCCATTATCCGTAATAACACACAAAGTTCAAGCGTGAAGCTTTTCCCTTTGGCCGGTAGCGGCTTGGGATTAGGAAGTCGCCCACTTATATCAAAACTTGGCCCAGCATCGCTTGAAATTTAATTATAAAGTTAAATTAGTATCCTATGGAGTGATTCGCTCCAATCCCTCTCGAAGGACGCTGCAGCCCTAAACATGCTGAGTTCGCAATTTAAACTATTCGGGAGGAAAATATATGTATATAACCCAGGTGTAAAAAATGATTCCGTGGGTTTTAGCCCTCTTTTGTGTTGTAGATTTAGCCGGGATCTCAACAAAATGCTTAACGAGAAAAGGATTCAAAAGGAAATAAAAAGCGGTTAGATATTTTAAAACATTTATCTTGTTGTGTAATTGCAATTGTAAATAAAAAATTATATATTTTTAATACGAATTAATTTTTACAGAAATAAAATAAAGAATGAATTATTTAATGTGATTAAACATTTGATCTTTTTCTGCGAAATGTGTACATAAAAGGTGGCGTTCACAGTGTAGTTCAGACAGACAGACAGACAGACAGACCGTGCTGCTTTGAATAATTCTAGATATAATTGATTGATTGTTTTCTGGCATCGTGATATAGATATGATCATGGCTAGTGCTTCGCAACCATGTTTTGTATATAAAAAAGCATGTGATTGTTATTCCTAAATACCCATAGAGACTGTAAGACATTTTTCCTCTACTGAGAAAAATTGTCTGAATTTCTTTATAGCAAAGGAACGTTCCTACCAGAAACTATCCGCGTCGCCGTCTCCAAAGTCAATTCCGTCTTGCCTATGAAGGACTTATTGGCCTAAATCGATGCCCATATGGACAGCCACTTCACCACCTTCAAGTATCAATGAATAGCAGCTAAAACGACACCATTATTCAAGAACCTGAAGCGATCTTCCTCAAGACAGTGTCTTTCAAAGGTCATGAAATGTTTTGTAAACATATTTTTTTTTCGTAATTACCAAATTTGTAATTCTACAAAATTTCAATTATCATGATTATGAAACTATTGATATAGATTTTTTTATATATCTACGATTTATAGGAAATATTACATAAGGAGGAACGTTTCAAAGCCTTTCATCTAAGTGGGATATAAATCTGGCCAAAGTTAAAGAATGAACCCTCCTTTCAAGATTATTTTAGAATCTGTTAACGATATCCTAATCGGAGCTTACGGAACTTGGGACCTAACAATGGGGAAAAAACTATTGGCCATCGATTTTTGTACGGTAGACAGCAATAGAATTTTCTGTAATTGATGAGCTTTGAGAAGTTTTTATTTTATTACAAAAAGACTCCCCAATTACCAAGGTCATTAAATTTTTTTGTTTACCTGGAACGCATAATGTCCAAAAAATGGTGTAAATGGTCTCATGAATAGGAAGTTAAATTAATTAATCTAGTATACTATTGCGTTACCGAAGAAGAGTAGTTTTTCTTGTATTAATTTTAATACTGAAATCAGAATTCCTGTGAATGCTATCAAGTAAATGGCCGACTTCTTTCCCCCTTACTAGCAGGCTTAGGAGTCATGCCGTTGCTTCTGTTCTCTTGAATTTCTATAACCTTTCATTTTTCAAGAGAAAAGTCTTCCTCTATTTCTTTATAAGGCATTCCATCTGGATTGGCACGGGTAAGGGATTTAGGTTGCCAGTCCCTGCGGCCTTCAAATTTGGGAAATATTTCATCAGTTTTACAACTCCGGGATCTTTCGACTCCTTTTTCTTCTCCCGTTGCATAAGTAGTACCCGAGGATCTATCAGACCTGCCATCGGAGGCTTTTGTAAGTTGACGGTATGGAATAAATTAAGGTTAATGGAAAACGCGAAGTGGCACTTCAGGGACTATAACTAATGGGCTTCGATTTTATTGGCCATTATGCAGTTAATCATTTGCACCA
>NC_090729.1:171034500-171039500 GCF_036898095.1 Palaemon carinicauda | reverse complement strand
TTGATAATATGTATATATGGTCAGTCCCTCGGGCATTGTAGTACGGGCATTGTCACTGTTATATGCCTCTGCTATTCATGAGCGACCTTTAAACCCTAGCCGTTTGAATTGTTTTCAGAAGGAATGCTGCAATTTCCCTAATGGTTTGTACATGAGTAACTTCATCCTTCAAGACGGTAACTTCCGAAGCGTAGGACTTATGATTTCAGATTTTGTGGAAAGAATCGCCATATCGTAGGTCACTTTATGGTTCTAATTGTCACTGGTTCAAATGTCTTTCTTGGGTTCTGGGACATAATATCAATGGTTAGCTTTTCCATTTAATAGTCTTTTCCTTTCATATCAAAGTTGCTTTAGTGTCAAATTATCAAAGTTGAAGTTACGAAGTAAAATGCAACATACATAACTGTACTTTTTTTCTTTTCTTTTCTTTTCCTCCATAGAATTCAGCCCGAGACATTTATTCATTACTTATAATGAGCTTTTAATGAAGATATTAGACAATAAATTGTTCTTTAAAATAGAATTCACAATAATTTTTAATAGCAAGTTTAAGGTTATTTCCATAAGACACATTACTTTGATCGATTATCAGAGAAGAAACATTTGCACATAAAAAGAAAATTGCAATATGTAGAAATAAAGTGATACAGAGGAACAGGTGAAGCGGATATGAATATTATACTGACGTTAAAGTGACACCGTTATGAAACCGTGTATCCATTACAGACCATAACAAAGGACTGTACGAAAATAACGTAACTCGATTCTGAATTATTGATTTTGATAACAATAAAATATGCCGTTTACTGAATTTTAGTTATTGCTTGAGGGTACATTCGGGTGCACAATTCTATAATTTCTTTTCCTTTTTTTTTTAAGTCTATAGTTTATATATGAAGAATTTGTTTTGATGTTATCGCTGTTCCTTAAATATTTGATTTTAATTGTTCATTTCTTCTCTTGTAGTTTTTTTTTATTTCTTTTCCTTACTGGGCTATTATTTCCTTGCTGGAGCCCTTGGACTTAAAGAATTCTGCTTTTTTTTACTGAGTTATAATAATTGAGTATTGTAAATACATCGATCCATGTCACAACTGTTTTGGGGGAAAAATAAAAATGCTCTCTAAGCTCAAGCTCTGGAAGGGACATCCCAAAAAGACAAAGGCAGGAAGCAGGAGGATCATGCCAGCCTTAACTACGCCTGACACTTAATGAATAGAGCAACAGGGTGGAGCATTAGTTTCGGATCTGCTCAGCAGTAGCCGTAAACAAGAAATAACCCGGGAGAGCGGAGTCAGTTTTGTCGACGCCTATTCATATTCGGGGTTGGCCCACTCCCTTTTTCCTCGTTGGGAAAACGCAATGCAGGCTTACCTTTGTTTGGATGTTAGGTAAACGTGGTGCTACGGTCGTGGTTTTGGGTGCTATAATCCAGCGTCCTGACGTGACAGGTTGTATATGGCCAGTCTCTAGGATTTTGACCTGTCCCTTGCCTCCGCTATTCACGAACGATCTTTAAACCTTTTCATGAAGATTTTACGTTGATCGAAACCTAAATCTTAACGAGAAAGATTGCTGTACAAATCTCATTTTGTTCAAATTCCGTTAATCATTTTCCATTCTGTTTGTAAAACAAAACCAACAGTTATTGTTTTCCCAGGCGGTTGATAAACAGCTTGCAGCACTGTTCGCAAACATTGTGCGAGCATTGTTTACAAACAATGTTTGCGTGCAAAGTTTCCTGGCTTGAACGTTTTTCATGTTTTGTAGCTTTATTTTGACTCCTTTAAATTCTTTATTTGTTTAAAAGTTATTTATAACCTTTTCTCTCCCTCTTCTTTTATTTATTTATTTTTCCTATGTTTAGAGTTTGTTCCCTTCCCGATTCTTGGGTATTTTTACCACTATATGTTTTTCTTTTCCTTGTGACTTATATTTTATTTACTTCTCCTCTTGTTACCTTTTTGAATGGGCAAATGACTTAAATTCTTTATTGATTACAATCCATTTTTTCATCCAACATTTATGACTTACGTATAATTCTTATTCTATATTTGAATTGTACCACTTTTCTTACTCCTCAATTAAACTTTTATTTTGACAACCCTATCTGTTTCGTGTTCATGGACCACCCAGACCCTGGTACACAATAATAATAATAATAATAATAATAATAATAATATCTAGAAAAGCATTTTGAGAGTGCAGACCTCCACCACAGCATCTTATTTCTCGAAACTAGCTTGCCTTTCCTAGAATCAATTTACATCGTACTCGTATTTGAAGTCTGTAACAACCATGAGCGAACTTGGGGTTAAGGTTAAGGCTAATTCGGTTAACCTTTTACTCTACCTTGACCTCTGACCTAGGCCTTCAAAATTTAAATACTTCCACGTCTCAACAAAATAATTAATCCCTGAAGGTTTCACTACTCCATGAATAGAATTGTGGCCAGGAAGTTTTTCACAAACAAACATGGGCGAAATTATGGCCACCTCCCAACCTCGTTGGCGAAGGTTATAATAATAATATTGTAGAAACGCCAGGATGTGATGAAAGGAAACTGAAAAAAAAGGTAGGCCTCATCCTGAAATGCTACTGTCATGTTTAGATGATTGATTTTCCCTCTGATGACCGTGTTGTGACGCCACTTTTGTAGTAATATATCATATTCTTCAGACAACAAGCTGTCACCCGTATAGGACATTTCGTATTTTCCCCCCAAAGTCTATTGTATGTTATTTCGCAATATTTATTTTTTTCCATCGTTGGTAATCGTTTTGAAATATTTTTCATCGTACTCCTTATTTTGAAAGTTGTTTCAATAGCGATTTTATGTTTTAATGTGGTCTTTAGATCTCTTGAGAAATACAAGTTGTTTTTAGATCTCTTGAGGAATACAGGTGGTCTTTAGATCTCTTGAGAACTACAAATGGTTTTTAGTCTCGTAAGGAATACAGGTGGTCTTTAGATCTCTTGAGAAATACAAGTTGTTTTTAGATCTCTTGAGAAATACAAGTTGTTTTTAGATCTCTTGAGGAATACAAGTGGTTTTTAGATCTCTTGAGGAATACAAGTGGTTTTTAGATCTCTTGAGGAATACAAGTGGTTTTTAGATCTCGTGAGAAATATAAATGGTTTTTAGATCTCGTGAGGAATACAGGTGGTCTTTATATCTCTTGAGAAATACAAGTTGTTTTTAGATCTCTTGAGGAATACAGGTGGTCTTTAGATTTCTTGAGAGATACAAGTGGTCTTTAGATCTCTTGAAAAATACAAGTAGTATTTAGATGTCTTGAGAAATACAAGCGGTCTTTAGATTTCTTGAAAAATACAAGTAGTATTTAGATGTCTTGAGAAATACAAGCGGTCTTTGGATCTCTTGAGAAATACAAGTGGTGTAGGTGTAATTACTAATTAGGTTGTATACAAATCGTCATATGTATTTCTGGCGAAATTTCCTGTTTTGACTGCTATCTGTATTTGTGATTTTTTTATGCTGGACCTTTTCACTGTCCAGTGCTGCAGTGTATGACATTGCAACAGATATTATATAAATATATATATATATATATATATATATATATATATATATATATATATATATATATATATATATATATATATATATATATATATACACACATACATACATACATATATGTATATATGTACATATATATATATATATATATATATATATATATATACATACATACATATATACATATATTTATACATACTGTACATATATGTATATATGTACATATATATATATATATATATATACATATATATATATGAATATATATATATATGAATATATATATATATATATATATATATATATATATATATATATATATATATATATATATACACACAAACGCGAGTGAGTTAGTGATTGTTCTATAACTAAGATGGGCGGCTCTCATGGTACCCATCCAGGTCACAATGCCCTTTACCTCTTGATTGTTCCATGATGAGGAGATCATCTACTTCCGGCTGGCGCATGTAGACTACCAAGAATTTGTCTTCTCGGAGTCACTTGGATTTACCCACTTTTTCGTAGGACCATATCAAGGAGGCTTTATTTTCCTTTGGATAATTAAATAATATAGCAAACCTATCCCAAAGATTCCCCTATGAAACTCCCAGCAGACGTTAGGAAACTGGTGTGAGTTCTGTGAGGCTATAACTCATCTTTCATGACTAAAATAGTTCAATTTGATCACAGGATGCCAGAAAACTTCAAATCAATCAAGCAATCAATTTGTTCATGTATTGGGAGGTATTGCTGCATGTACATATTTCATGTACGGCATTTACACCAAATATAACTGGAAAATGGTACACTCCGAATGTACCACAAATAAATGTATTTTCTGTATTGGCCAGAATACCATGTATTACAAAATAAATTATGTTACAACTAACCAGTTTAGTATATGTTGTTTGCGTTTCATTATTCGCCAACACAATAAAAACACCAACGATTTACTATTTACCAAACCATGACCCAGTTACTTGGGATGTGGATGGGATCGCTCTCCCTTTATCTAAATGGTTTCATCTTTCCCATCATATGTTTTTTAAAACTTTTTGTCTTGTTTAGTATTGAAATGCCATCCCGAAGAGTTGTATTATTGAATTATTGTATACATATATATAATATATATACATATATACATATATATATATATATATATATGTGTGTGTGTGTGTGTGTGTGTGTGTCTCAGAGTGTTTGTGTATATATATACAGATAATATATATATATATATATATATATATATATATATATACTGTGTATATATATATATATATATATATATATATATATATATATATACTGTGTATATATATATATATATATATATATATATATATGATTTTTTCCATATATATAGGTGTGTATTTTATAATGCTTTCCTTCAGTTTTCTCCGATTTTCTCTTTCCATCTTTTTTATGGTGTTTTTAGTTATGATAAATTAGA